>NC_092240.1:36588225-36712643 GCF_036320965.1 Panulirus ornatus
TAAAACATTGTTGGAACCACTATTCCTTCAAACATGCCCATTTTTGCTTTCCGAGATAATTTTCTCAACTTCCACATATTCTTCAACGCTCCTAGAATTTTCGCCCCTCCCCCACCCTATGATTCACTTCCGCTTCCATGGTTCCATCCGCTGCCAGATCCACTCCCAGATATCTAAAACACTTCACTTCCTCCTGTTTTTCTCCATTCAAACTTACCTCCCAATTGACTTGACCCTCAACCCTACTGTACCTAATAGCCTTGCTCTTATTCACATTTACACTTAACTCTCTTCTTTCACACACTTTACCAAACTCAGTCACCAGCTTCTGCAGTTTCTCACATGAATTAGCCACCAGTGCTCTATCATCAACAAACAACAACTGACTCACTTCCCAAGCTTTCTCAGCCACAACAGACTGCATATTTGCTCCTCTTTCCAAAACTCTTGCATTCACCTCTCAAACAACCTCATCCATAAACAAATTAAACAACCATGGAGACATCACACACCCCTTCCGCAAACCTACATTCACTGAGAACCAATCACTTTCCCTTCTTCCTGCACGTACACATGCCTTACATCTTCAATAAAAACTTTTCACTGCTTTTAACATCTTGCCTCCCACACCATATATTCTTAATACCTTCCACAGACCATCTCTATCAACTCTATCATATTCCTTCTCCAGATCTATAAATGCTACATACAAATCCATTTGCTTTCCTAAGTATTTCTCACATACATTCTTCAAAGGAAACACCTGATCCACACATCCTTTACCACTTCTGAAACCACACTGCTCTTCCCCAATCTGATGGTCTGTACATGCCTTCACCCTCTCAATCAATACCCTCCCATATAATTTCCCAGGAATACTCAACAAACTTATACTTCTGCAATTTGAGCACTCACTTTTATTCCCTTTGCCTTTGTACGATGGGAGTATGCAAGCATTGCGCCAATCCTCAGGCACCTCACCATGAGTCATACATACATTAAATATCCTCACCATCCAGTCAACAATAGTCACCCCCTTTTTTAATAAACTCCACTGCAATACCATCCAAACCCGCTGCCTTGCTGGCTTTCATCTTCCACAAAGCTTTTACTGCCTCTTCTCTGTTTACCAAATCATTTTCCCTAATCCTCTCACTTTTTACACCACCTCAACCGAAACACCCTTCAACAAACCTTCAAAATACTTCAAAATACCTACAGTCACCTTTGGTGAGGCTGTATCAGTGGGACTACAGCGCTGTCAAAGAACTTATCACTCCAGAGGAGGCTACATTTTCCTGTTACTGGTAGTAGTGCAGCTTTAAGCTGCAAGAGCCGTTAGAAATGGCATGGGTAACATCAGGAGTTATTCATTGAAATTGGTCCTTAGGTTATTATAAATGAATTTTTTTCCATACAGTGCTTTTTGGTATAAGGCTAATTCTCTTTTGTATGATCTTGGTTGTGTGAGTTTTAGGAACTTTGATTTGTATACAGTTGTGTAAAAGTATTATCATATGAGGTAATAGATGCAGACAGGAACGTTTGATATTTACATATGCTACAACACTCTTCAAAAATACTGATGTAATGTTTCTGTGTTTGGACAGGTGAAAGTGGTTGATGGAGATGGGCAAATAGTAGAAGTAGGGGAGCCAGGAGAGCTGTGTATCAGGGGATACTGTAACTTTCTTGGATACTGGGAAGACCCAGAAAAGACAAAAGAAATTATGAGTCCTGGCGGTTGGCTTAAGACAGGGTAAGTCCTATAAGCTCAGAAAGATACCGTATGTTTTTTTCATTTATGAGCAGCACATTATATCATCAGTAAATACTGACATCCATTTAACTGTCACAAGAAATGAAAATTATTTGATTAATTTTTCACTTCTATAGTATGCTGAAACAACTCTCTGTCCACTGATGACCTGTTTGTTATGACTTAAAGATGACAACATAGAGCATGTATTTCTTCTCTTATTTGAGTTCCTGGGTAGGCCTTCAGCTTATCACTGGGGCCAGTCTCACTTTCACTCGTCTTTTGGCACACACAGTAGTCTCAGTTGATGCATACTTAGCAGGTTGTGATAACTTGGACTTTGTTTCATTTTATCCCTTCATCTTTTCCTTTTTCTGGCTCTGGATCTTCTGCTCATAGATCTTGAAATCTACTTTACTTAGCAGCCTTTTCTTGTTCCATCCTCAATAAATGTCTGTCTCATCTATGGTACCTCCGGTTTTCTTTGCATTGAAACTATACCCATTATTTGCCATATTCCTTCATTTCAATTTTTTTTCAACTTGTACACAGTTTTCTCATTTCAATCAGTTGTAATGTGCTTTTATTTTTAGAAGTCATTGTTTAGCTCTCTGATGTGTATGTAAGTATAACGAGGTAAGTATGCTGTCAAGCAAAAAATTTGAACATCTATCTATTACTCCTGGAATACAAGAGTATCATTTAAGCTGGGATATAACACACTGGTATATTTGCTGGATTTCAATAGTCTCTATGTTATTTCCATTTTGTTTTATCCTCCCTTTAAAAACATTTTCCCAGAAATTCAGATTTTTTTCTTGTTTTTCACATGATTGTGAGGGATTACAGAAAATGCCAAATGTGTAAGTTTTCAAGATATAGATCTGTTAGGAATCATAAGGGAAGTCCTAAAATGAATATAGATGCTGTGAGACACCAGAAAATTGATCATTTGAAAGAAAAAATGCTTACCCAGCCACAATTCTATTTTTCATAGTTCAATTAAGATCATTTATATTATAAAGATCCCTAACACTGGACAAGCTTGGCTAAAAAAATGAGCCTTTAAATAATGTCAACAATATATTGTATTTACTTGATCACAGAGACTCAGGCAAGAAAAGAAAGGAAACTTGCATAGAAATGGTAAATAAAAGGAAAAAGTCAGAGTTAGGTCAATTCTCCAGGCACAAAGACAGTCACACCAAATTGAACCCTATAACCTCTTTAACTGTGGGTATTCATGCTCAGCATGATGACTTCAACTTTATTTTTACATGCTGCCTTTTCAAGCCTTCATTGGAATTTCAAGGTGTGCCTTTTTGGCATGCAAAGATGTCTCATGTCACTTGTAAGTAAGATTAACATAGAAAATGTGCTTCTGTGTCAGTTGCCCAAATAGCACAGATTGTAGGGACTGGTGAAGAGATGTTACCCCATTAGTGTTCAACTCCCACCCCATACAGTACAAATGGTGATTACTGCTGCTTCCCTACAATATATGTGTGCATGCTTCTTTCTGCCACAGCCATTCAGGCATGCATACTTGACCCAGTAAAAACAATGCTTGTCTCTAGGACACTATTAATTTAGGGGAAGTTGAATGTGATTTTCATCATAACAGGGAAGTGATCTTGATTAGGATATAGAAGAAAAATAGTGGAATATTCTAAATGGCTCAGGAGTGTGTATAAAACCATTAATGATGTATATATCAGAAACTTGCGTAAGTGAAATGAAATAATTAAATGATATGTCTGAAAATTATGTAAATAAGTCATATGTAAAAAT
This sequence comes from Panulirus ornatus, assembly GCF_036320965.1. Lineage (NCBI taxonomy): Eukaryota > Metazoa > Arthropoda > Malacostraca > Decapoda > Palinuridae > Panulirus > Panulirus ornatus. Next base: position 36,591,776 of record NC_092240.1, read on the forward strand.
GGTATGGTGCACATGAAACATTTTATGTGGTCAGTACTCATTATTCAATGTGCATCATGTTAGTCTTCAAAAGTGTGAAGTGTGTAATTATCTGAAGATGAAAAGAAACATATGTGTAAGTTATGTAGATAAACATATTTGTGTATGGGCACCCAAAGTGATGACAGATTTTGTTGAGTCAGCAAGGCTGACTCAGGCAGTGCACCACACAGGTGGTGCATGAAGATTAAATGTTTATATAGTAACTGATGGTGTTGTTGGTAATAGTAATGTTTGGGTTGCTTCTGGCAGTCATGGTAATTGTTTTATAAGTAATTGGTTTTGTTTTCTTTGAACAATTGGCATCTGGAATTCATTCAGTAAGGATATAATGTGCAAGGATTCTGAATGTCTTTGAGAAAAGGCAATAAGATTGGATGAGAGGATATAATGACATGGTTAGTTTGCCTGATTTTTTATTCTTTTTCTTCACTTCTCTTGATACGGTATTTCTTGTTAACTGAGTAGATTGAAATACATATGTACCTTTTTAGATTTTTTTGATAAAACCTCACTACTGGGAGCCCAATTTGGGGGGATGCATTGTTTACATATTAAGAGAGGTGAGTAACAGGGAGAGATTAGAGGCCTTGAATAAGTCCATCATGAAAGAGAGAAGAATATGCAGTGACCTCAGTAAAACCAATTAAGTTTTTGAGCCATGTTCATGATGTGAATAGGGAACAGTTCTTTGAAAGTTTAAAAGATGCATGGCTAGAACGACCAAAGGCCTTAGCATAAAACTTAGACACTTATTAGAAAAGGTGTAAAGATGTTCTTTTTTAGGATGCTTGCAAAAATGGGTGCTCTACGCCTTCATCTGCTAGCTTCTGCATAGGACTGGAGGTCAGGTGACCAGCTGGCCATTAACATTTGGACTTGGACTTGTACTGATTAGACATTTTGACAACAACAATCCCCTGTTGTGTTGTGCTGGAGAACAGTACAATAGCATTGTTCAGTTCAGTCCAGTACTAAACCATTTCCCTAGCTTTTCTCTTCTTTACACCTCCCATATTGTTGCACAAACTTCTATCTCTGTATCTGTATCTTTAATGGCCATTTTCTCTGTGAACCCCCATTATGGGAGAGGCCACAGCAAAATAATCTCTACTAATCCATCTCCTTACATGCCTACCTTGCATATATCATTCCAAACATCTATCATTTGTCTCCCTTTAGTACTCTTTCACTCTCTTCGCCATGTCACAGCTGGTCTTCCTCTCACACTAACCCCTTTAATTGTACTATCATATTTCTTCATATAAACTACCCATCTTCCATTCTTTCCAAATTTTTTTATATGTTAAGGCTCCAGTCAAGGACAAAAGCCCACATCAAGGCCAGGCCTTAATGGAAATATGCGAGAATTATGAAATGGAAAAAGAAAAGACAAGGGATCAGTTGTTTGCTTTGAAGAATGTATGTGAGAAATACTTAGAAAAACAAATGGATTTGTATATAGCATTTATGGATCTGGAGAAGGCATATGATAGAGTGAATAGAGATGCTTTGTGGAAGGTTTTGAAAGTATATGGTGTGGGAGGTAAGCTGCTAGAAGCAGTGAAAAGTTTTTATCAAGGATGTAAGGCATGTGTACAACTAGGAAGAGAGGGGAGTGATTGGTTCCCCGTGACTGTCGGCAGGGGTATGTGATGTCCCCATGGTTGTTTAATTTGTTAATGGATGGGGTTGTTAGGGAGGTGAATGCAAGAGTTTTGGAGAGATGGGCGAGTATGCACTCTGTTGTGGATGAGAGGGCCTGGGAAGCGAGTCAGTTGTTGTTCGCTGATGATACAGCTCTAGTGGCTGATTTGTGTGGGAAACTGCAGAGGTTGGTGACCGAGTTTGGAAAAGTGTGTGAAAGGAGAAAGTTGAGAGTAAATGTGTATAAGAGCAAGGTTATTAGGTTTGGTAGGGTTGAGGGACAAGTTAATTAGGATGTGAGTTTGAATGGAGGAAGTGAAGTGTTTTAGATATCTGGAAGTGGACTTAGCATTAGATGGAACCATGGAAGTGGAAGTGAGTCACAGGGTAGGGGAGGGGATGAGTGTTATGGAAACGATGAAGAATGCGTGGAAGGAGAGGACATTATCTCAGAGAGCAAAAGTGGGTATGTTTGAAGGAATAGTGGTTCCAACAATGTTATATGGTTGTGAGGCTTGGGCTGTAGATAGGATTGTACAGAGGTGATGGAAATGAAGAGTTTGAGGACAGTATGTGGTGTGAAGTGGTTTGATTGAGTAAGTAATGTAATGGTAAGAGAGATGTGTGGAAATAGAGGGTGTGTTGAAATGGTTTGGACTTATGGAGAGAATGAGTGAGGAAAGATTGACAAAAAGGTGGAAAGAATGAGGAGAAGCGGTAGACCAAATTGGAGGTGGAAGGATGGAGTGAAAAACATTTTGAGCAGTCAGGGCCTGAACATACAGGAGGGTGGGAGGTGTGCAAGGAATAGAGTGAATTGGAATGATGTATACCGGGGTCGATGTGCTGTCAGTGGACTGAACCAGGGCATGTGAAGCATCTGGGGTAAACCATGGAAAGGTCTGTGGAGCCTGGGTGTGGATAGGGAACCAAATACTGAGTGTGAACAAATATGACCTTTTTGTCTGTTTTCCTGGCACTTCCTCGCTGAAGCATGGATTACCGATGTTTTCCTGTGGGGTGGGGTAGCGCAAGGAATGGATAAAGGCAAGCAAGTATGAATATGTACTTGTGTATGTATGTAATATCTGCGTATGTGTAGGTATACGTATGTTTATTATTATTATTATTACTCTTATTCGCTGTCTCCTGTGTCAGGAAGGTAGCGCAAGTAGACAAAGAATGGCTCAACCCATCCACATACTTATGTATATACATAAATGCCCCCAATCGCACATATACATACATATACTTCCCACGTATTCCCTGCATGTCGTAGAAGGCGACTAAAAGGGGAGGGAGCGGGTGGCTGGAAATCCTCCCCTCTCGCTTTTTTTTTAATTTTCCAAAAGAGGGAACAGAGAAGGGGGCCAGGTGAGGATATTCCCTCAAAGGCCCAGTCCTCTGTTCTCAACGCTACCTCGATAATGCGGGAAATGGCGAATAGTATGAAAAGAAAAGAAAAACTTTTCAACGTATTCATAAATATACATGCACAGACATATACAATTAACACATGTACACATCCATACTTACTGCATTCCTGTCGCCACTCTGCCACACGTGAAATAGCATTCCCCAGCGAGGCAGTGCCAGGAACAGACAAAAAAAAGGCCACATTCGTTCACGCTCAGTCTTTAGCTGTCATGTGTAATACACCAAAACCACAATTCCCTTTCCACATCCAGGCCCCAGAGACCTTTCCATGGTTTACTCCAGACACTTCACATGCCCTGGTTCAATCCTTTGACAGCATGTTGACCACGGTATACCACATTGTTCCAATTCACTCTGTTCCTTGCATGCCTTTCACCCTCCTGCCTCCTGCATGTTCAGGCCCTGATCACTCAAAATTTTTTTCACTCCAACCTTCCACCTCCAATTTGGTTAACCACTTCTTGTTCCCTCCATCTCTGACTCATATATCCTCTTTGTCAATCTTTCCTCACTCATTCTCTCCATGTGTCCAAACCATTTCATCATACCCTCTTCTGATCTCTCAACCACACTCTTTTTATTACCACACATCTCTCTTACCCTTTCATTACTTACTCGATCAAACCACCTCACACCACATATTGTCCTGAAACAATTCATTTCTAACACATCTACCCTCCTTTGCACATCCCTATCTATATCCCATGCCTCACACCATATAACATTGTTGGAACCACTTTTCCTTCAAACATACCCATTTTTGCTCTCTGAGATAATGTTCTCACCTTCCACACATTCTTCAACGCTCCTAAAACATTTGCCCCCTCCCCCACCTTGTGACTCACTTCCATTTCCATGGTTCTGTTTGCTGCTGAGTTCACTCCCAGATACCTAAAACACTTCACTTCCTCAAGTTTTTCTCCATTCAAACTTACCTCCTAAGTAACTTGTCCCTCAACCCTATTAAACCTAATCACCTTGCTCTTATTCACACTTACTCTCAACTTTCTTCTTTCACTAACTTTACCAAACTCAGTCACCAAGTTATGCAGTTTCTCACCTGAATCAGCTGTATCATCAGTGAACAACAACTGACTCACTTTCTAAGCCCTCCCATCCACAACAGACTGCATACTTGCCTCTCTCTCCAAACCTCTTGCATTCACCTCCCTAACCACCCCATCCATAAACAAATTAAACAACCATGGAGACATCACACACCCCTGCTGCAAACCGACATTCACTGGGAACCAGTCACTTTCTTCCTACTCGTACACGAGCCTTACATCCTTGGTGAAAAATTTTCACTGCTTCTGGCAACTTTCCTCCCACACCATATACTCTTAAAACCTTCCACAAAGCATCTCTATCCACCCTATCATATGCCTTCTCCAGATCCCTAAATGCTACATACAAATCCATCTGTTTTTATAAGTATTTCTCACATACATTCTTCCAAGCAAACACTTGATCCACACATCCTCTTCCACTTCTGAAACCACACTGCTCTTCCCCAGGCTGATGCTATGTGCATGCCTTTACCCTCTCAATCAATACCCTCCCATATAATTTCCCAGGAATACTCAACAAAGTTATACCTCTCTCATTTTAACACTCACCTTTATCCCTTTTGCCTTTGTACAATGGCACTGTGCATGCATTCTGCCAATCCTCAGGCACTTCACGATTATCCATACATACATTGAATATGAATGTAGGTTTGCGGCAGGGGTGTGTGATGTCTCCATGGTTGTTTAATTTGTTTATGGATGGGGTTGTTAGGGAGGTGAATGCAAGAGTTTTGGAAAGAGGGGCAAGTATGCAGTCTGTTGTGGATGAGAGAGCTTGGGAAGTGAGTCAGTTGTTGTTTGCTGATGATACAGCGCTGGTGGCTGATTTATGTGAGAAACTGCAGAAGCTGGTGACTGAGTTTGGTAAAGTGTGTGAAAGAAGAAAGCTGAGAGTAAATGTGAACAAGAGCAAGGTTATTAGGTACAGTAGGGTTGAGGGTCAAGTCAATTGGGAGGTAAGTTTGAATGGAGAAAAACTGGAGGAAGTAAAGTGTTTTAGATATCTGGGAGTGGATCTGGCAGCGGATGGAACCATGGAAGCGGAAGTGAATCATAGGGTGGGGGAAGGGGCGAAATCTCTGGGAGTCTTGAAGGATGTTTGGAAGTCGAGAACATTATCTCGGAAAGCAAAAATGGGTATGTTTGAAGGAATAGTGGTTCCAACAATGTTGTATGGTTGTGAGGCGTGGGCTATGGATAGAGTTTTGCGGAGGAGGGTGGATGTGCTGGAAGTGAGATGTTTGAGGACAATATGTGGTGTGAGGTGGTTTGATCAAGTAAGTAATATAAGGGTAAGAGAGATGTGTGGAAATAAAAAGAGTGTGGTTGAGAGAGCAGAAGAAGGTGTTTTGAAATGGTTTTTGGTCATATGGAGAGAATGAGTGAGGAAAGATTGACCAAGAGGATATGTGTGTCAAAGGTGGAGGGAACGAGGAGAAGTGGGAGACCAAATTGGAGGTGGAAAGATGGAGTGAAAAAGATTTTGAGTGATTGGGGCCTGAACATGCAGGAGGGTGAAAGGCGTGCAAGGGATAGAGTGAATTGGAACGATGTGGTATACCGGGGTCGACGTGCTGTCAATGAATTGAACCAGGGCATGTGAAGCGTCTGTGGTAAACCATGGAAAGTTGTGTGGGGCCTGGATGTGGAAAGGGAGCCGTGGTTTCGGTGCATTATTACATGACAGCTAGAGACTGAGTGTGAACGAACGGGGCCTTTGTTGTCTTTTCCTAGTGCTACCTCACACACATGAGGGGGGAGGGGGTTGTTATTCCATGTGTGGTGAGGTGGCGATGGGAATAGATAAAGGCAGACAGGATGAATTATGTACATGTGTATATATGTATATGTCTGTGTGTGTATATATATGTATACGTTGAGATGTATAGGTATGTATATTTGCGTGTGTGGATGTGCATGTATATGCACGTGTATGTGGGTGGGTTGGGCCATTTCTTTTGTCTCTTTCCTTGTGCTACCTCGCTAACGCAGGAGACAACGACAAAGCAAAGTGAAAAATATATGTGGTGTGAGGTTTGTGTAAATAAATTATACATTTCCCTTTTCCATAGCCAGAGGTTGAACCATTATGTGACATTCATTTATTCATTTTTTTCATTTCATTTCAAGCTAGAAGTTTCAGTTTTCTAAATTATTTCTTACATTTTTCATATGTATATATATGTATATGTGTGTGTGTGTGTGTGTATATGTGCGTGTGTATGTATATGTATGTGTATATGTATATTCTTTTTTTTTTTTTTTTTGCTTTGTCGCTGTCTCCCGCGTTTGCGAGGTAGTGCAAGGAAACAGACGAAAGAAATGGCCAAACCCACCCCCATACACATGTATATACATACGTCCACACACACAAATATACATACCTACACAGCTTTCCATGGTTTACCTCAGACGCTTCACATGCCTTGATTCAATCCACTGACAGCACGTCAACCCCGGTATACCACATCACTCCATTTCACTCTATTCCTTGCCCTCCTTTCACCCTCCTGCATGTTCAGGCCCCGATCACACAAAATCTTTTTCACTCCATCTTTCCACCTCCAATTTGGTCTCCCTCTTCTCCTTGTTCCCTCCACCTCCGACACATATATCCTCTTGGTCAATCTTTCCTCACTCATTCTCTTCATGTGCCCAAACCATTTCAAAACACCCTCTTCTGCTCTCTCAACCACGCTCTTTTTATTTCCACACATCTCTCTTACCCTTACGTTACTTACTCGATCAAACCACCTCACACCACACATTGTCCTCAAACATCTCATTTCCAGCACATCCATCCTCCTGCGCACAACTCTATCCATAGTCCACGCCTCGCAACCATACAACATTGTTGGAACCACTATTCCTTCAAACATACCCATTTTTGCTTTCCGAGATAATGCTCTCGACTTCCACACATTCTTCAAGGCTCCCAGAATTTTCGCCCCCTCCCCCACCCTATGATCCACTTCCGCTTCCATGTTTCCATCCGCTGCCAGATCCACTCCCAGATATCTAAAACACTTCACTTCCTCCAGTTTTTCTCCATTCAAACTCACCTCCCAATTGACTTGACCCTCAACCCTACTGTACCTAATAACCTTGCTCTTATTCACATTTACTCTTAACTTTCTTCTTTCACACACTTTACCAAACTCAGTCACCAGCTTCTGCAGTTTCTCACATGAATCAGCCACCAGCGCTGTATCATCAGCGAACAACAACTGACTCACTTCCCAAGCTCTCTCATCCCCAACAGACTTCATACTTGCCCCTCTTTCCATAACTCTTGCATTCACCTCCCTAACAACCCCATCCATAAACAAATTAAACAACCATGGAGACATCACACACCCCTGCCGCAAACCTACATTCACTGAGAACCAATCACTTTCCTCTCTTCCTACACGTACACATGCCTTACATCCTCGATAAAAACTTTTCACTGCTTCTAACAACTTGCCTCCCACACCATATATTCTTAATACCTTCCACGGAGCATCTCTATCAACTCTATCATATGCCTTCTCCAGATCCATAAATGCTTGCTACATACAAATCCATTTGCTTTTCTAAGTATTTCTCACATACATTCTTCAAAGCAAACACCTGATCCACACATATATGTATATATATATATATATATATACATATATGGATGGGGTTGTTAGGGAGGTAAATGCAAGAGTTTTGGAAAGAGGGGCAAGTATGAAGTCTGTTGGGGGTGAGAGAGCTTGGGAAGTGAGTCAGTTGTTGTTCGCTGATGATACAGCGCTGGTGGCTGATTCATGTGAGAAACTGCAGAAGCTGGTGACTGAGTTTGGTAAAGTGTGTGGAAGAAGAAAGTTAAGAGTAAATGTGAATAAGAGCAAGGTTATTAGGTACAGTAGGGTTGAGGGTCAAGTCAATTGGGAGGTGAGTTTGAATGGAGAAAAACTGGAGGAAGTGAAGTGTTTTAGATATCTGGGAGTGGATCTGGCAGCGGATGGAACCATAGAAGCGGAAGTGGATCATAGGGTGGGGGAGGGGGCGAAAATTCTGGGGGCCTTGAAGAATGTGTGGAAGTCGAGAACATTATCTCGGAAAGCAAAAATGGGTATGTTTGAAGGAATAGTGGTTCCAACAATGTTGTATGGTTGCGAGGCGTGGGCTATGGATAGAGTTGTGCGCAGGAGGATGGAGGTGCTGGAAATGAGATGTTTGAGGCAATGTGTGGTGTGAGGTGGTTTGATCGAGTGAGTAACGTGAGGGTAAGAGAGATGTGTGGAAATAAAAAGAGCGTGGTTGAGAGAGCAGAAGAGGGTGTTTTGAAGTGGTTTGGGCACATGGAGAGAATGAGTAAGGAAAGATTGACCAAGAGGATACATGTGTCGGAGGTGGAGGGAACGAGGAGAAGAGGGAGACCAAATTGGAGGTGGAAAGATGGAGTGAAAAAGATTTTGTGTGATCGGGGCCTGAACATGCAGGAGGGTGAAAGGAGGGCAAGGAATAGAGTGAAATGGAGCGATGTGGTATACCGGGGTTGGCGTGCTGTCAGTGGATTGAATCAGGGCATGTGAAGCGTCTGGGGTAAACCATGGAAAGCTGTGTAGGTATATATATTTGCGTGTGTGGACGTATGTATATACATGTGTATGGGGGGGGTTGGGCCATTTCTTTCGTCTGTTTCCTTGCGCTACCTCGCAAACGCGGGAGACAGCGACAAAGTATAAAAAAAAAAAAAATATATATATATATATATTATCCCTGGGGATAGGGGTGAAAGAATACTTCCCACGCATTCCTCGCGAGTCGTAGAAGGCGACTAGAGGGGATGGGAGCGGGGGGCCAGAAATCCTCCCCTCCTTGTATTTTTTTAACTTTCTAAAATGGGAAACAGAAGAAGGAGTCACGCGGGGAGTGCTCATCCTCCTCGAAGGCTCAGACTGGGGTGTCTAAATGTGTTTGGATGTAACCAAGATGTGAAAAAAGGAGAGATAGGTAGTATGTTTGAGGAAAGGAACCTGGATGTTTTGGCTCTGAGTGAAACGAAGCTCAAGGGTAAAGGGGAAGAGTGGTTTGGGAATGTCTTGGGAGTAAAGTCAAGGGGTTAGTGAGAGGACAAGAGCAAGGGAAGGAGTAGCAGTACTCCTGAAACAGGAGTTGTGGGAGTATGTGATAGAATGTAAGAAAGTAAATTCTCGATTAATATGGGTAAAACTGAAAGTTGATGGAGAGAGATGGGTGATTATTGGTGCATATGCACCTAGGCATGAGAAAAAAGATCATGAGAGGCAAGTGTTTTGGGAGCAGCTAAATGAGTGTGTTAGTGGTTTTGATGCACAAGACCGGGTTATAGTGATGGGTGATTTGAATGCAAAGGTGAGTAATGTGGCAGTTGTGGGAATAATTGGTATACATGGGGTGTTCAGTGTTGTAAATGGAAATGGTGAAGAGCTTGTAGATTTATGTGCTGAAAAAGGACTGGTGATTGGGAATACCTGGTTTAAAAAGCGAGATATACATAAGTATACGTATGTAAGTAGGAGAGATGGCCAGAGAGCATTATTGGATTATGTGTTAATTGACAGGCGCGCGGAAGAGAGACTTTTTGATGTTAATGTGCTGAGAGGTGCAACTGGAGGGATGTCTGATCATTATCTTGTGGAGGCTAAGGTGAAGATTTGTATGGGTTTTCAGAAAAGAAGAGTGAATGTTGGGGTGAAGAGGGTGGTGAGAGTAAGTGAGCTTGGGAAGGAGACTTGTGTGAGGAAGTACCAGGAGAGACTGAGTACAGAGTGGAAAAAGGTGAGAACAATGGAAGTAAGGGGAGTGGGGGAGGAATGGGATGTATTTAGGGAAGCAGTGATGGATTGTGCAAAAGATGCTTGTGGCATGAGAAGAGTGGAAGGTGGGTTGATTAGAAAGGGTAGTGAGTGGTGGGATGAAGAAGTAAGATTATTAGTGAAAGAGAAGAGAGAGGCATTTGGACAATTTTTGCAGGGAAAAAATGCAACTGAGTGGGATATGTATAAAAGAAAGAGACGAGGTCAAGAGAAAGGTGCAAGAGGCGAAAAAGAGGGCAAATGAGAGTTGGGGTGAGAGAGTATCATTAAATTTTAGGGAGAATAAAAAGATGTTCTGGAAGGAGGTAAATAAAGTGTGTAAGACAAGGGAGCAAATGGGAACTTCAGTGAAGGGCGCAAATGGGGAGGTGATAACAAGTAGTGGTGATGTGAGAAGGAGATGGAGTGAGTATTTTGAAGGTTTGTTGAATGTGTTTGATGATAGAGTGGCAGATATAGGGTGTTTTGGTCGAGATGTTGTGCAAAGTGAGAGGGTTAGGGAAAATGATTTGGTAAACAGAGAAGAGGTAGTAAAAGCTTTGCAGAAAATGAAAGCCGGCAAGGCAGCAGGTTTGGATGGTATTGCAGTGGAATTTATTAAAAAGGGGGTGACTGTATTATTGACTGGTTGGTAAGGTTATTTAATGTATGTATGACTCATGGTGAGGTGCCTGAGGATTGGCGGAATGCGTGCATAGTGCCATTGTACAAAGGCAAAGGGGATAAGAGTGCTCAAATTACAGAGGTATAAGTTTGTTGAGTATTCCTGGTAAATTATATGGGAGGGTATTGATTGAGAGGGTGAAGGCATGTACAGAGCATCAGATTGGGGAAGAGCAGTGTGGTTTCAGAAGTGGTAGAGGATGTGTGGATCAGTTGTTTGCTTTGAAGAATGTATGTGAGAAATACTTAGAAAAGCAAATGGATTTGTATGTAGCATTTACGGATCTAGAGAAGGCATATGATAGAGTTGATAGAGATGCTCTGTGGAAGGTATTAAGAATATATGGTGTGGGAGGGAAGTTGTTAGAAGCAGTGAAAAGTTTTTATCGAGGATGTAAGGCATGTGTACGTGTAGGAAGAGAGGAAAGTGATTGGTTCTCAGTGAATGTAGGTTTATGGCAGGGGTGTGTGATGTCTCCATGGTTGTTTAATTTGTTTATGGATGGGGTTGTTAGGGAGGTGAATGCAAGAGTTTTGGAAAGAGGGGCAAGTATGAAGTCTGTTGGGGATGAGAGAGCTTGGGAAGTGAGTCAGTTGTTGTTCGCTGATGATACAGCGCTGGTGGCTGATTCATGTGAGAAACTGCAGAAGCTGGTGACTGAGTTTGGTAAAGTGTGTGAAAGAAGAAAGTTAAGAGTAAATGTGAATAAGAGCAAGGTTATTAGGTACAGTAGGGTTGAGGGTCAAGTCAATTGGGAGGTAAGTTTGAATGGAGAAAAACTGGAGGAAGTAAAGTGTTTTAGATATGTGGGAGTTGATCTGGCAGCGGATGGAACCATGGAAGCGGAAGTGGATCATAGGGTGGGGGAGGGGGCGAAAATCCTGGGAGCCTTGAAGAATGTGTGGAAGTCGAGAACATTATCTCGGAAAGCAAAAATGGGTATGTTTGAAGGAATAATGGTTCGAACAATGTTGTATGGTTGCGAGGCGTGGGCTATGGATCGAGTTGTGCGCAGGAGGATGGATATGCTGGAAATGAGATGTTTGAGGACAATGTGTGGTGTGAGGTGGTTTGATCGAGTAAGTAACGTAAGGGAAAGAGAGATGTGTGGAAATAAAAAGAGCGTGGTTGAGAGAGCAGAAGAGGGTGTTTTGAAATGGTTTGGGCACATGGAGAGAATGAGTGAGGAAAGATTGACCAAGAGGATATATGTGTCGGAGGTGGAGGGAACGAGGAGAAGTGGGAGACCAAATTGGAGGTGGAAAGATGGAGTGAAAAAGATTTTGTGTGATCGGGGCCTGAACATGCAGGAGGGTGAAAGGAGGGCAAGGAATAGAGTGAATTGGATCGATGTGGTATACCAAGGTTGACGTTCTGTCAGTGGATTGAATCAAGGCATGTGAAGCGTCTGGAGTAAACCATGGAAAGCTGTGTAGGTAGGTATATTTGCGTGTGCGGACGTGTATGTATATACATGTGTATGGGGGTGGGTTGGGCCATTTCTTTCGTCTGTTTCCTTGCGCTACCTCGCAAACGCGGGATACAGCGGCAAAAAAAAAAGAAAAAAAAATACATTGAATATCCTTACCAACTAATCAACAGGCACTATCACCCCCTTTTTTTTATGAATTCCATTGCAATACTATCCAAACCCGCTGCCTTATCGGCTTTCATCTTCCGCAGAGCTTTCACTTCCTCTTCTTTGTTCACCAGACTGTTCTCCTTGACCGTCTCACTTCACACACCACCCCAACCAAAACACCCTATATTTGCCCCTCTATCATCAAACACATTCAACAAACCTTCAAAATGTTCACTCCATCTCCTCACATCATTACTACTTGTTATTACCTTGCCATTTCCCCCTTCACTGATGTTCCCATTTGTTCTCTTTATTTATGTCCTTCCAAAACATCTTTTTATTCTCCCTTAAATTTGATATTATTCTCTCTCCCTAACTCTCAGTTTCCCTCTTTTTCACCTCTTGCATCTTTCTCTTGACCTCCTGCCTCTTTCTTTCATACATCTCCCAGTCATTTGCACTACTTCCCGGCAAAAATCGTCCAGACACCTCTCTCTTCTCTTTGACTAACAATCTTACTTCTTCATCCCTCCATTCACTACCCTTTCTAATCTGCCCTCCTCCCACCTTTCTCATGCCACCTGCATCTTTTGCACAAGCCTTCACTGCTTACCTAAATACATCGCATTTCTCCCACACTCCTCTTACATCATTTGCTCTCACCTTTTGCCATTCTGCATTCAATCTCTCCTGGTACTTCCTCACATAAGTCTCCTTTCCAAGCTCACTTACTCTCACCACTCTCTTTTCCCCAACATTCCCCTTGGGACAAGGGAGAAAGAATACTTCCCATGTATTCCCCGCATGCTGTAAAAGGCAAATAAAGAGGGTGGGAGCTGGGGCTGGACCCCCCCTTCCTCGTATTTAAATTTTGTAAAAGGGGAAGCAGAAGGAGTCATGCGGGGAGTGCTCATCCTCCTTGAAGGCTCATAATGGGCTGTCTAAATTTCTGTAGACGTAACCAAGATGAGAAATTAGGAGAGATGGGTAGTATGTTTGAGGGAAAGAACCTGGATGTTTTGGCTCTGAGTGAAATGAAGCTCAAGGGTAAAGAAGAAGAGTGGGTTGGGAATGGCTTGGGAGTAAAGTCAAGAGTAGAACTCCTCCTGAAGCAGGAGTCATGGGAGTATGTGATAGAGTGTAAGAAAGTAAACTCTAGATTGATATGGGTAAAACTGAAAGTGGATGGAGGGAGATGGGTGATTATTGGTGCCTGTGCACCTGGTCATGAGAAGAAAGATCATTAGAAGCAAGTGATTTGGGAGCAGCTCAGTGAGTGTGTTAGTAGTTTTGATGCACGAGACCGGGTTACAGTGATGGATGATTTCAATGCAAAGGTGAGTAATGTGGCAGTTAGAGGTATAATTGGTATACATGGGGTGTTCAGTGTTGTTAATGGAAATTGTGAAGAGTTTGTAGATTTCTATGCTGAAAAAGGACTGGTGATATGAAATACCTGGTTTGAAAAGAAAGATATACATATGTGAACAGGAGAGATGGCCAGTGAGCATTATTAGAATACGTGTTAATTGATAGAAATGTAAAAGAGAGACTTATGGATGTTAATGTGCCGAGAGGCGCAGCTGGAGGGATGTGTGATCACTATCTTCTGAAGGCTAAGGTGAAGATATGTACAGGTATTTAGTATATATATATATATATATATATATATATATATATATATATTTCGCCCCCTCCCCCACCCTATGATCCACTTCCGCTTCCATGGTTCCATCCGCTGACAGATCCACTCCCAGATATCTAAAACACTTCACTTCCTCCAGTTTTTCTCCATTCAAACTCACCTCCCAATTGACTTGACCCTCACCCCTACTGTACCTAATAACCTTGCTCTTATTCACATTTACTCTCAACTTTCTTCTTCCACACACTTTACCAAACTCAGTCACCAGCTTCTGCAGTTTCTCACATGAATCAGCCACCAGCGCTGTATCATCAGCGAACAACAACTGACTCACTTCCCAAGCTCTCTCATCCCCAACAGACTTCATACTTGCCCCTCTTTCCAGGACTCTTGCATTTACCTCCCTTACAACCCCATCCATAAACAAATTAAACAACCATGGAGACATCACACACCCCTGCCGCAAACCTACATTCACTGAGAACCAATCACTTTCCTCTCTTCCTACACGTACACATGCCTTACATCCTCGATAAAAACTTTTCACTGCTTCTAACAACTTGCCTCCCACACCATATATTCTTAATACCTTCCACAGAGCATCTCTATCAACTCTATCATATGCCTTCTCCAGATCCATAAATGCTACATACAAATCCATTTGCTTTTCTAAGTATTTCTCACATACATTCTTCAAAGCAAACACCTGATCCACACATCCTCTACCACTTCTGAAACCACACTGCTCTTCCCCAATCTGATGCTCTGTACATGCCTTCACCCTCTCAATCAATACCCTCCCATATAATTTACCAGGAATACTCAACAAACTTATACCTCTGTGATTTGAGCACTCACTCTTATCCCCTTTGCCTTTGTACAATGGCACTATGCACGCATTCCGCCAATCCTCAGGCACCTCACCATGAGTCATACATACATTAAATAACCTTACCAACCAGTCAACAATACAGTCACCCCCTTTCTTAATAAATTCCACTGCAATACCATCCAAACCTGCTGCCTTGCCGGCTTTCATCTTCCGCAAAGCTTTTACTACCTCTTCTCTGTTTACCAAATCATTTTCCCTAACCCTCTCACTTTGCACACCACCTCGACCAAAACACCCTATATCTGCCACTCTGTCATCAGACACATTCAACAAACCTTCAAAATACTCATTCCATCTCCTTCTCACATCACCGCTACTTGTTATCACCTCCCCATTTACGCCCTTCACTGAAGTTCCCATTTGCTCCCTTGTCTTACGCACCCTATTTACCTCCTTCCAGAACATCTTTTTATTTTCCCTAAAATTTACTGATAGTCTCTCACCCCAACTCTCATTTGCCCTTTTTTTTTTTTTTTTATACTTTGTCGCTGTCTCCCGCGTTTGCGAGGTAGCGCAAGGAAACAGACGAAAGAAATGGCCCAACCCCCCCCCCCCCATACACATGTACATACACACGTCCATACACGCAAATATACATACCTACACAGCTTTCCATGGTTTACCCCAGACGCTTCACATGCTTTGCTTCAATCCACTGACAGCACGTCAACCCCTGTATACCACATGACTCCAATTCACTCTATTTCTTGCCCTCCTTTCACCCTCCTGCATGTTCAGGCCCCGATCACACAAAATCTTTTTCACTCCATCTTTCCACCTCCAATTTGGTCTCCCTCTTCTCCTCGTTCCCTCCACCTCCGACACATATATCCTCTTGGTCAATCTCTCCTCACTCATTCTCTCCATGTGCCCAAACCATTTCAAAACACCCTCTTCTGCTCTCTCAACCACGCTCTTTTTATTTCCACACATCTCTCTTACCCTTACGTTACTTACTCGATCAAACCACCTCACACCACACATTGTCCTCAAACATCTCATTTCCAGCACATCCATCCTCCTGCGCACAACTCTATCCATAGCCCACGCCTCGCAACCATACAGCATTGTTGGAACCACTATTCCCTCAAACATACCCATTTTTGCTTTCCGAGATAATGTTCTCGACTTCCACACATTTTTCAAGGCTCCCAAAATTTTCGCCCCCTCCCCCACCCTATGATCCACCCTATGATATATATATATATATATATATATATATATATATATATATATATATATATATACACATGTAAGGCATGTGTACGTGTAGGAAGAGAGGAAAGTGATTGGTTCTCAGTGAATGTAGGTTTGCGGCAGGGGTGTGTGATGTCTCCATGGTTGTTTAATTTGTTTATGGATGGGGTTGTTAGGGAGGTAAATGCAAGAGTTTTGGAAAGAGGGGCAAGTATGAAGTCTGTTGGGGATGAGAGAGCTTGGGAAGTGAGTCAGTTGTTGTTCGCTGATGATACAGCACTGGTGGCTGATTCATGTGAGAAACTGCAGAAGCTGGTGACTGAGTTTGGTAAAGTGTGTGAAAGAAGAGAGTTAAGAGTAAATGTGAATAAGAGCAAGGTTATTAGGTACAGTAGGGTTGAGGGTCAAGTCAATTGGGAGGTAAGTTTGAATAGAGAAAAACTGGAGGAAGTAAAGTGTTATAGATATCTGGGAGTGGATCTGGCAGCGGATGGAACCATGTAAGCGGAAGTAGATCATAGGGTGAGGGAGGGGGCGAAAATCCTGGGAGCCTTGAAGACTGTGTGGAAGTGGAGAACATTATCTCGGAAAGCAAAAATGGGTATGTTTGAAGGAATAGTGGTTCCAACAATGTTGTATGGTTGCGAGGCGTTGGCTATAGATAGAGTTGTGCGCAGGAGGATGGATGTGCTGGAAATGAGATGCTTGAGGACAATGTGTGGTGTGAGGTGGTTTGATTGAGTAAGTAACGTAAGGGTAAGAGAGATGTGTGGAAATAAAAAGAGCGTGGTTGAGAGAGCAGAAGAGGGTGTTTTGAAGTGGTTTGGGCACATGGAGAGAATGAGTGAGGAAAGATTGACCAAGAGGATATATGTGTTGTAGGTGGAGGGAACAAGGAGAAGAGGGAGACCAAATTGGAGGTGTCAAGATGGAGTGAAAAAGATTTTGTGTGATCGGGGCCTGAACATGCAGGAGGGTGAAAGGAGGGCAAGGAATAGAGTGAATTGGAGCGATGTTGTATACCGGGGTTGACGTGCTGTCAGTGGATTGAAGCAAGGCATGTGAAGCGTCTGGGGTAAACCATGGAAAGCTGTGTAGGTATGTATATTTGCGTGTGTGGACGTATGTATATACATGTGTATGGGGGGGGGGGTTGGGCCATTTCTTTCGTCTGTTTCCTTGCGCTACCTCGCAAACGCGGGAGGCAGCGACAAAGTATAAAAAAAAAAATATATATATATATATATATATATATATATATATATATGTATATATATATATATATATATATATATATATATATATATATATATATATATATATATATACAATAGGAAGTAAGGGGAGTGGGGGAGGAATGGGATGTATTTAGGGAATCAGTGATGGATTGCGCAAAAGATGCTTGTGGCATGAGAAGAGTGGGAGGTGGGCCGTTTAGAAAGGGTAGTGAGTGGTGGGATGAAGAAGTAAGAGTATTAGTGAAAGAGAAGAGAGAGGCATTTGGACGATTTTTGCAGGGAAAAAATGCAATTGAGTGGGAGAAGTATAAAAGAAAGAGACAGGAGGTCAAGAGAAAGGTGCAAGAGGTGAAAAAAAGGGCAAATGAGAGTTGGGGTGAGAGACTATCAGTAAATTTTAGGGAGAATAAAAAGATGTTCTGGAAGGAGGTAAATAGGGTGCGTAAGACAAGGGAGCATATGGGAACTTCAGTGAAGGGCGTAAATGGGGAGGTGATAACAAGTAGTGGTGATGTGAGAAGGAGATGGAATGAGTATTTTGAAGGTTTGTTGAATGTGTCTGATGACAGAGTGGCAGATATAGGGTGTTTGGGTCGAGGTGGTGTGCAAAGTGAGAGGGTTAGGGAAAATGATTTGGTAAACAGAGAAGAGGTAGTAAAAGCTTTGCGGAAGATGAAAGCCGGCAAGGCAGCAGGTTTGGATGGTATTGCAGTGGAATTTATTAAAAAAGGGGGTGACTGTATTGTTGACTGGTTGGTAAGGTTATTTAATGTATGTATGACTCATGGTGAGGTGCCTGAGGATTGGCGGAATGCGTGCATAGTGCCATTGTACAAAGGCAAAGGGGATAAGAGTGAGTGCTCAAATTACAGAGGTATAAGTTTGTTGAGTATTCCTGGTAAATTATATGGGAGGGTATTGATTGAGAGGGTGAAGGCATGTACAGAGCATCAGATTGGGGAAGAGCAGTGTGGTTTCAGAAGTGGTAGAGGATGTGTGGATCAGGTGTTTGCTTTGAAGAATGTATGTGAGAAATACTTAGAAAAGCAAATGGATTTGTATGTAGCATTTATGGATCTGGAGAAGGCATATGATAGAGTTGATAGAGATGCTCTGTGGAAGGTATTAAGAATATATGGTGTGGGAGGCAAGTTGTTAGAAGCAGTGAAAAGTTTTTATCGAGGATGTAAGGCATGTGTACGTGTAGGAAGAGAGGAAAGTGATTGGTTCTCAGTGAATGTAGGTTTGCGGCAGGGGTGTGTGATGTCTCCATGGTTGTTTAATTTGTTTATGGATGGGGTTGTTAGGGAGGTAAATGCAAGAGTCTTGGAAAGAGGGGCAAGTATGAAGTCTGTTGGGGATGAGAGAGCTTGGGAAGTGAGTCAGTTGTTGTTCGCTGATGATACAGCGCTGGTGGCGGATTCATGTGAGAAACTGCAGAAGCTGGTGACTGAGTTTGGTAAAGTGTGTGGAAGAAGAAAGTTAAGAGTAAATGTGAATAAGAGCAAGGTTATTAGGTACAGTAGGGTTGAGGGTCAAGTCAATTGGGAGGTGAGTTTGAATGGAGAAAAACTGGAGGAAGTGAAGTGTTTTAGATATCTGGGAGTGGATCTGTCAGCGGATGGAACCATGGAAGCGGAAGTGGATCATAGGGTGGGGGAGGGGGCGAAAATTTTGGGAGCCTTGAAAAATGTGTGGAAGTCGAGAACATTATCCCGGAAAGCAAAAATGGGTATGTTTGAAGGAATAGTAGTTCCAACAATGTTGTATGGTTGCGAGGCGTGGGCTATGGATAGAGTTGTGCGCAGGAGGATGGATGTGCTGGAAATGAGATGTTTGAGGACAATGTGTGGTGTGAGGTGGTTTGATCGAGTAAGTAACGTAAGGGTAAGAGAGATGTGTGGAAATAAAAAGAGCGTGGTTGAGAGAGCAGAAGAGGGTGTTTTGAAGTGGTTTGTGCACATGGAGAGAATGAGTGAGGAAAGATTGACCAAGAGGATATATGTGTCGGAGGTGGAGGGAACGAGGAGAAGAGGGAGACCAAATTGGAGGTGGAAAGATGGAGTGAAAAGGATTTTGTGTGATCGGGGCCTGAACATGCAGGAGGGTGAAAGGAGGGCAAGGAATAGAGTGAATTGGAGCAATGTGGTATACAGGGGTTGACGTGCTGTCAGTGGATTGAATCAAGGCATGTGAAGCGTCCGGGGTAAACCAAGGAAAGCTGTGTAGGTATGTATATTTGCGTGTGTGGATGTGTGTATGTACATGTGTATGGGGGGGGGTTGGGCCATTTCTTTTGTCTGTTTCCTTGCGCTACCTCGCAAACGCGGGAGACAGCGACAAAGTATAAAAGAAAAAAAAAAAATATACAATAGGGTTGAGGGTCAAGTCAATTGGGAGGTAAGTTTGAATAGAGAGAAAGTGGAGGAAGTAAAGTGTTTTAGATATCTGGGAGTGGAACTGGCAGCAGATGGAACCATGGAAGCGGAAGTGAATCATAGGGTGGGGGAGGGGGCAAAAATCTTGGGAGCCTTGAAGAATTTGTGGAAGTCGAGAACATTATCTCGGAAAGCAAAAATGGCTATGTTTGAAGGAATAGTGGTTCCGACAATGTTGTATGGTTGCGAGGCGTGGGCTATGGATAGAGTTGTGCGCAGGAGGGTGGATGTGCTGGAAATGAGATGTTTGAGGACAATATGTGGTGTGAGGTGGTTTGATCGAGTAAGTAATGTAAGGGTAAGAGAGATGTGTGGAAATAAAAAGAGCGTGGTTGAGAGAGCAGAAGAGGGTGTTTTGAAATGGTTTAGTCACATGGAGAGAATGAGTGACGAAAGATTGACCAAGAGGATATATGTGTCGGAGGTGGAGGGAACGAGGAGAAGTGGGAGACCAAATTGGAGGTGGAAAGATGGAGTGAAAAAGATTTTGAGTGATCGGGGCCTGAACATGCAGGAGGGTGAAAGGCGGGTAAGGAATGGAGTGAATTGGATCGATGTGGTATACCGGGGTCGACGTGCTGTCAATGGATTGAATCAGGGCATGTGAAGTGTCTGGGGTAAAACATGGAAAGTTCTGTGGGGCCTGCATTTGGAAAGGGAGCTGTGGTTTCGGGCATTATTGCATGACAGCTAGAGACTGAGTGTGAACGAATGGGGCCTTTGTTGTCTTTTCCTAGCGCTACCTCGCACACATGAGGGAGGAGGGGGATGTTATTCCATGTGTGGCAAGGTGGCGATGGGAATGAATAAAGGCAGACAGTGTGAATTGTGTGCATGTGTATATATGTATGTCTGTGTGTGTGTATATATATGTGTACATTGAGATGTATGCGTATGTATATTTGCGTGTGTGGATGTGTGTATGTATATACATGTGTATGTGGGTGGGTTGGGCCATTTCTTTCGTCTGTTTCCTTGCGCTACCTCGCAAACGCGGGAGACAGCGACAAAGCAAAATAAATAAATAATATAATATATATATATATATATATATATCACATACAAAGCTCCATCAGCCAGGATCGAACCTGGGACCCCTTGTGCAAGATCCAGGCATGCTAACCGCTAGGCTAAGGGACTGTATAATAGGAAACAACTATTCGAAATACTAAGTACTCGAATACCCTTCGTCTCACTATGGTGAGCAACGGGGTCTATCGGTTGTTTCCAAACAGAACACATAGCCAGCTGAAAGCGTTTTACCGAACCTGACTGTACAACGCGGAGTTATATGAACACGAGTAAAGTGTATATGAACGCGCACCTTCATAGAACATACAAAGCTCCATCAGCCAGGATCGAACCTGGGACCCCTTGTGCAAGAGGCAGGCATGCTAACAGCTAGAGTAAGGGACTGTATAATAGGAAACAACTATTCAAAATACTAAGTACTCGAATACCCTTCGTCTCACTATGGTGAGCAACGGGGTCTATCGGTTGTTTCCGAACAGAACACATAGCCAGCTGAAAGCGTTTTACCGAACCTGACTGTACAACGCGCAGTTATATGAACACGAATAAAGTGTATATGAACGCGCACCTTCATAGAACATACAAATCTCCATCAGCCAGGATCGAACCTGGGACCCCTTGTGCAAGAGGCAGGCATGCTAACCGCTAGGCTAAGGGACTGTATAATAGGAAACAACTATTCGAAATACTAAGTACTCGAATACCCTTCGTCTCACTATGGTGAGCAACGGGGTCTATCGGTTGTTTCCGAACAGAACACATATCCAGCTGAAAGCGTTTTACCGAACCTGACTGTACAACGCGGAGGTATATGAACACGAATAAAGTGTATATGAACGCGCACCTTCATAGAACATACAAATCTCCATCAGCCAGGATCGAACCTGGGACCCCTTTTGCAAGAGGCAGGCATGCTAACCGCTAGGCTTAGGGACTGTATAATAGGAAACAACTATTCGAAATACTAAGTACTCGAATACCCTTCGTCTCACTATGGTGAGCAACGGGGTCTATCGATTGTTTCCGAACAGAACACATAGCCAGCTGAAAGCGTTTTACCGAACCTGACTGTACAACGCGGAGTTATATGCACACGAATAAAGTGTATATGAACGCGCACCTTCATAGAACATACAAATCTCCATCAGCCAGGATCGAACCTGGGACCCCTTGTGCAAGAGGCAGGCATGCTAACCGCTAGGCTAAGGGACTGTATAATTAGAAACAACTATTCGAAATACTAAGTACTCAAATACCCTTCATCTCACTATGGTGAGCAACGGGGTCTATCGGTTGTTTTCAAACAGAACCCATAGCCAGCTGAAAGCGTTTTACCGAACCTGACTGTACAACGCGGAGTTATATGAACACGAATAATGTGTATATGAACGCGCACCTTCATAAACATACAAATCTCCATCAGCCAGGATCGAACCTGGGACCCCTTGTGCAAGAGGCACATGTTTGAAGGAATACTGGTTCCAACAATGTTGTATGGTTGCGAGGCGTGGGCTATGGATAGAGTTGTGCGCAGGAGGATGGATGTGCTGGAAATGAGATGTTTGAGGACAATGTGTGGTGTGAGGTGGTTTGATCGAGTGAGTAACGTAAGGGTAAGAGAGATGTGTGGAAATAAAAAGAGCGTGGTTGAGAGAGCAGAAGAGGGTGTTTTGAAGTGGTTTGGGCACATGGAGAGAATGAGTGAGGAAAGATTGACCAAGAGGATATATGTGTCGGAGGTGGAGGGAACGGGGAGAAGAGGGAGACCAAATTGTAGGTGGAAAGATGGAGTGAAAAAGATTTTGTGTGATCGGGGCCTGAACATGCAGGAGGGTGAAAGGAGGGCAAGGAATAGAGTGAATTGGAGCGATGTGGTATAGCGGGGTTGACGTGCTGTCAGTGGATTGAATCAAGGCATGTGAAGCGTCTGGGGTAAACCATGGAAAGCTGTGTGGGTATGTATATTTGCGTGTGTGGACGTATATATATACATGTGTATGGGGGTGGGTTGGGCCATTTCTTTCGTCTGTTTCCTTGCGCTACCTCGCAAACGCGGGAGACAGCGACAAAGTATAATAAATAAATAATATATATATATATATATATATATATATATATATATATATATATATATATATATATATATATATATATATATATATATATTAACTTTCTAAAAATGGGAAACAGAAGGAGTCACGTAGGGAGTGCTCATCCTCCTCGTAGACTCAGATTGGGGTGTCTAAATGTGTGTGGATGTAACCAAGATGTGAAAAAAGGAGAGATAGGTAGTATGTTTGAGGAAAGGAACCTGGATGTTTTGGCTCTGAGTGAAACGAAGCTCAAGGGTAAAGGGGAAGAGTGGTTTGGGAATGTCTTGGGAGTAAAGTCAGGGGTTAGTGAGAGGACAAGAGCAAGGGAAGGAGTAGCAGTACTCCTGAAACAGGAGTTTTGGGAGTATATGATAGAATGTAAGAAAGTAAATTCTCGATTAATATGGGTAAAACTGATACTTGATGGAGAGAGATGGGTGATTATTGGTGCATATGCACCTGGGCATGAGAAGAAAGATCATGAGAGGCAAGTGTTTTGGGAGCAGCTGAATGAGTGTGTTAGTGGTTTTGATGCACAAGACCGGGTTATAGTGATGGGTGATTTGAACGCAAAGGTGAGTAATGTGGCAGTTGAGGGAATAATTGGTATACATGGGGTGTTCCGTGTTGTAAATGGAAATGGTGAAGAGCTTGTAGATTTATGTGCTGAAAAAGGACTGGTGATTGGGAATGCATGGTTTAAAATGGGAGATATACATAAGTATACTTATGTAAGTAGGAGAGATGGCCAGAGAGCATTATTGGATTATGTGTTAATTGACAGGCACGCGAAAGAGAGACTTTTGGATGTTAATGTGCTGAGAGGTGCAACTGGAGGGATGTCTGATCATTATCTTGTGGAGGCGAAGGTGGAGATTTGTATGGGTTTTCAGAAAAGAAGAGTGAATGTTGGGGTGAAGAGGGTGGTGAGAGTAAGTGAGCTTGGGAAGGAGACTTGTGTGAGGAAGTACCAGGAGAGACTGAGTACAGAATGGAAAAAGGTGAGAACAATGGAAGTAAGGGGAGTGGGGGAGGAATGGGATGTATTTAGGGAATCAGTGATGGATTGCGCAAAAGATGCTTGTGGCATGAGAAGAGTGGGAGGTGGGTTGATTAGAAAGGGTAGTGAGTGGTGGGATGAAGAAGTAAGATTATTAGTGAAAGAGAAGAGAGAGGCATTTGAACTATTTTTGCAGGGAAAAAATGCAATTGAGTGGGAGATGTATAAAAGAAAGAGACAGGAGGTCAAGAGGAAGGTGCAAGAGGTGAAAAAGAGGGCAAGTGAGAGTTGGGATGAGAGAGTATCATTAAATTTTAGGGAGAATAAAAAGATGTTCTGGAAGGAGGTAAATGAAGTGCGTAAGACAAGGGAGCAAATGGGAACTTCAGTGAAGGGCGCAAATGGGGAGGTGATAACAAGTAGTGGTGATGTGAGAAGGAGATGGAGTGAGTATTTTGAAGGTTTGTTGAATGTGTTTGATGATAGAGTGGCAGATATAGGGTGTTTTGGTCGAGGTGGTGTGCAAAGTGAGAGGGTTGGGGAAAATGATTTGGTAAACAGAGAAGAGGTAGTAAAAGCTTTGTGGAAGATGAAAGCTGGCAAGGCAGCAGGTTTGGATGGTATTGCAGTGGAATCTATTAAAAAAGGGGGTGACTGTATTGTTGAATGGTTGGTAAGGTTATTTAATGTATGTATGACTCATGGTGAGGTGCCTGAGGATGGGCAGAATGCATGCATAGTGCCATTGTACAAAGGCAAAGGGAATAAGAGTGAGTGCTCAAAGTACAGAGGTATAAGTTTGTTGAGTATTCCTGGTAAATTATATGGGAGGGTATTGATTGAGATGGTGAAGGCATGTACAGAGCATCAGATATGGGAAGAGCAGTGTGGTTTCAGAAGTGGTAGAGGATGTGTGGATCAGGTGTTTGCTTTGAAGAATGCATGTGAGAAATACTTAGAAAAGCAAATGGATTTGTATGTAGCATTTATGGATCTGGAGAAGGCATATGATAGAGTTGATAGAGATGCTCTGTGGAAGGTATTAAGAATATATGGTGTGGGTGGCAAGTTGTTAGAAGCAGTGAAAAGTTTTTATTGAGGATGTAAGGCATGTGTACGTGTAGGAAGAGAGGAAAGTGATTGGTTCTCAGTGAATGTAGGTTTGCGGCAGGGGTGTGTGATGTCTCCATGGTTGTTTAATTTGTTTATGGATGGGGTTGTTAGGGAGGTGAATGCAAGAGTTTTGGAAAGAGGGGCAAGTATGAAGTCTGTTGTGGATGAGAGAGCTTGGGAAGTGAGTCAGTTGTTGTTCGCTGATGATACAGTGCTGGTGGCTGATTCATGTGAGAAACTGCAGAAGCTGGTGACTGAGTTTGGTAAAGTGTGTGAAAGAAGAAAGTTAAGAGTAAATGTGAATAAGAGCAAGGTTATTAGGTACACTAGGGTTGAGGGTCAAGTCAATTGGGAGGTAAGTTTGAATGGAGGAAAACTGGAGGAAATGAAGTGTTTTAGATATCTGGGAGTGGATCTGACAGCGGATGGAACCATGGAAGCAGAAGTGATTCATAGGGTGGGGGAGGGGGCGAAAATCCTGGGAGCCTTGAAGAATGTTTGGAAGTCGAGAACATTATCTTGGAGAGCAAAAATGGGTATGTTTGAAGGAATAGTGGTTCCAACAATGTTGTATGGTTGCGAGGCGTGGGCTATAGATAGAGTTGTGCGCAGGAGGATAGATGTGCTGGAAATGAGATGTTTGAGGACAATGTGTGTTGTGAGGTGGTTTGATCGAGTAAGTAACGTAAGGGTAAGAGAGATGTGTGGAAATAAAAAGAGCGTGGTTGAGAGAGCAGAATAGGGTGTTTTGAAATGGTTTGGTCACATGGAAAGAATGAGTGAGGAAAGATTGACCAAGAGGATATATGTGTCGGAGGTGGAGGGAATGAGGAGAAGTGGGAGACCAAATTGGAGGTGGAAAGATGGAGTGAAAAAGATTTTGTGTGATCGGGGCCTGAACATGCAGGAGGGTGAAAGGAGGGCAAGGAATAGAGTAAATTGGATCGATGTGGTATACCGGGGTTGACGTGCTGTCAGTGGATTGAATCAGGGCATGTGAAGCATCTGGGGTAAACCATGGAAAGCTGTGTAGGTATGTATATTTGCATGTGTGGACGTATGTATATACATGTGTAGGGGGGGGGGGCCATTTCTTTTGTCTGTTTCCTTGCGCTACCTCGCAATATACATATATACATACATATATATATATATATATATATATATATATATATATATATATATATATATATATATATATATATATACAAATGTGAATAAGAACAAGTTTATTACGTACAGTAGGGTTGAGGGTCAAGTCAATTGGGAGGTAAGTTTGAATGGAGAAAAACTGGAGGAAGTGAAGTGTTTTAGATATCTGGGAGTGGATCTGGCAGCGGATGGAACCATGGAAGAGGAAGTGAATCATGGGGGGGAGAGGGGCAAAAATCCTGGAAGCCTTGAAGAATGTGTGGAAGTCGAGAACATTATCTCCGAAAGCAAATATAGGTATGTTTGAAGGAATAGTGGTTCCAACAATGTTGTATGGTTGCGAGGCGTGGGCTATGGATAGAGTTGTGCGCAGGAGGGTGCATGTGCTGGAAATGAGATGCTTGAGGACAATGTGTGGTGTGAGGTGGTTTGATCGAGTAAGTAATGTAAGGGTAAGAGAGATGTGTGGAAATAAAAAGAGCGTTGTTGAGAGAGCAGAAGAGGATGTTTTGAAATGGTTTGGTCACGTGGAGAGAATGAGTGAGGAAAGATTGACCAAGAGGATATATGTGTAGGAGGTGGAGAGAACGAGGAGAAGTGGGAGACCAAATTGGAGGTGGAAAGATGGAGTGAAAAAGATTTTGCGTGATCGAGGCCTGAACATGCAGGAGGGTGAAAGGCGGGCAAGGAATAGAGTGAATTGGATTGATTTGGTATACCGGGGTCGACGTGCTGTCAATGGATTGAATCAGGGCATGTGAAGCGTCTAGGGTATACCATGGAAAGTTGTGTGGGGCCTGTATGTGGAAAGGGAGCTGTGGTTTCAGGCATTATTGCATGACAGCTAGAGACTGAGTTTGAACAAATTGGGCCTTCTTTGTCTTTTCCTAGCTCTACCTCGCACACATGAGGGGGGAGGGGGATGTTACTCCATGTGTGGCGAGGTGGCGATGGGAATGAATAAAGGCAGACAGTGTGAATTGTGTGCATGGGTATATATGTATGAGTCTGTGTGTGTATATATATATATATATATATATGTGTACATTAAGATGTATGGGTATGTATATTTGCGTGTGTGGATGTGTATGTATATACATGTGTATTGGGGTGGGTTGGGCCATTTCTTTCGTCTGTATATATATATATATATATATATATATATATATATATATATATATATATATATATATATACATATTGTCCCTGGGGATAGGGGATTAAGAATACTTCCCACGTATTCCCTGCGTGTCGTAGAAGGCGGCTAAAAGGGGAGGGAGGGGGGGCTGGAAATCCTCCCCTCTCGTTTTTTTTTTTTGTTTTTTTTTTTTCTTTTTTTAATGTTCCAAAAGAAGGAAGACAGAAGGGGGCCAGGTGAGGATTTCCGCTCCCTCCCCTTTTAGTCGCCTTCTACGACACGCAGGGAATACGTGGGAAGTATTCTTTCTCCCCTATCCCCACACCATATATTCTTGATACCTTCCACAGAGCATCTCTATCAACTTTATCATACGCCTTCTCCAGATCCATAAATGCTACATACAAATCCATTTGTTTTTCTAAGTATTTCTCACATACATTCTTCTAAGCAAACACCTGATCCACACACCCTCTACCACTTCTGAAACCGCACTGCTTTTCCCCAATCTGATACTCTATACATGCCTGCACCCTCTCAATCAATACCCTCTCATATAATTTCCCAGGAATACTCAACAAACTTATACCTCTGTAATTTGAGCACTCACTTTTATCCCCTTTGCCTTTGTACAAAGGCACTATGCATGTATTCTGCCAATCCTCAGGCACCTCGCCATAAGTCTTACATACATTAGATTCCTTACCAACCAGTCAACAATACAGTCACCCCCTTTTTTTAATAAATTCCTCTGCAATACCATCCAAACGTGCTGCCTTGGCAGGTTTCATCTTCCCCAAAGCTTTTACTACCTCTTCTCTGTTTACCAAATCATTCTCCTTAACTGTCTCAATTTGCACACCACCACGACCAAAACACCCTATATCTGCCACTCTATCATCAAACACATTCAGCAAACCTTCTAAATACTCACTCGATCTCCTTCTCACATCACCACTACTTATCACCTCCCAAGATGATACTCTATACATGCCTTCACCCTCTCAGTCAATACCCTCCCATATAATTTCCCAGGAATACTCAACAAACTTATACCTCTGTAATTTGAGCATTCACCTATATCCCCTTTCCCTTTGTAGAATGGCACTATGCACGCATTCCACCAATCCTGAGGCACCTCACCACAAGTCATACATACATTAGATTCCTTACCAATCAGTCAACAATACAATCACCCCCTTTTTTAAAATTCCACTGCAGTACCATCGAAACCCAGTGCCTTTCCAGCTTTTATCTTCCCCAAAGCTTTTACTACCTCTTCTCTGTTTACCAAATCATTCTCCCTAACCGTCTCACTTTGCACACAACCTCAACCAAAACACCCTCTATCTGCCACTCTATCGTCAAACACATTCAACAAACCTTCAAAATACTCACTCCATCTCCTTCTCACATCACCACTACTTGTTATCACCTCCCCATTTGCCCACTTCACTGAAGTTCCCATTTGTTCCCTTGTCTTATGCACTTTATTTACCTCCTTCCAAAACATCTTTTTATTCTACCTAAAATGTGATGATACTCTCACCCCAACTCTCATTTGCCCTCTTTTTCAACTTTTGCACCTTTCTCTTGACCTCCTGCCTCTTTCTTTTATACATGTCGTCATTTGCATTATTTCCCTGCAAAAATCGTCCAAATTCCTCTCTCTTCTTTTTCACTAATAATCTTACTACATCCCACCACTCAGTACCCTCTCTAAGCTGCCCACCTCCCACCCTTCTCATGCCACAAGCATCTTTTGCGCACTCCATCACTGATTCCCTTAATACATCCCATTCCTCCCCCACTCCCCTTACCTCCTTTGTTCTCACATTTATCCATTCTGTACTGAGTTTCTCCTGGTACTTCCTCACTCAAGTCTCCTTCCCAGGCTCACTTACTTTCACCACTCTCTTCACCCCAACATTCTCTCTTGTTTTTTAAAAACCTCTACAAATCTTCACTTTTGCATCCACAAGATAATGATCAGACATCCCTCCAGTTGCACCTATCAGCGCATTAACATCCAAAAGTCTCTCTTTCACCCATCTCTCAATTAACACATAATTCAGTAACTTTCTCTGGCCATCTCTCCTACTTACATACATATACTTATGTATATTTCTCTTTTAAACCAGGTATTCCTTTTCACCAGTCCTTTTTCAGCACATAAATCTAGAAGCTCTTCACCATTTCTATTTACAAAACTGAACACCCCATGTACATTTTAAGTATTCCCTCAACTGCCACATTACTCACATTTGCATTCAAATCACCCATTACTATAACCCAGTCTCGTGCATCAAAAGTAACACACTCACTCAGCTGCTCCCAGAACACTTGCCTCTCATAATCTTTCTTCTCATGCCCAGGTGCATATGCACCAATAATCACCCATCTCTCTCCATCCATTTTCAGTTTTACCCATATCAATCTAGAGCTTACTTTCTTACACTCTATCACATACTCCCACCACTCCTGTTTCAGGAGTAGTGCTACTACTACCCTTGCTCTCGCCCGCTCACTAACTCCTGACTTTACTCCCAAGACATTCCCAAACCACTCTTTCTCTTTACCATAGAGCTACGTTTCACTCAGAGCCAAAACATCCAGGTACCTTTCCTTAAGCATACTACCTATCTCTCCTTTTTTCTCATCTAGGTTACATCCACACACATTTAGACACCCCGATCTGAGCCTTCGAGGAGGATGATCACTCCCCGAGTGACTCCTTCTGTTTCCCCCTTTAGAAAGTTAAAATACAAGGGGAGGGTTTCTAGCCCCCCCCTGCTCCCGTGTTCTTTTACGACACGTGAGGAATGCGTGGGAAGTATTCTTTCTCCCCTATCCCCAGGGATAATATATATATTTATTCGTTTATTTTGCTTTGTTTCTGTCTCCCGCGTTAGCAAGGTAGCACAAGGAAACAGACGAAAGAATGGCCCAACCCACCCACATACACATGTATATACATACACGTCCACACACGCAAATATACATACCTATACATCTCAATGTATACATATATACACACACACAGACATATACATATATACACATGTACATAATTCATACTATCTGCCCTTATTCATTCCCATCGCCACCCTGCCACACATGGAATAACAACCCCGTCCCCCCTCATGTGTGTGAGGTAGCGCTAGGAAAAGACAACAAAGGCCACATGAGTTCACACTCAGTCTCTAGCTGTCATGTAATAATGCACCGAAACCACAGCTCCCTTTCCACATCGAGGCCCCACAGAACGTTCTATCGTTTACCCCAGACGCTTCACATGCCCTTGTTCAATCCATTGACAGCACGTCGACCCCGGTATACCACATCGTTCCAATTCACTCTGTTCCTTGCACACCTTTCACCCTCCTGCATTTTCAGGCCCCAATCACTCAAAATCTTTTTCACTCCATCTTTCCACCTCCAATTTGGTCTCCCACCTCTCCTCGTTCCCTCCACCTCTGACACATATATCCTCTTGGTCAATCTTTCTTCACTCATTCTCTCTATGTGACCAAACCATTTCAAAACACCCTCTTCTACTCTCTCAACCACACTCTTTTTACTACCACACATCTTTCTTACCCTATTATTACTTACTCGATCAAACCACCTCACACCACATATTGTCCTCAAACATCTCATTTCCAGCACATCCACCCTCCTCCGCACAACTCTATCTATAGCCCATGCCTCGCAACCTTATAACATTGTTGGAACCACTGTTCCTTCAAACATACCCATTTTTGCTTTCTGAGATAATGTTCTCGACATCCACACATTCTTCAAGGCTCCTAGAATTTTTGCTCCCTCCCCCCACCCTATGATTCACTTCCGTTCCCATGGTTCCATCCGCTGCCAAATCCACTCCCAGATATCTAAAACACTTCACTTCCTCCAGTTTTTCTCCATTCAAACTTACCTCCCAATTGACTTGACCCTCAACCCTACTGTACCTTGCTCTTATTCACATTAACTCTCAACTTTCTTCTTTCACACACTTTACCAAACTCAGTCACCAGCTTCTGCAGTTTCTCGCATGAATCAGCCACCAGCGCTGTATCATCAACTGACTCACTTCCCAAGCTCTCTCATCCATAACAGACTGCATACTTGACCCTCTTTCCAAAACTCTTGCATTCACCTCCCTAACAACCCCATCCATAAACAAATTAAACAATCATGGAGACATCACACACCCCTGCCGCAAACCTACATTCACTGAGAACCAATCACTTTCCTCTCTTCCTACACTTACACTTGCCTTGCATCCTCGATAAAAACTTTTCACTGCTTCTAACAACTTGCCTCCCACACCATATATTCTTAATACCTTCCACAGAGCATTTCTATCAACTCTATCACATGCCTTCTCCAGATCCATAAATGCTACATATAAATCCATTTGCTTTTCTAAGTATTTCTCATACATTCTTCAAAGCAAACACCTGATCCACACATCCTCTACCACTTCTGAAACCACACTGCTCTTCCCCAGTCTGATGCTCTGTACATGCCTTCACCCTCTCAATTAATACCCTCCCATATAATTTCCCAGGAATACTCAACAAACTTATACCTCTGTAATTTGAGCACTCACCTTTGTCCCCTTTGCCTTTGTACAATGGCACTATGCAAGCATTCCGCCAATCCTCAGGCACCTCACCATGAATTATACATACATTAACTAACTTTACCAACCAGTTAACAGTACAGTCACCCCCTTTTTTAATAAATTCCACTGCAATACCATCCAAACCCGCTGCCTTGCCTGTTTTCATCTTCTGCAAAGCTTTTACTACCTCTTCTCTTTTTACCAAATCATTGTCCCTAAACCTCTCACTTTGTACACCACCTTGACCAAAACACCCTATATCTGCCACTCTATCATCAAACACATTCAACAAACCTTCAAAATACTCACTTGATCTCCTTCTCACATCACCACTACTTGTTATCACCTCCCCATTAGCCCCCTTTCCTGAAGTTCCCATTTGTTCCCTTGTCTTACGCACTTTGTTTACCTCCTTCCAAAACATCTTTTATTTTCCCTAAAATTAAATGCTACTCTCTCACCCCAACTCTCATTTGCCCTCTTTTTCACCTCTTGCACCTTTCTCTTGACCTCCTGCCTCTTTCTTTTATACATCTCCCAGTCATTTGCATTTTTTCCCTGCAAAAATCGTCCAGATGCCTCTCTCTTCTCTTTCACTAATAATCTTACTTCACTCCATCACTCACTACTCTTTCTAATCTGCCCACCTACCACGCTTCTCATGCCACAAGCATCTTTTGCACAAGCCATCACTGCTTCCCTAAATACATCGCATCCCTCCCCCACTTCCCTTACCTCCTTTGTTCGCACCTTTTTCCATTCTGTACTCAGTCTCTCCTGGTACTTCCTCACACAAGAGTCCTTCCCAAACTCACTCACTCTCACCACTCCCTTCACCCCAACATTCTCTTTTATTTTCTGAAAACCTCTACAAATCTTCACCTTCACCTCCACAAGATAATGATCAGACATCCCTCCAGTTGCACCTCTCAGCACATTAACACCAAAAGTCTCTCTTTCGCTTGCCTATCTATTAACACCTAATCCAATAACCCTCTCTGGCCATCTCTCCTACTTGTATACGTATATTTATGTATATGTCGCTTTTTAAACCAGGTATTCCCAATCAACAGTCCTTTTTCAGCACATAAATCTACAAGCTCTTCACCATTTCCATTTACAACACTGAACAACCCATGTATACCAATTATTCCCTCAACTGCCACATTACTCACCTTTGCATTCAAATCACCCATCACTATATCCATCACTATATCACCCATCACTATATCCTGCATCAAAACCACTCCCAAAACACTTGCCTGTCATGATATTTCTTCTCATGCCCAGGTGCATATGCACCAATAATCACCCATCTCTCTCCATCAAGTTTCAGTTTTACCCATATCAATTTTAGAGTTTACTTTCTTACACTCTATCACATGCTCCCACCACTCCTGTTTCAGGAGCAGTGCTACTCCTTCCATTGCTCTTGTCCTCTCACTAACCCCTGACTTTACTCCCAAGACATTCCCAAACCACTCTTCCTCTTTACCCTTGAGCTTTGTTTCACTCAGAGCCAAAACATCCAGGATCCTTTCCTCAAACATACTACCTATCTCTCCTTTTTTCTCATCTTGGTTACATCCACACACATATGTCTTATGCACTTTATTTACCTCCTTCCAAAACATCTTTCTATTCTCCCTAAAATTCAATGATACTCTCTCTCCCCAACTCTCGTTTGCCCTCTTTTTCACCTCTTGCACCTTTCTTTTGACCTACTGCCTCTTTCTTTTATACATCTCCCAGACAGTACCACTATTTCCCTGGAAGAATCGTCGAAACGGCTGTCTCTTCTCTTTTCCTAATAATTTTACTTCTTCATTCCACCGGTCACTACCCTTTCTAATCTGCCCACCTCCCACGCTTCTCATGCCGCAAGCATCTTTTGCACAAGCCATCACTGCTTCCCTAAATGCATTCCTCTCCTCCTCCTCCACTCCCCTTACGTCCTGTACTCTGAAATGGTAACATTGGTGAAGGGAGCTAATGGGGAGGTAACAACAAGTAGTGGTGATATGAGAAGGAGATAGAGTGAGTTTTTTGAATGTTTGTTGAATTTGTTAGATGATAGAGTGGCAGATATATGGTGTTTAGGTCAAGGTGGTGTGCGAAGGGAGAGGGTCAGGGAGAATGGTTTGTTAAACAGAGAAGAGGTAAAGAAAGCTTTGCGGAAGATGAAATCTAGCAAGGCGGTGGTTTTGGATGGTATTGCAGTGGAATTTATTAAAAAAGGGGGTGACTGTGTTGTTGACTGGTTGGTGAGGATATTCAATATATTTATGGCTTATGGATTGGCGGTATGGATGCATAGTGCCATTGTACAAAGGCAAAGGGAATAAAGGTGACTGTTCAAATTACAGAGGTATAAGTTTGTTGAGTATTCCTGGGAAATTATATGGTTAAGTATTGATTAAGAGGGTGAAGGCATGTACAGAGCATCAAATTGGGGAAGAGCAGTGTGGTTTCAGAAGTGGTAGAGGGTGTGTGGATCAGGTGTTTTCTTTGAAGAATGTATGTTTAAAATACTTGGAGGCAATTTGCTAGAAGCAGTGAAAAGTTTTCATAGAGGATGTAAGGCATGTGTATGAGTAGGAAGAGAGGAAACTGTTTGGTTCTCAGTGAATGTCAGTTCGCAGCAAGGGTGCATGATGTCTCCATGGTTGTTTAATTTGTTTATGGATGGGGTGATTAGGGAGGTGAATGCAAGTTTTAGAGAGAGGGGGCAAGTATGCTGTTTGTTGTGGATGAGAGGGCTTGGGAAGTGCCAGTTGTTATTCGCTAATGATACAGCGTTGGTTGCTGATTCAGGTGAAAAATTGCAGAAGCTTGTGACTGAGTTTGATAAAGTGTGTGAAAGAAGATAGCTGAGGGTAAATGTGAATAAGAGGAAGGTTATTAGGTATAGTAGGGTTGAGGGACAAGTGAATAGGGAGGTAAGTTTAAATGAAGAAAAACTGGAGGAAGTGAAGTTTGTTAGATATCTGGGAGTGGATTTGGTAGCGGATGGAACCATGGAAGTGAAAGTGAGTCACAGGGTGGGGTAGGGGGTGAAAGTTCTGAGAGTGTTGAAAAATGTGTGGCAGTAGAGAACATTATCTTGGAAAGCAAAAATGGGTATGTTTGAAGGAATAGCGGTTCCAGTAATGTTATGTGGTTGTGAGGCATGGGGCATAGATAGGGCTGTGCGGAGGAGGGTGGATGTGTTAGAAATGAGATGTTTGAGGACAATATGTGGTGTGAGGTGGTTTGATTGAGTAAATGATGAAAGGGTAGGAGAGATGTGTGGTAAAAAAAGATTGCGTTTGACAGAGTACGAGAGGGTGTATTGAAATGGTTTGGTCACATGGAGAGAATGAGTTGAGGAAAGATTGACAGAGAGGTATATGTGTCAGAGGTGGAGGGAATGAGAAGTGGAAGACCAAATTGGAGGTGGAAGGATGGAGTGAAAAAGATTTTGAGCAATCAGGGCCTGAAGATGCAGGAGGGTGAAGGAATAGAGTGAATTGGAATGATGTGGTATATTGGGGTTGACGTGCTGTCACTGGATTGAACCAGGGCATGTGAAGCATCTGGAGTAAACCATGGAGAGTTTTGTGGGGCCTGGATGTAGAAGGGGAGCTGTGGTTTCGGTGTATAATACATGATAGCTAGCTAATGAGTGTAAACGAATGTGGCCTTTGTTGTCTTTTCCTAGCGCTACCTCACGCGCATGTGGGGGGAGGGGGTTGTCATTTCATATGTGGTGCGGTGGCGCCGGCAATGAATAAAGGCAGCAAGTATTAATTATGTACATGTGTATATATGTATATGTCTGTATGTATGTATATATGTATATGTTGAAATGTATAGGTATGTATATATGCTTGTGTGGACGTCTATGTATATACTTGTGTATGTGGGAGACAGGGACAAAGTATAATATATAAATGAAAATATTATCTATATGTGTGTATATGAGCATTTTTGTTTGTATATGTGTATATGAATGGGTGGGCCATTCTTTGTCTGTTTTCTGCTTTACCTCGCTGATGCAGGAAACAGTGATTATGTATAAAAAAAAATTATTGGAATTATGTATATCTGGAGTTTATAAGGATTTAGTTTCTTTGATGAGAGGGCAGATGCGGTAGAAGGTAGATGTGGCAACAGGGTTGTTGCTGTGTAGAGGGCATGCAAATAAAGAGACAAGCTAGCTGCCCCACTGTAACATTGGATCCTGCAGAGATACAGCTTGACGTATATCATATTATTAAATTGGCTAGCTTTATTGCTGGAGAATTTATGGGTTTAGTGAATGTGCATCAGACTCACTGGATATTGATATGATTAACTAAGCCAAGAAGCCAGTTGTATGTTGGGTTGTGGATTCTTTGACAAAAGTTTTATGATTGGGTGATGTTTATTGTCTGATAAGACCTCTTTGGATTGAAAGGTAAACAGTTTCTTACATGTTGTCATAATGTAAAAGTAAGTCTCTTCATCAAAGCTCCCTTTTCAATGTATTTCTTTACAGTAAGTATTAGAATTACATGCAGTAATCATTTTTGTTTATTGACAGAGATCTAGCAGTATTACAGCCTGATGGTTATGGCAGGATAATTGGTCGTATTAAGGATTTGATTATCCGTGGTGGTGAGAACATCTACCCAGCTGAGTTGGAGAACTTTCTCATGAGACATCCAAATGTTATTGAAGCACAGGTGAGCTAAAAATATTCTGTTTGGAAAGTATTCACAGTTGATAGATGCTTCCATCACTCTAATGTGAATGCCTTGGTAAGAAGCAGGAAAGGTTTCAGTCATCAGAGCAGTGACCTACATGAAAATATCTGAAGGATCTTTTAACAGTATGTTGCATGTCATCAACCAAGAGCCTATACTTAAGGCTTTCATTAAGTATCATTGTAAGAGAGGTTCATCAAACTCACTTCAGTTTTCTTTCTCGACTAAATACCAAACTTCAGCATAAACATTCTCTTCATGACTTAAATGCAGATGCATGGTATGTAAAGAGTGTAAAAGGTTGTACATATGTGCTTGGTAGTAGTTGGTAGGAAGACTCTGACTAGGGAGATGTATTGCTGTTACTACCCTCCTGGGTAATGAGAGGGTTAGTGGCAGCTGTATAGTGAGCCAGCACATCAGTGGTTTTCAAGTTGCACTCCCATGAAGGTAGTTGTCTTATCTTTCTGCCTCACCCACACCTTGACTGCTGGCATTCTGTCCAAAAACTTACAATCTCTCTTTGTCACTCATAACACTTGACAACAATTAAATAACTCATTCTTTGTAATCCTAGATTTTTCTTGTGGTGAGCTCTATGCGCTATCCTTGCCATTTGGTAAGATGATAGAAGGAACAGATAGAAGTATTAGGTAACAACATTTGGTAGAAGTAGTTGGTTGGAATATTAGTTGGGAGCATTATGTAAAAGTAATAGGTTAGAACATCAGGTACACATTAGGTAGTGAAGTTGGTAGGAATATTAGGAAGGAGCCTCTGAAAACACTGCACTAGAGCTGCACTCTGCCAGTAGCCAGTTAAGGTTAAGGCACAAAAGGCTAAAAAGTAGCACTGGAGTTCTCCAATCATGGAGACTTTTGCCATAGCTGCCCCCTTAAGGGAGTTCCTGAAGGGAACACGTGATAGAGATATAGGCAGATAGATAGCTTAGCACTACATAGCACTGTAGACTGTGTAGAGAGGGACTTGTGTATGTGACATTGCCCAGCTGTACACATCCCGCTTTTCGTTATTTGGATTCTTCTTGACCGAGTCAGATACTGACTCTCTTATCTTGCTGTGGAAAAATTACCCATGATTTAGTTTAATCATAAGAAAGAAAGTGGGTGGTTAGAAGTTAGACTTTTACAGAAACTTCTCTTCATGATGTTGATTAAGTATGTTACAGATGGGACCACATTAGAAAAGAATTTCCACCATACAATTCACAAATAAATCACATTTCATGGTCTAACTATTACCTGATCAGAAAGTCGTGGATTATAAGAATGAAGATATAATGAGGAAGCTAGTCACATCAGCCATGCTAAGACTTTGCTCATCTCTGTTACTTCCTGAGGTTGTACTAAAATGAATTAGATTCCATATATATAATCTTTCTGAACTTCATCATTTATTGAGGTAGTTTCTTCTGCATATCCCAACTGCTTTTCCCTGTTCTGTTCAATATCTTTAGGAAATTCTACAGTGCCTTGCAACATATAACACTGACTGACATATTCATCAGAAGGATAACCCTATTGTGACAGTAATTTTCCTCTTGAATTCTGACCAGTTTCTTGAAGTTCATACACTTGAGAAATATGATACCTCCCAGTGGGAGTTCATGAAAGAGCCAGATAACAGCTGACCTGGTATTCTATGAAGAAATTATCTGGTGGAGAATGGAAATAGTACCTGAATTATATCTAGGAAGTAGGTAGAGAATGAGTCAGGGTTAGGGTTCAAACCATTCTCATATGTGTTTCATGTGGCTAAAGAAGGTTTCCTGGAATGCAGCCACTTAAAACATTTCATATGCCTTATGCAAATAGTGTTTACTGTTGATAAGTCCTCTACTGATGTACGTATTTAGTCTGAGATCAGGACCCTTCCTGAATATGAACAACATTTTATCACAGATAACAATCATTACATGTCCTGTAGATGACAGACTGTACCATGCTGCAAGCTTCTATATTCTATCCGTCCATTTAAAAGGGGCTTAGGGTGTGAAAGCGAGAGATGTAAATATTTAAAGTATATGTTCTGTTGTGGTTTTGGCGGCATGAAATAAGGAAAAACTGATTTTGTGTACATGAAGTCAGCATCAAAAGACCAGATTTTGGAGTACTTGAAACAGCTATGGAAACAAGAGTGAAAGTCTCTGAAGCAGCTGTAAAAAAGTGCATGAGTTCTTCATGACTTCATAAAGAAAAGAAAATGATTTCAACTTTCATGGTGATGGTGTTGATGATGCAATTGATTTTTGTTGTTGAGACATGTGCCTAGCACCTATAAGAGGCACAAAGCCTACAGGACAAGCACCATTAGTTTGTAACATTCTGAAGGATTAATTCATGTTCTTGTATGGGGCTACTGAGTGGCAAGATAGAGTGATTGCATCTCAATGGTAATATAGTAATATTAGTTATTTCATCAAGATATTTACTACATTTAAGTAATTTTTATTTTTTCCTTTACAATTATATAATTAGTATTTTATTTAATTTTATTTTTTTATTTTTATTTTATTTTGCTTTGTCGCTGTCTCCCGCGTTAGCAAGGTAGCGCAAGGAAACAGACGAAAGAATGGCCCAACCCACCCACATACACATTAATATACATACACATCCACACACGCAAATATACATACCTATACATCTCAACTTATACATATATATACACACATAGACATACACATATATAATCATGTACATCATACTGTCTGCCTTTATTCATTCCCATTGCCATCCTGCCACACTTGAAATAACAACTCCCTCCCCCCACATGTGCGCGGGGTAGCGCTAGGAAAAGACAACAAAGGCCACATTCGTTCACGCTGTCTCTAGCTGTCATGTATAATGCACTGAATCCACAGCTCCCTATCCACATCCAGGCCCCGCAGAACTTTCCATGGTTTACCCCAGACACTTCACACTCCCTGGTTCAATCCATTGACAGCACGTCGACCCCAGTATAACACATCATTCAAATTCACTCTATTCCTTGCACGCCTTTCACCCTCCTGCATGTTCAGGCCCCCATCACTCATAATCTTTTTCACTCCATCTTTCCACCTCCAACTTGGTCTCCCATTTCTCCTCATTCCATCCACCTCTGACACATATATCCTCTTGGTCAATCTTTCCTCACTCATTCCCTCCATGTGACCAAACCATTTCAAAACACCCTCTTCTGCTCTCTCAACCACACTCTTTTTACTACCACACATCTCTCTTACCCTGTTATTACTTACTCGATCAAACCACCTCACACCACATATTGTCCTCAAACATCTCATTTCCGGCACATCCACCCTCCTCCGCACAACTCTATCTATAGCCCATGCCTCGCAACCTTATAACATTTTTGGAACCACTATTCCTTCAAACGTACCCATTTTTGCTTTCTGAGATAATGTTCTCGACTTCCAAACATTCTTCAATACTCCCAGAACTTTCGCCCCCTCCCTCACCCTATGATTCACTTCTGCTTCCATGGTTCCATCCGCTGCCAAATCCACTCCCAGATATCTAAAACACTTCACTTCCTCCAGTTTTTCTCCATTCAAGCTTATCTCCCAATTGACTTGTCCCTCAACCCTACTGTACCTAATAAACTTGCTCTTATTCACATTTACTCTCAACTTTTTCACACACTTTACCAAACTCAGTCACCAGCTTCTGCAGTTTCTCACATGAATTAGCCACCAGCACTGTATCATCAGCGAACAACAACTGACTCACTTCCCAAGCTCTCTCATCCACAACAGACTGCATGCTTGCCCCTCTTTCCAAAACTCTTGCATTCACTTCCCTAACAACCCCATCCATAAACAAATTAAACAACCATGGAGACATCAGACACCCCTGCTGCAAACCAACATTCACAGAGAACCAATCACTTTCCTCTCTTCCTACACATACACATGCCTTACATCCTCGATAAAAACTTTTCTTTGCTTCTAAGAACTTGCCTCCCTCACCATATATTCTTAATACCTTCCACAGAGCATCTCTATCAACTCTATCATATGCCTTCTCCAGATCCATAAATGCTACATACAAATCCATTTGCTTTTCTAAGTATTTCTCACATACATTCTACGAAGCAAACACCTGATCCACACATCCTTTATCACTTCTGAAACCACACTGCTCTTCCCCAATCTGATGCTCTGTACATGCCTTCACCCTCTCAATCAATACCCTCCCATATAATTTCCCATGAATACTCAACAAACTTATACCTCTGTAATTTGAGCACTCACTCTTATCCCCTTTGCCTTTGTACAATGGCACTATGCAAGCATTCTGCCAATCCTCAGGCACCTCACTATGAATCATACATACACTAAAGAACCTTACCAACCAGTCAGCAATACAGTCACCCCTTTTTTTTAATAAATTCCACTGCAATACCATCCAAACCTGCTGCCTTGCCGGTTTTCATCTTCTGCAAAGCTTTTACTACCTCTTCTCAGTTTACCAAATCATTTTCCCTAACCCTCTCACTTTGCACACCACCTCAACCAAAACACCCTATATCTACCACTCTGTCATCAAACACATTCAACAAGCCTTCAAAATACTCACTTGATCTCCTTCTCACATCACCACTACTTGTTATCCCCTTCCCATTAGCCCCCTTCACTGATGTTCCCATTTGGTCCTTGTCTTACGCACTTTATTTACTTCCTTCCAAAACATCTTTTTATTCTACCTAAAATTTAATGATACTCTCTCACCCCAACTCTCATTTGCCCTCTTTTTCACCTCCTGCACCTTTCTCTAAACCTCTTGCCTCTTTCTTTTATACATCTCCCAGTCATTTGCGTTTTTTCCCTGCAAAAATCGTCCAAATGCCTCTTTTTTCTTTTTCACTAATAATCTTACTTTTTCATCCCACCACTCACCACCCTTTCTAATCTGCCCACCTCCCACGCTTCTCATGCCACAAGCATCTTTTGCGCAAGCCATCACTGCTTCCCTAAATACATCCCATTCCTCCCCCACTCCCCTTACTTCCATTGTTCTCACCTTTTTCCATTCTGCACTCAGTCTCGCATGGTACTTCCTCACACAGGTCTCCTTCCCAAGCTCACGTACTCTCACTACTCTTTTCACCCAACATTCTCTCTT
Organism: Panulirus ornatus; assembly: GCF_036320965.1. Classification (NCBI taxonomy): domain Eukaryota; kingdom Metazoa; phylum Arthropoda; class Malacostraca; order Decapoda; family Palinuridae; genus Panulirus; species Panulirus ornatus. The sequence goes on from NC_092240.1 coordinate 36,633,482, forward strand.
CTTTTCTGAAAACCACTACAAATCTTCACCTTCGCCTCCACAAGATAATGATCAGACATCCCTCCAGTTGCACCTCTCAGCACATTAACATCCAAAAGTCTCTCTTTTGCACGCCTATCAATTTACACGTAGTTCAGTAATACTCTCTGGCCATCTCTCCTACTTACATACGTATACTTATGTATATCTCTCTTTTTAAACCAGGTATTCCTAATCACCAGTCCTTTTTCAGCACATAAATCTACAAGCTCTTCACCATTTCCATTTACAACACTGAACACCCCATGTACACCAATTATTCCCTCAACTGCCACATTACTCACCTTTGCATTCAAATCACCCATCACTATAACCTGGTCTCATGCATCAAAACTACTAACACACTCACTCATCTGCTCCAAAAACACTTGCCTCATGATCTTTCTTCTCATGCCCAGGTGCATATGTGCCAATAATTACCCATCTCTCTCCATCCACTTTCAGTTTTACCCATATCAATCAAGAGTCTACTTTCTTACACTCTGTCACATACTCTCACAACTCCTGTTTCAGGAGTAGTGCTACTCCTTCCCTTGCTCTTGTCCTCTCACTAACCCCTGACTTTACTCACAAGACATTCCCAAACCACTCTTCCCCTTTACCCTTGAGCTTCATTTCACTCAGAGCCAAAACATCCAGGTTCCTTTCCACAAACATAATTAGTAAAGAGATTAAAATAACGTATTTTCAGATATTATCAATTTACTTATAAGAGTCCAGACTATTATAATATACCTACATAAGCTTTCCTGTTAAATAATTAGTAAAGAGTGATTAATATAATGTGTTTTCAGATATTATCAATTTACTTATAAGAGCCCAGACTATTATAATATACCTACATAACCTTTCCTGTTAAATTCATCAGGTGCTCAACTATTGGTTATTGACTAGAAAATCTACTTTCCATTAATTTTGTGTATGTATATGTACACTTAGTAAACAGTGTGTAAACTTATGTGAAATATTTTGAGATTCTTGATGTACCAACAAAATTGTAGACTTCTGTTTACTTATATATGGTCTTCCTATACATTTCATTTCAGCAGCAACCTCTTTCCACATGGCAGAGATCACATCACAGTCTTGTCTCCAATTACTAGGATCATAGAGAGCAGGGCACTCCTGAATTAGATTTATTAAATCATCCACATGTATATTGATGCTTTTCAGACCACAACAGACTCACGGTGACTGATGAAAATGGGTAGAGCTGTCATGTCACCATAACTGTTTAATGTTTATGGATGGGTTTATGAGGTGGGTAAAAGCAAGGGGCTTGGAGAAAGGGGCCGGTTTGCAATCTATTGGTAGCTGGGGGGCCCGGGAGGTGAATTAGTTGTTGTCTTCTGATGACATGACACTGGTGGCAGAATTGAGTGAGAAAGTGCCAAAGTTGATATCTGAATGTGGGAGAGTAAGTAAAAGGAAAAAGTTGAGAGTAAATATGAATAAAAGAAGGGTTATTAGGTTTGATAGTGCAAAGAGGTTAGTTGAGAAGTGAATTTGAATGGCAAAAATTTGGATGTTTTTGGTTCTGGGAATGGACATGGCAGTGAACAGAACTGTAGGAGCTAAAGTAAGTCATACAGTGGATGAAAGGAGAAGGTCCTGGGAGCATTGAAGAATGTGTAGAAAGAGTGGTTGCCAAATGGGAGGACAAAGATAGGTGTTTGTGAAGATATAGTAGTCATGATAGTGTTGCATGGATGCAAGGCATGGACTGTAGATGAGAATGTATGGAAGAGGATGAGAGTTTTGGAAATGAAATAGTTGAGGACAATATGTGATTTGAGGAGAATTGATTGGGAAAGAATTGTTAGGGTAAGAGAGAGTTGAAGTAATAAGGAGAGTATGGTTGAGAGTGCTAAAGGGTGTGCTGAAATAATTTGGACATATGGAGAGAATGACAAAGAGGATAGATGTGTCAGAAGTGGATGGGACAAGAAGAGGAAGACTGAATTGGAGAAAGAAGGATAGGTGAATAAGGTTTTGAGCACATATGGCCTGAACATGCTGGAGTGTGGAAGGTGTGCTTGGGAGTTTTTTTTTCTTTCTTTCTTTCTGAGCTGAGACAGCATGGGCAACTGAAGCCCTAATTGAGGCCATCTCATTTATACTATATGAATACATATACCCTAGTCTAAGCCAGGCACTCATTTTATAAACCATCCCAAGTTGACTGTGGCCATCCCTGAAATATTTTGGGGAGTCGTGTGGTTGCCTTTGACATATCTAAGGCTTTTGACAGGGTGTGATATCAGGGTCTTATCTCTAAGCTCTCTTCTTTTGGCTTCCCCTCATTTTGCTGCATCATGTATAGCTTCCTCTTCAGCTGATCTTTCTCTGGTTGTTGATGGATCAGCCTCACCACTTTTTTAAATCAACAGTAGTGTCCCTCATGGTTCTGTCCTGTTCCCTACACTGTTTCTCCTTTTTTTCAACGATTTCCTCTCCGCAAAAAATCCAATGCACTCAGTACGGTGATTACTCAACACTGCAGTCATCCACATCTTCAGTTCTGCTTCCTCTTCTCTCACTCAATCTTCATCTCATCTAGACACTGCATCCTCGGTGAACTCAGACTTGGACAGGATATTTCAGTGGGGTACACAAAATCTTATCTAGTGCCTCCAAGACCCACTTTCTACCCATCTCTGTATTGAAAACTCCTCACAACTCTTATCTCTCTTTTCATGGTTCTATAATTCCACCTCTTGAGTCATGGTATTACTTAAACATCCACTTTCTTGGAAACCCCATATTATAGGAATAGCTGAGTCTACCTCTAAAAAACTGGTTGTCCTGTTTAGATGTCGAAACTTCTTATCTTCTGAATGCTTGCTCTATTTATGTAAGGGATTGATTCGTCCTTGTATGGATTACTGCTCTCACATGTGGGGTGGTTCTAGCTATGCATTCTTACTTAACAGAGTTGAGTCAAAGCAGTTTGACTTAAAAACTGTCCCAGGCTAAATTTCAAGTGTGACCCCCTTACCCCATGTTGCAGTGTTGGTTCACTTTCCCTCTTCTGTTGGTATAACTTTGGTTTTTGCTCCCGAGAGCTGGTGACTTGTCTGCGTACACCACTAGCTAGACCATGCAATACTTGGCAAGCTGCTCTGTCATGTGATTATTGTGTTGCCATCGGCAACTCTAGGGTGGGCCGTTTTGATACCTGCTTCTTTCCATACATGTTGAAGTTTTGGAACTCTCAACCTTCTCATGTCTTTCCAAATAACTGTCCCCTAGCACACTAAAAAACAGGTTTGTCACTTCCTCCAAAATATGTAGATATTTTCCCTTGTCTTTTCTTTTTCTGTTTCATAATTCTCACAATATTTCAGTTAAGGCTTGGCCTTGATGTGGACTTTTGTTCATGACTGGAGCCTTCAACATGATATGTATAAAGAAAAAAATTAGGAGAGTGTTGACAGCAGTTAGAAATATGGTTAGGGTGGGAGATAATTTATTCTAAATCTTTGAGAATGAAGAAGGTGAGGGCTTCAATCCCTCCAGCATCCTTTTAGAGGAATTCAGCCATCCCCTATGATGAATGTTAACATCTCCAAGGTAGAGGATCTTGGCTTGTGGATGAGAAGATGCCACAGCCTCATGGCAGGAGTTTAGATACTTTCTATCTACCTATATCTCTGATGCCTGTTCCTCTGGGAACTCCCATCAAGAGGTGGCCATGGCAGAAGAGCCTCCACTTATCCCTGTTCTTGCATGTCTCCCTTGCATACACCATTCCATGCGTTCTTCCTATGTTTATCTCTCCAGTATTCCTCCACCCTGTTTGCCCAAGTCACAGGTGGTTTTCCACTCACCCTAACCCCTTTAATTTTACTATCATACACTCTCTTTGTAAACTCACAGGCTTGCATTCTTTCCACATGCCCAAACCATCTCAAAGTATTACATTTCACCCATTCTACTTCTCCACAATTCATTCCCTTTGCATTCCTTGCCATACCACATCTCTCTGCACCCTTTCATTTCTTTCTTCATTCCATCGAATCACATTACTTGCTCTTCTCAAAAACCTCATTTCCACAGCCTGGATTCTTTACCTCTGTGACTCATTCCACGTCCATGTTTCGTCTACATAGGTCAGGGTTTAGAGGACTATGCTGTCCCTTAATCCTCTTTTCACTCCCATACTTACACCTCTACCCTTCATTACTCTGTACTGCTCTCTCCCTTATCTCTCCTTCCATATCACCACACTTACCCAAAAACAGCCCCCAGATACTTGTATTCCCTCACTTCCAATATTTTTCCTCCCATATCCTCAGCTCAATTTAGTACACTTTCTTCTTTCATTCATTCTATATGGTTTTACAAAATCTATACTTTCACTCTGTTTCCTTCTATATGGTTTTACAAAATCTATACTTTCACTCTGTTTCCTTTCAAACACCATTACTCTACTTTTTCTTGCACTTACCTTCAATCATCTCTGCTTACACACCTCTTAAAACACACTCACAACCTTCTGCAACTCCTCACTCTCTGCAAACAACACTGTATCATCTGCAAACAGGCTTGCCATTAGCCACCATATTTTACTGCCACACTCCATCTCTGCATTCTTTTTCCCTAGTTTTGTTTCCATATCTCATATCACTCCATCCATGTATATATGAATATTAAAAAGCCACAGTGACATCACAGCCCTGCCTCACAGCTACAAGTATCCCAGAACTTTCACTAAGCATTCCATTCACTCTTACACAGGCATTTGCTCCTCTATAGAAGGCTTGTACACCATCCAACAGTTTTCCCCCGTATGCCACATATCCTTAACACATCCCACAAAGGGATAAAGGTGAGTGTTCAAATTACAGGGGTATAAGTTTGTTGAGTATTTCTGGGAAATTATATGGGAGGGTATTGATTGAGAGGATGAAGGCATGTACAGAGCATCAGATTGAGGAAGAGCAGTGTGGTTTCAGAAGCGGTAGAGTATGTGTGGATCAGGTGTTTGCTTTGAAGAATGTATGTGAGAAATACTTAGAAAAACAGATGGATTGGTATGTAGCATTTGTGGATTTGGAGAAGGCATATGATAGAGTTGATAGAGATGCTCTGTAGAGGGTATTAAGAGTATATGGTGTGGGAGGTAAGTTGCTAGAAGCAATGGAAAGTGTTTACTGAATGATTAGTTCTCAGTGAATGTCGGTTTGCGGCAAGGATGTGTGATGTCTCCATGGTTGTTTAATATGTTTATGGATGGGGTTGTTAGGGAAGTGAATGCAAGAGTTTTGGAGAGAGGGGCAAGTATGGAGTCTGTTGTGGATGAGAGGGCTAGGGAAGTGAGTGAGTTGTTGATTGCTGATGGTACAGCGCTGATGGCTGATTCTGGTGAGAAGCTGCAGAAGCTGGTGACTGATTTTGGTAAAGTGTGTGAAGTGAGAGTGAATGTGAATAAGAGCAAGGTTACTAGGTTCAGTTTAGGGACAACTCAATTGGGAGGTAAGTTTGAATGGAGAAAAACTTGAGGAAGTGAAGTGTTTTAGATATTTGGGAGTGGATTTAGCAGCAGATGGAAGCGGAAGTAAATCACGGGATGGGGAAGGGGACAAAGATTCTGGGAGCGTTAAAGAATGTATAGAAGGCGAGAACGATATCTTGGAGAGCAAAAATGGGTATGTTTGAAGAAATAGTGGTTCCAACAATGTTATATGGTTGCGAGGCGTGGGCTATAGATAGGGTTGTGTGGAGGGTGGATGTGTTGGAAATGAGATGTTTGAGTACAATATTTGGTGTGAGGTGGTTTGATTAAGTAAAGAATGGGTAAGAGAGAGATGTGTGGTAGTAAAAAGAGAGTGGTTGAGAGAGCAGAAGAGGGTGTTTTGAAATGGTTTGGTCACATGGAGAGAATGAGTGAGGAAAGGTTGACAAAGAGGATATATGTGTCAGAGGTGGAGGAAACGAGAAGCGGGAGACCAAATTAGAGGCGGAAGGATGGATTGAAAAAGATTTTGAGCGACTGGGGCCTGAACATGCAGGAGGGTGAAAGGCATGCAAGGAATTGAGTGAATTAGAATGATTTGGTATACCGGGGTCGATGTGCTGTCAGTGGATTGAACCAGGGCATGTGAAGTGTCTCGGATAAACCATGGAATGTTTTGTGGGGCCTGGATGTGGAAAGGGAGGTGTGGTTTCGATGCATTATACATGACGGCTAGAGACTGAGTGTGAACGAATGTGGCCTTTGTTTTCTTTTCCTAGCGCTACTTCGCGCACATGCGGGGGGAGGGGGTTGTCATTTCATGTGTGGCGGGGTGGCGACGGGAATGAATGAGGGCAGACAGTATGAATTATGTACATGTGTATATATGTATATGTCTGTGTGTGTATATATATGTATACATTGAGATGTATAGGTATGTATATGTGCATGTGTGGACATGTATGTATATATATGTGTATGTGGTTGGGTTGGGCCATTTTTTCTTCTGTTTCCTTTCCCTACCTCGCTAATGCAGGAGACAGCGACAAAGTATAATAGATAAAAATATATATGTGTATGTATATGGAGTGTGAGGTGGTTTGATTGAGAGAGTAAAGAAAGGGTAAGGGAGAGATGTGTGGTAATAAAAACAGTGTGGTTGAGAGAGCAGAAGAAGGTGTATTGAAATGGTTTGGTCACATGGAGAGAATGAGTGAGGAAAGGTTGACAAAGAGGATATATCCCTGGGGATAGGGGAGAAAGAATACTTCCCACGCATTCCTCACGTGTCGTAAAAGGCGACTAAATGGGATGGGAGCAGGGGGCTGGAAACCCTCCCCTCCTTGTATTTCAACTAAAAGGGGAAACAGAAGGAGTCACGCAGGGAGTGCTCATCCTTCTCGAAGGCTCAGATTGTGGTGTCTAAATGTGTGTGGATGTAACCAAGATGAGAAAAAAGGAGAGATAGGTAGTATATTTGAGGAAAGGAACCTGAATGTTTTGGCTCTGAGTGAAACGAAGCTCAAGGGTAAAGGGGAAGAGTGGTTTGGAAATGTCTTGGGAGTAAAGTCAGGGGTTAGTGAGAGGACAAGAGCAAGTGAAGGAATAGCACTACTCCTGAAAGAGGAGTGGTGGGAGTTTGTGATAGAGTGCAAGAAAGTAAACTCTAGATTGATATGGGTAAAACTGAAAGTTGATGGAGAGAGGTGGGTGATTATTGGTGCATATGCACCTGGGCATGAGAAGAAAGATCATGATAGTGAAGTGTTTTGGGAGCAGATGAGCAAGTGTGTTAGTAGTTTTGATACACGAGACCAGGTTATAGTGATGGGTGATTTGAATGCAAAGGTGAGTAATGTGGCATTTGAGAGAATAATTGGTGTACATGGGGTGTTCAGCATTGTAAATGGAAATGGTGAAGAGCTTCTAGATTTATGTGCTGAAAAAGGACTGGTGATTGGGAATACCTGGTTTAAAAAGAGAAATATATATAAGTATACATATGTATACATGTTTGATGATAGAGTGGCAGATATAGGGTGTTCTGGTCGAGATGGTATGCAAAGTGCGAGGGTTAGGGAAAATGATTTGGTAAACAGAGAAGAGGTAGTAAAAGCTTTGCGGAAGATGAAAGCCGGCAAGGCAGCAGGTTTGGATGGTATTGAAGTGGAATTTATTAAAAAAGGCGGTGACTGTATTGTTGACTGGTTGGTAAGGTTATTTAATGTATGTATGACTCATGGTGAGATGCCTGAGGATTGGCGGAATGCGTGCATAGTGCCATTGTACAAAGGCAAAGGGGATAAGAGTGAGTGCTCAAATTACAGAGGTATAAGTTTGTTGAGTATTCGTGGCAAATTATATGGGAGGGTATTGATTGAGAGGGTGAAGGCATGTACAGAGCATCAGATTGGGGAAGAGCAGTGTGGTTTCAGAAGTGGTAGAGGATGTGTGGATCAGGTGTTTGCTTTGAAGAATGTATGTGAGAAATACTTAGAAAAGCAAATGGATTTGTATGTAGCATTTATGGATCTGGAGAAGGCATATGATAGAGTTGATAGAGATGCTCTGTGGAAGGTATTAAGAATACTCTGTGGAAGGTATTAAGAATATATGGTGTAGGAGGCAAGTTGTTAGAAGCAGTGAAAAGTTTTTATTGAGGATGTAAGGCATGTGTACGTGTAGGAAGAGAGGAAAGTGATTGGTTCTCAGTGAATGTAGGTTTGCGGCAGGGGTGTGTGATGTCTCCATGGTTGTCTAATTTGTTTATGGATGGGGTTGTTAGGGAGGTGAATGCAAGAGTTTTGGAAAGAGGGGCAAGTATGAAGTCTGTTGGGGATGAGAGAGCTTGGGAAGTGAGTCAGTTGTTGTTCGCTGATGATACAGCGCTGGTGGCTGATTCATGTGAGAAACTGCAGAAGCTGGTGACTGAGTTTGGTAAAGTGTGTGAAAGAAGAAAGTTAAGAGTAAATGTGAATAAGAGCAAGGTTATTAGGTACAGTAGGGTTGAGGGTCAAGTCAATTGGGAGGTGAGTTTGAATGGAGAAAAACTGGAGGAAGTGAAGTGTTTTAGATATCTGGGAGTGGATCTGGCAGCGGATGGAAACATGGAAGCGGAAGTGGATCATAGGGTGGGGGAGGGGGCAAAAATTCTGGGAGCCTTGAAGAATGTGTGGAAGTCGAGAGCATTATCTCGGAAAGCAAAAATGGGTATGTTTGAAGGAATAGTGGTTCCAACAATGTTGTATGGTTGCGAGGCGTGGACTATGGATAGAGTTGTGCACAGGAGGATGGATGTGCTGGAAATGAGGTTGGTGTGGTTGAAGAGACCAGAAGAGGGTGTTATGAAATGGTTTGGTCACATGGAGAGATGAGTGAGAAAGATTGACCAGGAGGATAATGTGTCAGAGGTGGATGGGAACGAGGAGAAGTGGTTGGGACCATATTGGACGGTTGGGAAAGATGGAGTGAAAAAGAATTTGAAGATGGGGCCTGAACATGCAGGAGGTGAAAGGCGTTGCAAGGAATAGAGTGAATTAGAACGATGTGGTATCCGGGGTCTACGTGCTGTCAATGGATTGAACCAGGGGCATGTGAGGTTGGAAAACCATGGAAAGTTTTGTGGTGCGCTGGATGTGGAAAGGGAGCTGTGGTTTCGGTGCATTATTACATGACAGTAGAGACTGGAGTGTGAAACGAAGTGCGGATTTGGTGGATTTCTAGTGCTAACTCGCACAATGAGGGGGAGGGGGATGTTAATCCATGTGTGGGATGCTCGGTGGCGATGATGGGGAACAAATAAAGCAGGACAGTATGAATTATGTACATAGTTGTTATATATGTATATGTTGTGTGAGTATATATATGTTGTACATTGAGATGTAAGGTATGTAATTTGCGTGTGTGGACGTGTATGTATTACTGTGTAAGCGGGGCGAGTTTGGGCCATTCTTTCGTTGTTTCTTGTGATACCTCGCTACGCGGGAGACAGGACAAAGCAAAAAATAAATTTAAATAAATAAATCATATGTATGGTAAGGTTATATAATGTATGTATGACTCATGGGTGAGGCGCCATGAGGGCTTGGCGGAAATAGTGCATGTGCCATTTTACAAATGGGGGGACAAAGGGGATAAGAGTGAGTGCTCAAATTACAGAGGTATAAGTTTGTTGAGTATTCGTGGCAAATATATGGGAGGGTATTGATTGAGAGGGTGAAGGCATGTACAGAGCAATCAGATTGGGGAAGAGCAGTGTGGTTTCAGAAGTGGTTAGAGGATGTGTGGATCAGGTGTTTGCTTAGAAGAATGTATGTGAGAAATACTTAGAAAAGCAAATGGATTTGTATGTAGCATTTATGGATCTGGAGAAGGCATATGATAGAGTTGATAGAGATGCTCTGTGGAAGGTATTAAGAATATATGGTGTAGGAGGCAAGTTGTTAGAAGCAGTGAAAAGTTTTTATTGAGGATGTAAGGCATGTGTACGTGTAGGAAGAGAGGAAAGTGATTGGTTCTCAGTGAATGTAGGTTTGCGGCAGGGGTGTCTGATGTCTCCATGGTTGTCTAATTTGTTTATGGATGGGGTTGTTAGGGAGGTGAATGCAAGAGTTTTGGAAAGAGGGGCAAGTATGAAGTCTGTTGGGGATGAGAGAGCTTGGGAAGTGAGTCAGTTGTTGTTCACTGATGATACAGCGCTGGTGGCTGATTCATGTGAGAAACTGCAGAAGCTGGTGACTGAGTTTGGTAAAGTGTGTGAAAGAAGAAAGTTAAGAGTAAATGTGAATAAGAGCAAGGTTATTAGGTACAGTAGGGTTGATGTGGTTGTTTGAAGGAATAGTGGTTTCCAACAATGTTGTATGGTTGCGAGGCGTGGACTATGGATAGAGTTGTGCACAGGAGGATGGATGTGCTGGAAATGAGATGTTTGAGGACAACTGTGTGGTGTGAGGTGGTTTGATCGAGTAAGTAACGTAAGGGTAAGAGAGATGTGTGGAAATAAAAAGAGCATGGTTGAGAGAGCAGAAGAGGGTGTTTTGAAATGGTTTGGTCACATGGAGAGAATGAGTGAGGAAAGATTGACCAAGAGGATATATGTGTCGGAGGTGGAGGGAACGAGGAGAAGAGGGAGACCAAATTGGAGGTGGAAAGATGGAGTGAAAAAGATTTTGTGTGATTGGGGCCTGAACATGCAGGAGGGTGAAAGGAAGGCAGGGAATAGAGTGAATTGGAGCGATGTGGTATACCGGGGTTGACGTGCTGTCAGTGGATTGAATCGGGGCATGTGAAGCGTCTGGGGTAAACCATGGAAAGCTGTGTAGGTATGTATATTTGCGTGTGTGGACGTATGTATATACATGTGTATGGGGGTGGGTTGGGCCATTTCTTTCGTCTGTTTCCTTGCGCTACCTCGCAAACTTGGGAGACAGCGACAAAGCAAAAAAAAACATATGTAAGTAGGAGAGATGGCCAGAGAACGTTATTGGATTACGTGTTAATTGATAGATGCACGAAGGAGAGACTTTTGGATGTTTATGTGCTGAGAGGTACAACTGGAGGGATGTCTGATCATTATCTTGTGGAGGCGAAGGTGAGCATTTGTGGGGGTTATCAGAAAAGAAGAGAGAATGTTAGGGTGAAGAGAGTGGTGAGAGTAAGTGAGCTTGGGAAGGAGACTTGTGTGAGGAAGTACCAGGAGAGACTGAGTACAGAATGGAAAAAGGTGAGAACAATGGAAGTAAGGGGAGTGGGGGAGGAATGGGATGTATTTAGGGAAGCAGTGATGGCGTGTGCAGATGCTTGTGGCATGAGAAGAGTGGGAGGTGGGTTGATTAGAAAGGGTAGTGAGTGGTGGGATGAAGAAGTAAGATTATTAGTGAAAGAGAAGAGAGAGGCATTTGGACGATTTTTGCAGGGAAAAAATGCAAATGAGTGGGAGAGGTATAAAAGAAAGAGACAGGAGGTCAAGAGAAAGGTGCAAGAGGTGAAAAAGAGGGCAAATGAGGGTTGGGGTGAGAGAGTATCATTAAATTTCAGGGAGAATAAAAAGATGTTGTGGAAGAAGGTAAATAAAGTGCGTAAGACAAGGGAGCAAATGGGAACATCAGTGAAGGGGGCTAATGGGGAGGTGATAACAAGTAGTGGTGATGTGAGAAGGAGATCAAGTGAGTATTTTGAAGGTTTGTTGAATGTGTTTGATGATAGAGTGGCAGATATAGGGTGTTTTGGTCGAGGTGGTGTGCAAAGTGAGAGAGTTAGGGAAAATGATTTGGTAAATAGAGAAGAGGTAGTAAAAGCTTTACGGAAGATGAAAGCCAGCAAGGCAACAGGTTTGGATGGTATTGCAGTGGAATTTAGTAAAAAAGGGGGTGACTGTATTGTTGACTGGTTGGTAAGGTTATTTATTGTATGTATGATTCATGGTGAGGTGCCTGAGGATTGGCGGAATGCTTACATAGTGCCATTGTACAAAGGGAAAGGGGATAAGAGTTAGTGCTCAAATTACAGAGGTATAAGTTTGTTGAGTATTCCTGTTATATTATATGGGAGGGTATTGATTGAGAGGGTGAAGGCATGTACAGAGCATCAGATTGGGGAAGAGCAGTGTGGTTTCAGAAGTTGTAGAGGATGTGTGGATCAGGTGTTTGCTTTGAAGAATGTAAGTGAGAAATACTTAGAAAAACAAATGGATTTGTATGTAGCATTTCTGGGTCTGGAGAAGGCATATGATAGAGTTCATAGAGATGCTCTGTGGAAAGTATTAAGAATATATGGTGTGGGAGGCAAGTTGTTAGAAGCAGTGAAAAGTTTTTATCGAGGATGTAAGGCATGTGTACGTGTAGTAAGAGAGGAAAGTGATTGGTTCTCAGTGAATGTGGGTTTGTGGCAGGGGTGTGTGATGTCTCCATGGTTGTTTAATTTGTTTATGGATGGGGTTGTTAAGGAGGTGAATGCAAGAGTTTTGGAAAGAGGGGCAAGTATGCAGTCTGTTGTGGATGAGAGAGCTTGGGAAGTGAGTCAGTTGTTGTTCGCTGATGATACAGCGCTGGTGGCTGATTCATGTAAGAAACTGCAGAAACTGGTGACTGAGTTTGGTAAAGTGTGTGAAAGAAGAAAGTTAAGAGTAAATGTGAATAAGAGCAAGGTTATTATGTACAGTAGGCTTGAGGGTCAAGGCAATTGGGAGGTAAGTTTGAATGGAGAAAAACTGGAGGAAGTAAAGTGTTTTAGATATCTGGGAGTGGATCTGGCAGTGAATGGAACCATGGAAGCGGAAGTGAATCATAGGATGGGGGAGGGGGCGAAAATTCTGGGAGCCTTGAAGAATGTTTGGAAGTCGAGAACATTATCTCGGAAAGCAAAAATGGGTATGTTTGAAGAAATAGTGGTTCCAACAATGTTGTATGGTTGCGAGGCGTGGGCTATGGATAGAGTTGTGCGCAGGAGGGTGGATGTGCTGGAAATGAGATGTTTGAGGACAATATGTGGTGTGAGGTGGTTTGATCGAGTAAGTAATGTAAGGGTAAGAGAGATGTGTGGAAATAAAAAGAGTGTGGTTGAGAGACCAGAAGAGGGTGTTTTGAAATGGTTTGGTCACATGGAGAGAATGAGTGAGGAAAGATTGACCAGGAGGATATATGTGTCAGAGGTGGAGGGAACGAGGAGAAGTGGGAGACCAAATTGGAGGTGGAAAGATGGAGTGAAAAAGATTTTGAGTGATGGGGGCCTGAACATGCAGGAGGGTGAAAGGCGTGCAAGGAATAGAGTGAATTAGAACGATGTGGTATCCCGGGGTCGACGTGCTGTCAATGGATTGAACCAGGGCATGTGAAGCGTCTGGGGAAAACCATGGAAAGTTTTGTGGGGCCTGGATGTGGAAAGGGAGCTGTGGTTTCGGTGCATTATTACATGACAGCTAGAGACTGAGTGTGAACGAGTGAGGCCTTTGGTGGATTTTCCTAGTGCTACCTCGCACACATGAGGGGGAGGGGGATGTTATTCCATGTGTGGCGAGGTGGCGATGGGAACAAATAAAGGCAGACAGTATGAATTATGTACATGTGTATATATGTATATGTCTGTGTGAGTATATATATGTGTACATTGAGATGTATAGGTATGTATATTTGCGTGTGTGGACGTGTATGTATATACATGTGTATGCGGGCGGTTTGGGCCATTCTTTCGTCTGTTTGCTTGTGCTACCTCGCTAACGCGGGAGACAGCGACAAAGCAAAATAAATATAAATAAATAAATACATATGTATTGGTAAGGTTATTTAATGTATGTATGACTCATGGTGAGGCGCCTGAGGATTGGCGGAATACGTGCATAGTGCCATTGTACAAAGGCAAAGGGGATAAGAGTGAGTGCTCAAATTACAGAGGTATAAGTTTGTTGAGTATTCCTGGTAAATTATATGGGAGGGTATTGATTGAGAGGGTGAAGGCATGTACAGAGCATCAGATTGGGGAAGAGCAGTGTGGTTTCAGAAGTGGTAGAGGATGTGTGGATCAGGTGTTTGCTTTGAAGAATGTATGTGAGAAATACTTAGAAAAGCAAATGGATTTGTATGTAGCATTTATGGATCTGGAGAAGGCATATGATAGAGTTGATAGAGATGCTCTGTGGAAGGTATTAAGAATATATGGTGTGGGAGGCAAGTTGTTAGAAGCAGTGAAAAGTCTTTATCAAGGATGTAAGGCATGTGTACGTGTAGTAAGAGAGGAAAGTGATTGGTTCTCGGTGAATGTAGGTTTGCGGCAGGGGTGTGTGATGTCTCCATGGTTGTTTAATTTGTTTATGGATGGGGTTGTTAGGGAGGTAAATGCAAGAGTTTTGGAAAGAGGGGCAAGTATGAAGTCTGTTGGGGATGAGAGAGCTTGGGAAGTGAGTCAGTTGTTGTTCGCTGATGATACAGCGCTGGTGGCTGATTCATGTGAGAAACTGCAGAAGCTGGTGACTGAGTTTGGAAAAGTGTGTGGAAGAAGAAAGTTAAGAGTAAATGTGAATAAGAGCAAGGTTATTAGGTACAGTAGGGTTGAGGGTCAAGTCAATTGGGAGGTGAGTTTGAATGGAGAAAGGCTGGAGGAAGTGAAGTGTTTTAGATATCTGGGAGTGGATCTGGCAGCGGATGGAACCATGGAAGCGGAAGTGGATCATAAGGTGGGGGATAGATGTGTGGAAATAAAAAGAGCGTGGTTGAGAGAGCAGAAGAGGGTGTTTTGAAGTGGTTTGAGCACATGGAGAGAATGAGTGAGGAAAGATTGACCAAGAGGATATATGTGTCGGAGGTGGAGGGAACGAGGAGAAGAGGGAGACCAAATTGGAGGTGGAAAGATGGAGTGAAAAAGATTTTGTGTGATCGGGGCCTGAACATGCAGAAGGGTGAAAGGAGGGCAAGGAATAGAGTGAATTCGAGCGATGTGGTATACCGGGGTTGACGTGCTGTCAGTGGATTGAATCAGGGCATGTGAAGCGTCTGGGGTAAACCATGGAAAGCTGTGTAGGTATGTATATTTGCGTGTGTGGACGTATGTATATACATGTGTATGGGGGGGGGGTTGGGCCATTTCTTTCGTCTGTTTCCTTGCGCTACCTCGCAAACGCGGGAGACAGCGACAAAGTATAATAAAAAAAAAAAATAATATGTAAGTAGGAGAGATGGCCAGAGATCGTTATTGGATTACGTGTTAATTGATAGGCGCACGAAAGAGAGACTTTTGGATGTTAATGTGCTGATAGGTGCAAGTGGAGGGACATCTGATCATTATCTTGTTGAGGAGAAGGTGAAGATTTGTAGAGGTTTTCAGAAAAGAAGAATGTTGGCTGAAGAGAGTGGTGAGAGTAAGTGAGCTTGGGAAGGAGACATGTGTGAGGAAGTACCAGGAGAGACTGAGTACAGAATGGTAAAAGGTGAGAACAAAGGAGGTAAGGGGAGTGGGGGAGGAATGGGATGTATTTAGGGAAGCAGTGATTGCTTGCGCAAAAGATGCTTGTGGCATGAGAAGCGTGGGAGGTGGGCAGATTAGAAAGGGTAGTGAGTGGTGGGATGAAGAAGTAAGATTGTTAGTGAAAGAGAAGAGAGAGGCATTTGGACAATTTTTGCAGGGAAATAATGCAATTGAGTGGGAGATATATAAAGAAAGAGGCATGAGGTCAAGAGAAAGGTGCAAGAGGTGAAAAAAAGGGCAAATGAGAGTTGGGGTGAGAGAGAGTATCATTAAATTTTAGGGAGAATCAAAAGATGTTTTGGAAGGAGGTAAATAAAGTGCATAAGACAAGGGAACAAATGGGAATATCAGTGAAGGGGGCTAATGGGGAGGTGATAACAAGTAGTAGTGATGTAAGGAGATGGAGTTAGTATTTTGAAGGTTTGCTGAATTTGTTTGATGATAGAGTGGCAGATATAAGATGTTTTGGTTGAGGTGATGTGCAAAGTGAGAGGGTTAGGGAAAATGATTTGGTAAACAGAGAAGAGGTAGTAAAAGCTTTACGGAATATGAAAGCCAATAAGGCGGCGGGTTTGGATGGTATATTGCGGTGGAGTTTATTAAAAAAGGGGGTGACTTTATTGTTGACTGGTTGGTAAGGTTATTTAATGTATGTATGACTCATGGTGAGGTGCCTGAGGATTGTTGGAATGCATGCATAGTGCCTTTGTACAAAGGCAAAGGGGATAAAAGTGAGTGCTCAAATTACAGAGGTATAAGTTTGTTGAGTACTCCTTGGAAACTATATGGGAGGGTATTGATTGAGAGGGTGAAGGCATGTACAGAGCATCAGATTGGGGAAGAGCAGTGCGGTTTCAGAAGTGTTAGAGGATGTGTGGATCAGGTGTTTGCTTTGAAGAATGTATGTGAGAAATACTTAGAAAAAAGAAGGCATATGATAGAGTTGATAGAGATGCTCTGTGGAAGGTATTAAGAATATATGGTGTGGGAGGCAAGTTGTTAGGAGCAGTGAAAAGTTTTTATCAAGGCTGTAAGGCATGTGTACGTGTAGGAAGAGAGGAAAGTGATTTGTTCTCAGTGAATGTAGGGTAGCGGCAGGGGTGTGTGATGTCTCCATGGTTGTTTGATTTGTTTATGGATAGGGTGTTAGGGAGGTGAATGCAAGAGTTTTGGAAAGAGGGGCAAATATGCAGTCTGTTGTGGAAGTGAGTCAGTTG
Source organism: Panulirus ornatus (assembly GCF_036320965.1). Lineage (NCBI taxonomy): Eukaryota > Metazoa > Arthropoda > Malacostraca > Decapoda > Palinuridae > Panulirus > Panulirus ornatus. The sequence goes on from NC_092240.1 coordinate 36,650,150, forward strand.
TTGTTCGTTAATGATACAGTGCTGGTAGCTGATTCATATGAGAAACTGCAGAAGCTGGTGACTGAGTTTGGTAAAGTGTGTGAAGGAAGAAAGCTGAGAGTAAATGTGAATAAGAGCAAGGTTATTAGGTACAGTAGGGTTGAGGGACAAGTCAGTTGGGAGGTAAGTTTGAATGGAGAAAAACTGGAGGGACAAGTCAGTTGGGAGGTAAGTTTGAATGGAGAAAAACTGGAGGAAGTAAAGTGTTGCTTTGGCAGCAGATGGAACCATGGAAGCAGAAGTGAATCATAGGGTGGGGAAGGGGGCGAAAGTTCTGGGAGCGTTGAAGAATTTGTGGAAGTTGAGAAAATTATCTCGGAAAGCAAAAATGGGTATGTTGAAGGAATAGTGGTTCCAACAATGTTATATGGTTGCGAGGCTTGGGCAATAGATAGAGTTGTGCAGAGGAGGGTAGATGTGCTGGAAATGAGATGTTTGAGGACAATATGTGGTGTGAGGTGGTTTGATCAAGTAAGTAATAATAGGGTAAGAGAGATGTGCGGTAATAAAAAGAGTGTGGTTGAGAGAGCAGAAGAGGGTGTTTTGAAATGAAATGGTTTGGTCGCATGGAGAGGATGAGTGGGGAAAGATTGACCAAGAGGATATATGTGTCAGAGGTGGAGGGAAAGAGGAAAAGTGGGAGACCAAATTGGAGGTGGAAAGATGGAGTGAAAAAGATTTTGAGTGATCGTGGCCTGAACATGCAGGAAGGTGAAAGGCGTGCAAGGAGTAGAGTGAATTGGAACGATGTGGTATACCGGGGTCGACGTGCTGTCGGTGGATTGACCCAGGGCATGTGAAGTGTCTGAGGTAAAACATGGAAAATTCTGTCGGGTCTGGATGTGGAAAGGGAGCTGTGGTTTCGGTGCATTATTACATGACAGCTGGAGACTGAGTGTGAACAAATGTGGCCATTGTTGTCTCTTCCTAGCACTACCTCACGCACATGAAGGGGGAGGGGGTTGTTATTTCATGTGTGGCTTGGTGGCGATGGGAATGAATAAAGGCAGATAGTATGAATTATGTACAAGTGTATATATGTATATGTCTGTGTGTGTATATATATGTATACGTTGAGATATATAGGTATGTATATTTGCGTGTGTGGACGTGTATGTATATACGTGTGTATGTGGGTGGGTTGGGCCATTCTTTCGTCTGTTTCCTTGCGCTGCCTCGCTAAATCGGGAGACAGCAACATAGCAAAATGAATAATAAAGATAATATATGCATATGTATTTGTACATTTAAATGTATAGATATGTATATGTGCGTGTGTGGGCTTGTATGTATATATATGTGTATGTGGGTGGGTTGAGCCATTCTTTTATCTGTTTCCTTGCGCTTCTATGCTAATACGGGAGACAGCAACAAAGTAAAATAAAAAAAATCCCCCTCAACTCTGTCATACGCTTTCTCCAGATCCGTAAAAGCAGCGTGCAACTTGTTACCTTTCGCTAAGTACTTTTCCACTGTCGTCTTTACTACAAAAATCTGATCCACACATCTATCTTTCCTAAAACCTCCTTGCTTTTCACTTATACTGCTTTCAGTCACTTCCATCACTCTGTCAGTTGTTATTCTTGCATACACTTTTCCTGGTTTACCCAGCAGATTTATTCCATCATAATTGCTACAGGGGATGGAGAGAACGAATACTTCCCACGTATTCCCTGTGTGTCGTAGAAGGCAACTAAAAGGGGAGGAAGCGGGTGGCTGGAAATCCTCCCCTCTCGTTTTTTTTTTCAGTTTTTCAAAAGAAGGAACAGAGAAGGGGGCCAGGTGTGGATATTCCCTCAAAGGCCCAGTCCTCTGTTCTTAACGCTACCTAGCTAATGTGGGAAATGGTGAATAGTATGAAAAAAAAATTGCTACAAACATCATCCACACCTTTTCCTTTGAATAAAGGAACGATAATAGCTTTCACCCAATCCTCAGGCACAACCTTCTGTTTCCATGCTAAATTACATATAAGATGCATCCATTCTATCACACTTTCTCCTCCATACTTCAACATTTCATCTGTAATCCCATCCGCTCCTGGTGCCTTTCGTACCTTCAGCCTCATTATTTTCCTTCTTACCTCCCTCTTTGCTATAGGCCCTGTGTACTTGTATCCTCTTCCTTCCATCCTCCATACCCATGCATGTAACAACTACTGCCTTCCCTTCTCTGACATTCCTCAGTTCTTCAAAATACTCTTCATCTTCCTTTTGCTTCCTCCTTTTGATTCATCAATTTGCCTTTCTTACTTCTCACATCAACATTTCCACTTTTACATCTGCCTCTTTTCTTTTTCACCTCCTTCCAGTATAGATTTTTATACAAAATTTTTCACTAAACTTTCTTTCAAAATTTTCATCAACTCTTTCTTTGCTTTCTCCTATCGCTTCTTAGCATTCAACTTACATAATTTGTATTCTTCCCTCCTCCTTACTGAACTTCACTGGTACATTCCCTATTGAGCAATCTACCATATGCCTTTTTCTTCTCTTCTACCGCATTTCTAATCTCATCTGTCCACCCTGCATTGCCCTTTTTAATCCTTTATCTCACTACCTTGTATCCAATTACAGACTCTGCGACCTTTACCAGTGTTTCTCTAAACATTTTAGATAACTTATTCTCACATGACTGCATTCCTACATTTACTGCAATTCCAGCTAAGCTTTCAGTTACCTTCCTTTCATACTTCTCCCAGTATTTTTCCTAATTCATCTTCTTGCTTGCTAACACTTTTACCTTTCCATTCTTCTTTACACCATACCTCCATTTTTCCCCTGATCCTCATCCCCACAAGAACTGCGAAATGGTCAGAGTCTTCAGAGAATCCTCGCATCTCTAGCATCCAGCACAGCATTTCTCAATCTTTCATCCACTGCCATGTAGTTAATCAAAGCCTTTCGCTCTTCTCTTCCATCCTTCCTCATCCAAATATAGCTGTGGATCATCTTGTGCTGAAAAAAAGGTATTTACAAGGAATAAACCCCTCTCAGTACTATTGTCCACAAGATAGCTTCCATTCTCATTTTCCCCAGGCACTCCCATATACCAACTAACTCAGCAATTCCATCACATCTCACTTTCGCATTCATATCACCTGATACGAACACGTTTCTCTCATTCTGAAAACTGTTTGTATGGTCTTTCAAATTCCTCTAGAAATGCTTCATTTCATTCTTACTTCATACAGTCTTCATACTCACAAGTGCCTATACACATTTTTTTTTTTTTTTTTTTTTTTTTTTTTTTGCTGTCTCCCGCGTTTGCAAGGTAGCGCAAGGAAACAGACGAAAGAAATGGCCCAACACACCCCCATACACATGCCTTGATTCAACCCACTGACAGCACGTCAACCCCGGTATACCACATCGATCCAATTCACTCTGTTCTTTGCCCTCCTTTCACCCTCCTGCATGTTCAGGCCCCGATCACACAAAATCTTTTTCACTCCATCTTTCCACCTCCAATTTGGTCTCCCTCTTCTCCTCGTTCCCTCCACCTCCAACACATATATCCTCTTGGTCAATCTTTCCTCACTCATTCTCTCCATGTGACCAAACCATTTCAAAACACCCTCTTCTGCTCTCTCAACCACGCTCTTTTTATTTCCACACATCTCTCTTACCCTTACGTTACTTACTCGATCAAACCACCTCACACCACACATTGTCCTCAAACATCTCATTTCCAGCACATCCATCCTCCTGCGCACAACTCTATCCATAGTCCACGCCTCGCAACCATACAACATTGTTGGAACCACTATTCCTTCAAACATACCCATTTTTGCTTTCCGAGATAATGTTCTCGACTTCCACACATTCTTCAAGGCTCCCAGAATTTTCGCCCCCTCCCCCACCCTATGATCCACTTCCGCTTCCATGGTTCCATCCGCTGCCAGATCCACTCCCAGATATCTAAAACACTTCACTTCCTCCAGTTTTTCTCCATTCAAACTCACCTCCCAATTGAATTGACATTTACTCTTAACTTTCTTCTTCCACACACTTTACCAAACTCAGTCACCAGCTTCTGCAGTTTCTCACATGAATCAGCCACCAGCGCTGTATCATCAGCGAACAACAACAGACTCACTTCCCAAGCTCTCTCATCCCCAACAGACTTCATACTTGCCCCTCTTTCCAAAACTCTTGCATTCACCTCCCTAACAACCCCATCCATAAACAAATTAAACAACCATGGAGACATCACACACCCCTGCCGCAAACCTACATTCACTGAGAACCAATCACTTTCCTCTCTTCCTACACGTACACATGCCTTCCATCCTCGATAAAAACTTTTCACTGCTTCTAACAACTTTCCTCCCACATCATATATTCTTGATACCTTCCACAGAGCATCTCTATCAACTCTATCATATGCCTTCTCCAGATCCATAAATGCTACATACAAATCCATTTGCTTTTCTAAGTATTTCTCACATACATTCTTCAAAGCAAACACCTGATCCACACATCCTCTACCACTTCTGAAACCACACTGCTCTTCCCCAATCTGATGCTCTGTACATGCCTTCACCCTCTCAATCAATACCCTCCCATATAATTTGCCAGGAATACTCAACAAACTTATACCTCTGTAATTTGAGCACTAACTCTTATCCCCTTTTCCTTTGTACAATGGCACTATGCACGCATTCCGCCAATCCTCAGGCACCTCACCATGAGTCATACATACATTAGATAACCTTACCAACCAGTCAACAATACAGTCACCCCCTTTTTTAATAAATTCCATTGCAATACCATCCAAACCTGCTGCCTTGCCGGCTTTCATCTTCCGCAAAGCTTTTACTACCTCTTCTCTGTTTACCAACTCATTTTCCCTAACCCTCGCACTTTGCACACCACCTCGACCAAAACACCCTATATCTGCCACTCTATCATCAAACACATTCAACAAACCTTCAAAATACTCACTCCATCTCCTTCTCACATCATCACTACTTGTTATCACCTCCCCATTTGCGCCCTTCACTGAAGTTCCCATTTGCTCCCTTGTCTTACGCACTTTATTTACCTCCTTCCAGAACATCTTTTTATTCTCCCTAAAATTTAATGATACTCTCTCACCCCAACTCTTCATTTGCCCTTTTTTTCACCTCTTGCACCTTTCTCTTGACCTCCTGTCTCTTTCTTTTATACGTCTCCCACTCAATTTCATTTTTTCCCTGCAAAAATTGTCCAAATGCCTCTCTCTTCTCTTTCACTAATACTCTTACTTCTTCATCCCACCACTCACTACCCTTTCTAATCAACCCACCTCCCACTCTTCTCATGCCACAAGCATCTTTTGCGCAATCCATCACTGATTCCCTAAATACATCCCATTCCTCCCCCACTCCCCTTACTTCCGTTGTTCTCACCTTTTTCCATTCTGTACTCAGTCTCTCCTGGTACTTCCTCACACAAGTCTCCTTCCCAAGCTCACTTACTCTCACCACCCTCTTCACCCCAACATTCACTCTTCGTTTCTGAAAACCCATACAAATCTTCACCTTAGCCTCCACAAGATAATGATCAGACATCCCTCCAGTTGCACCTCTCAGCACATTAACATCCAAAAGTCTCTCTTTCGCGCGCCAGTCAATTAACACGTAATCCAATAACGCTCTCTGGCCATCTCTCCTACTTACATACATATACTTATGTATATCTCGCTTTTTAAACCAGGTATTCCCAATACACATACCTATGCATATTTCACAATCCCAGTCTTTCCTTTCACCCACAGTATTCTTGATCCATTCCATCCATACTCTGTAACACCCTCCCATATTCTTGGTGATAGCAGAATTGCACATTTCTCTTTCCTTGTTCTTATAATTTTCATTCATTCCTCTCCATACCTCACTTCCTTCCATGTCCTGCCATAACTTGCATTCATCATTTCCTAATGATATAGGTTTCCCCAATCCCTAGCACATCCACACTACAACTTTTAAACCTCTCCACAATCTCCTTCCTTTAATTCTCCCCAGTCATCCCATTCACATTCAATGCCCTTACCCTCAATTGCTCGTTCCTTTTAACCCTCGGCATAACTGGTGGACACCAGTGCCACTTCTAAGGCTTTGTGCCTCACCTTTGACAGGTCACTGGCAGAGGACAGCTCCAGCACAGTGTTTCCAGAGGCAGTGAGGCTCCAAAATTGTCAAAGTTAGTAGCCGTACACTTCAGGTGTTTGTCCAGATCTAGAGGAAAGATATAAGATTTGTAGAACTAGGAGAGCAATAGGCAAAACGGAGGAAAAGTGTTGTAGTTGGGAGACAGACCTTGAGCCACATAACGTCAAAGTTCGGGAACTCAGGGCCCTTGAGACTTGCAACAGGTATTTTTATCTTGGAACAAGCACGAACACCACCTTTAAACTGGAACCCTGATTGGAAATTATAGTTGGATATGAAAAAGGGATAAGTAAGAACATCATCAGACAACAGTGTCTCAGAGAGAAGTAAGATTTTAGGAGAGGCAATAGACAGATGGTGTTCAACAGAAGACATGTTACTAGTGAGACAATGAATATTGGTGTAGTGAATATAGAAAGAGAAAGTTCTAACAGAGACAGAAAGGTCGAGAAAGGGGCCATTAATTCTACCTCAGAGCCCTCCCTCTCATTGCAGTAGAGTCCAAACCATTTCAAAACACCCTTCTTTTGCTCTTTCAACCGTACTATTTTTATTACCACACATCTCTCTTACCCTTTCATTACTTACTTGATCAAACCACCACATACTCCATATTGTCCTCAAACATTTGATTTTTAACTCATCCACTTTGATTTTAGGGAATTTTTGCCCAGTTTTGATGGGATTTGAGGAAATCTGTTGCTTGATGTGCCTGGTTTAAGCATGAAAAAGGGAAATTGGTTTCCCAAAAACGTTTAATGCATTTTGTTAGGAGCAGCTATTCTCTCCAATGATTGTCATTTAGCTCTTATTTGTCCTTCACCAATCATATATTGATTCTGAACTGCTTCAGTTCTAGCTTTGTTGCCTCACAATCATATGATAGTGTTGGAACTACTATTCTTTGAAACATACCCATTTTTACTACCTAGATAACATTCTCTCTTCCCTAACATTCTTCAGTGCTCCCAGAATCTTCACCCCCTCCCTCACTCGATGAATCTGCTTGCATGGTTCCATTAGCTGCAACGTTCACTCCCAGATATCTAAGACACTTCAGTTCCTCCAATGTTTCTCCATTCAGACTTACATGCCAACAAACTAGTTCCTCAACCCTACTGAACCTAATAATCTTGCTTTTATTCACATTCACTCAACTTTCTTTCTTACACTTTTGCAAACTCAGTCACCAACTTCTGCAGATTCTTACTTGAATCAACCACCATTGCTGTATCATTGGTGAACAACAACTCTCTCACTTACCAGGCTATGTCATTCCCCACAGATTGCACTTGCCCCAGTCTCCAAGACTCTTGCATTTGCTCTCTACACCACCCCATTCATAAACAAATTAAAAAACAGTAGTGACATCACACGCCCCTGCCACAGACCAACCTTTGGTGTGAATCATTCACTCTCCTCTCTCCCTACTCTTGCACTCACTTTACACTCTTAATAAAAACTTCTCATTGCCTCTTGTAGCCTACCTACCACACCAAATATTCTTAAGACCTTCCACAAAGCATTTCATCAGTCAGCCCTATCATATGCCTTCTTCAGGTCCATACAAGCCACATACAAATCCATCTGTTTTTCTAAGTATTTCTCACTGCATTCTTCAAAGCATACACTTGATCCACACATATTCTACCACTTCTAAAACCAAAGTGTTCCTCCCTGTCTCATTCTCAGCTCATGCCTTCACCCTCTCAATAAATGCTGTCCCTTACAACTTACCAGGGATACTCAACAAACTTATACTTACATTGTTTGAACACTCATGTTTATTCCCTATTCCTTTATACAGTGGCACTATACATGCATTCTGCCAATCCTCAGACACTTCACCACAATCCATACATACATTGAATGTCTTTACCAACCAATCAGCAACACAGCCACCCCCTTTCTTAATGAATTTAAGTGCAATAACATCAACTCCCACAACCTTGTTGCATTTCATCTTATGCAAGGCTTTCACCACCTCTTCTCTCTTTACTGTAATGCTCTCCATAATTCTCACTTCCTTACTTCACATACCACCCTGACCAAGTCACGCTACATCTTTTACTGTATCATCAAACACATTTAACAGTCCTTCAAAATACTCAGTCCATCTCCTCCTCTTCATCATGAGTTGATATCAGTTCCCATTTTGCCTTCTTCACTATTCCCATTTGTTCTCTTGTCTTTAGCACATTATTTATGTCCTTCCAAAGCATTTTTTCATTCTTTCCAAAGTTTGATGATACTCTTTCACCCAACTCTCATTTGCCTTCTTTTTCAACCCCTGTACTTTTCTCTTGACCCCCCCTCCACTTTCTCTTATACATTTTCCAACCATTTGCACTCCTTCCCTCTAAATAGCACCCAAACACCTCTCTCTCAGTAGCAACTTTACTTCTTCATCCCACCACTCTATACCCTTTCTAAAGTGCCCATCTTCCATCTTTTGCATGCCAAATGCATCTCTTGCACATGCCATCATTGCTTGCCAAAATATCTCCCATTCCTCACCCACTCCCCTGACATCATTTGTTCTCACCTTTTGCCATTCTAAACTTAATCTCTGCTTTTATTTCTTTGCACAAGTCTCCTTTCCAAGCTAGCTTACTTTCACCACTTTCTTCTCCCCGACATTGTGTCCTCTTTTTCGAAAACCTCTACAAATCTTCACCCTCGCATGACAAAATAGTGATCAGACATTCCACCAGCTGCTTGTTAGCACATATACATCTGAAAGTGTCTCTTTTTTATGCCTATCAATTAATATGTAATTTGACCATCTGTCCTACTCACAAACCTTTTTTTTTATTTTTATTTTGCTTTGTCGCTGTCTCCCGCGTTTGCGAGGTAGCGCAAGGAAACAGACGAAAGAAATGGCCCAACCCACCCCCATACACATGTATATACATACATGTCCACACACGCAAATATACATACCTATACATCTCATATATATACACACACAGACACATACATATATACCCATGCACACAATTCACACTGTCTGCCTTTATTCATTCCCATCGCCACCTCACCACACATGGAATACCATCCCCCTTCCCCCTCATGTGTGCAAGGTAGTGCTAGGAAAAGACAACAAAGGCCCCATTCGTTCACACTCAGTCTCTAGCTGTCATGCAATAATGCCCGAAACCACAGCTCCCTTTCCACATCCAGGCCCCACACAACTTTCCATGGTTTACCCCAGACGCTTCACATGCCCTGATTCAATCCACTGACAGCACGTCAACCCCGGTATACCACATCAATCCAATTCACTCTATTCCTTGCCTGCCTTTCACCCTCCTGCATGTTCAGGCCCCCATCACTCAAAATCTTTTTCACTCCATCTTTCCACCTCCAATTTGGTCGCCTACTTCTCCTCGTTCCCTCCACCTCCGACTCATATATCCTCTTGGTCAATCTTTCCTCACTCATTCTCTCCATGTGCCCAAACCATTTCAAAACACTCTCTTCTGCTCTCTCAACCACGCTCTTTTTATTTCCACACATCTCTCTTACCTTTACATTACTTACTCGATCAAACCACCTCACACCACACATTGTCCTCAAACATCTCATTTCCAGCACATCCACCCTCCTGCACACAACTCTATCCATAGCCCACGCCTCGCAACCATACAACTTTGTTGGAACCACTGTTCCTTCAAACATACCCATTCACCTCCCTAACAACCCCATCCATAAACAAATTAAACAACCATGGAGACATCACACACCCCTGCCGCAAACCTACATTCACTGAGAACCAATCACTTTCCTCTCTTCCTACACGTACACATGCCTTACATCCTCGATAAAAACTTTTCACTGCTTCTAACAACTTGCCTCCCACACCATATATTCTTAATACCTTCCACAGAGCATCTCTATCAACTCTATCATATGCCTTCTCCAGATCCATAAATGCTACATACAAATCCATTTGCTTTTCTAAGTATTTCTCACATACATTCTTCAAAGCAAACACCTGATCCACACATCCTCTACCACTTCTGAAACCACACTGCTCTTCCCCAATCTGATGCTCTGTACATGCCTTCACCCTCTCAATCAATACCCTCCCATATAATTTACCAGGAATACTCAACAAACTTATACCTCTGTAATTTGAGCACTCACTCTTATCCCCTTTGCCTTTGTACAATGGCACTATGCAAGCATTCCGCCAATCCTCAGGCACCTCACCATGAGTCATACATACATTAATTAACCTTACCAACCAGTCAACAATACAGTCACCCCCTTTTTTAATAGATTCCACTGCAATACCATCCAAACCTGCTGCCTTGCCGGCTTTCATCTTCCACAAAGCTTTTGCTACCTCTTCTCTGTTTACCAAATCATTTTCCCTAACCCTCTCACTTTGCACACCACCTCGACCAAAACACCCTATATCTGCCACTCTATCATCAAACACATTCAACAAACCTTCAAAATACTAACTCCATCTCCTCACATCACCACTCCTTGTTATCACCTCCCCATTAGCGCCCTTCACTGAAGTTCCCATTTGCTCCCTTGTCTTACGCACTTTATTTACCTCCTTCCAGAACATCTTTTTATTCTCCCTAAAATTTAATGATACTCTCTCACCCCAACTCTCATTTGCCTTCTTTTTCACCTCTTGCATCTTTCTCTTGACCTCCTGTCTCTTTCTTTTATACATCTCCCACTCAATTTCATTTTTTCCCTGCAAAAATCATCCAAATGCCTCTCTCTTCTCCTTCACTAATAATCTTACCTCTTCATCCCACCTCTCACTACCCTTTCTAATCTGCCCACCTCCCACACTTCTCATGTCACAAGCATCTTTTGCGCAAGCCATCACTGATTCCCTAAATACATCCCATTCCTCCCCCACTCCCCTTACTTCCATTGTTCTCACCTTTTTCCATTCTGTACTCAGTCTCTTCTGGTACTTCCTCACACAAGTCTCCTTCCCAAGCTCACTTACTCTCACCACCCTCTTTACCCCAACATTCACTCTTCTTTTCTGAAAACCCATACAAATCTTCACCTTAGCCTCCACAAGATAATGATCAGACATCCCTCCAGTTGCACCTCTCAGCACATTAACATCCAAAAGTCTCTCTTTCGCGCGCCTTTCAATTAACACGTAATCCAATAATGCTCTCTGGCCATCTCTCCTACTTACATACATATACTTATGTATATCTCGCTTTTTAAACCAGGTATTCCCAATCACCAGTCCTTTTTCAGCACATAAATCTACAAGCTCTTCACCATTTCCATTTACAACACTGAACACCCAATGTATACCAATTATTCCCTCAACTGCCACATTACTCACCTTTGCATTCAAATCACCCATCACCATAACCCGGTCTTGTGCATCAAAACCACTAACACACTCATTCAGCTGCTCCCAAAACACTTGCCTCTCATGATCTTTCTTCTCATGCCCAGGTGCATATGCACCAATAATCACCCATCTCTCTCCATCCACTTTCAGTTATACCCATATTAATCGAGAATTTACCTTCTTACACTCTATCACATACTCCCACAACTCCTGTTTCAGAAGTACTTCTACTCCTTCCCTTGCTCTTGTCCTCTCACTAACCCCTGACTTTACTCCCAAGACATTCCCAAACCACTCTTCCCCTTTACCCTTGAGCTTTGTTTCACTCAGAGCCAAAACATCCAGGTTCCTTTCCTCAAACAAACTACCTATCTCTCCTTTTTTTCACGTCTTGGTTACATCCACACACATTTAGACACCCCAATCTGAGTCTACAAACCTATACTTGTGTATATCCCTCTTTTTAAACCAGGTATTTCCAGTCACTGGTCTTCTTTTGGCACACACTCACCAATTATACCCTCAACTGTCACATTACTTAGCATTTAAATCATGTATCACTAATACCCTGTCTCGTACACCAAAACTGCTGACACACTCACTCAGCTGCTTCCAAACATATGCCTCCCATGATTTCATCGCCAGGTGCAAAAGCACCAATCACTGTGTAAATTTTTTTTTTACTTTGTTTTGTTCCTGGTTATTAAATGTTATTTTCTAATTGATTATGTTTGAATAGTATAGAAAATGGTTATTATTTCATTGCAACTTTTGCTTTTATGATCAGGACAGTGATAATTTGAAATTTACCTATTTTTCAGAACATTCCACATAGATTCAGTACTAAGTAATGATAACAGAACTTTGTAGAAGTTTCCAGTAATATAGATAGTAGTTACAATGATATGAATAGTAGTGTAAATATAAGAGCATCAAGCCAACCAGTTCAGTTTAGATCTAACTGCCTAAGTGGATGCAAATGTGTACACTTTTCGGAGTTGGCATCTGGAGGCTGCAAGCATTGAGCAGACACATTTTGCTGTGTGTGCTGCCAATTTATCAAAACAAGAATTAAAAGTACTCTGTGGTAGCATCAGCTAAGATGTGCAAGGCTTACAAGGCATATTTCGTCATGCCTGTCGGGGATCAAGACAAATTCAGGGCACCTCATTTCACCTTTTAACACTGTAAAAAAAAAAGATAGACTAAAAAAACTCTGGAAGGTGAAATAGACAATTGTTGCTCATTTGTGTGTGTGTGTGTGGGGGGGGGGGGTTAGAATCTTGTTATAAGATGTTTTAGAATTTTTAGGGTTTGAATTTTTTTAAATTTTGATTTAGATTTTTAGTGTTACTGAAAAAAATATTTCTTTCTTCTTTCAAACTATTCGCCATTTCCCGCATTAGCGAGGTAGCGTTAAGAACAGAGGACTGGGCCTTGAGGGAATACCCTCACCTGGCCCAATTCTCATAATCGCAATTTTATTTTGCTCTTTGCAAGAATTTGGTGGGAACCCACTGACCACTCAAGGAACCACTACTTCTACATGGTAGACCCTTCAAATGTCAGACTGACAAGCCTGCCCCTGCTATCATGTATCTGGACTTTCCATCACCCATTGCCCCAGTGCCACATGGCCCTGAGCTCTCCATACCGATTCCTCCAGAGAGAAAGCAGCTGATGTCAGAACAGACCAGCAAGTCAGTAGGTGAGGAAGACGTTGTAGATCCAGATTACAATTTCAGAGTTGCAGCTGAGGAGAGAAAATCATACCACCCCAGTCAAAAAGACATCAACGACTTGATCAGAAAAATTGGTCGCACAAAGTCCAGTGCCAAGCTTTTGACATCTATAATCAGTGGAAGTTGTCGGATGAAAGTGTGCAAATCACTGATCAAAGGAAGCGTCATCTAGGTTTTTCCAGCTTCTTCACCCATCAAGATGGGCTCTGCTTCTGCCATAGTGAAAAGTCTGTTCAAGGCAATCAGGATTGCCTGTAATCTGAACGAGTGGTGCCTCTTTATTGAAAGCTTATCCAGGAGCCTCCATAGTGGGAACAAGTACCCATCTGTTCCCCTGGCTAACTTGATGCACCTCAAAGAAGAATACAACAGTGTCAAAACCTTGCTAGACACCTTAAAGTATGATGAGTACAGCTGGGAGGTCATTGGAGACTTCAAAATGGTGGCATTCCTGTTGGGTCTCCAAGGTGGTTTTACCAAATTTCCCTATCTTTGCCTTTGGGACTGCAGAGGCACCATGGCGCACTACCATAGGCAGGACTGGCCACAGTGGACCAAATTCTCTGTGGGGATGAACATCATGTGGGAGCCACTGCTGGACTCCTGGAAGGTGTGATCCCACCTCTGCACATAAGATTAGGCCTTATGAAGCAATTTATCACATCTCTAGATAAGGAGTCTGCAGCCTTAAGTACCTTCAAGACTTCTTCCCTAAGCTGTCTGAGGCAAAGGTCAAAGCCGGTGTCTTCATCGGACCATCGATAAAGATCCTGGAGTGCAAGGAATTCTCAAAAAAGCTCACTAGGAAGGAGAAAGCATCTAAGTGTAGCTTTGTCACAGTGGTTTGTGGTTTGCTGGACAATCATGAGGCTGAAAACTATGTGGAGCTGGTTGAGACTGTGGTGAAGAACTATGGCAAAATTGCCTGCAGAATGTCCCTCAGAGTCCATATCCTTGACAGTCACCTTGAAAAACTCAAGGAGAATATAGGAATATATTTAGAGGAGCAAGGTGAGTGCTTCCACCAGGATATGCTGGACTTTGAACACTGCTACCAAGGGACATATAATGAGAACATGATGGGAGATTATATTTGGGGCCTGATTCGTGAAAGTAATTTACAGTACAGTAGTAAATCTTGAAAAACTACTTACTTCTAAATCTTTTGTGGTCACTTCTGTTGGACTTTGATTCATATGTTGTTTTTCTGATTTTATATGAATAAAAGTGTGAAAATTTGCCTGTTCAACTGTGAATAGGTAAATTTCAAAATATCACTGTCCTGGTCACAAAAGCAAAGTTTGAAGGGAATAAGAACCTTTTTCTTTACTCTATACACATAAGCAATTGGGAAATAACACTTACTACCCAGGAACAAAAATTGTGTTATACAGTGATAATCACCCATCTCTTGCTATCCACTTTTAGTTTTACTCACATCAGTCTAGAATTTACTTGCATACACTCCTATCAAACACTCACACAACTCCCACTGCAGGAGTAGTGCTACTCCTTTAGCTCTTATCTGCTCACCTTCCCCAGACTTTACTTCTAAGACATTTTCAAACCATACTTCCCCTATATCCTTGACTAGCCAGGATCATTTTCTCAAATATGCTATCTATTTCTTCTCACTTCTCATCTTACTTACATCCACACACTCTCAGACACCCCATTATGAGCCTTCGAGGAGGATGAGCACTCCCTGCTTGGTTACTTCTGTTTTTCTACCCTTCCTCATGGATAGAAATGGTGTTGGGTGGCAGAAACATGACATAAATGTGCTTAAGTAGATCATTCATGTTGGGAGAATGACTTGGTACACTGTTAAGGATAAGCAATGACTGCTATGGTAGGTTTCTTTTAGCACAGTAAGACTTCACAGCAGGACAGAAATAGAAGCTGAAACACTCCTGAAAAATTCCTGTTTTCACCCAAGCCATCTTGTTCACAGTGTCAAATAACAGGGAAATGTTGCTTTGAATAACTTTTCATAGTCCTGGGTGTCTCATGGTAATATGCCAGCAAGGGCTTAATCTTGAAGTCTCATGCACTGTTTCCAACTAGCAGAAGAGTCAGGTAGTCCTTGGGAGCTGTAAACCTGAGGCATGGATTGAATAGTATTGCTGTTGAATTTCTTAAGGAAGAGGTGACTGTTCTTGATTGGTTGGTTAGGATTTTCATTGTCTTTATGGATCATGATGAGGTGCCTGAGGATGGGCAGAATGCATATATAGTGCCATTGTATAAAAGAAAGGTCATAAAGATGAGTTTTCAAACTACCGAGTATGTTTGTTTTAGTATACCTGGTAATTTGTATGGGAGAGTAGTGATTGAGAAGGTGAAGGCATGTACAGAGCACCAGATTGGAAAATTGCAGTGAGGTTTCAGAAGTGGTAGATGTGTGGATCAGATGTTTGCTCTAAAGAATATGTGTGAGAAATACTCAGAGACATGGATGACGTATACGGTTCTGGAGATAACATATGATAGGGTTGATGGAGATGTCTTGTGGAAGGTCTTAAGAATATATGGCATGGGAGGAAAGTTGCTAGAAGCAGTGAGAAGTTTTTATCAAGGGTTTGAAGTATGTGTACATGTGTTTAATTTGTTTATGGATAGGGTGGTGAGGGAGGTCAATGCAAGTCCTAGAGAGAGGGATGGGAATGCAATCTGTAGTAGATGAAAGGGCCTGGAAAGTGAGTCAGTTGTTTGCTGATGGTACAGCACTGCTAGCAGATTTGAGTGTGGAACTGCAGCTGGTGGCGACTGGGTTTGGAAGTTTGTGAGAAAAGAGGAAATTGAGAATGAATGTTTAGCAGAGTTGAGGGTTATGTTAGTAGGAGTATAATGTTGAATAGAAAAAACTTGGAAGAAGTGAAGTGTTTTAGATATCTGGAGCATGGTAGTGAATGTAACCATGGAAGTGGAGGTGAGTCATAGTAAGGGGGAGGGGGCGAAGGTTTTGAGAGAACTGAAGAATGTGTGGAAAGACAGATTGTTGTTTGGGAGGGCAAATATATTATTATATTGATGTGAGGCATTGGCTATATATAAGACTGCAGAGGAGGGTGGGTGTGTTGGAAATGAAGTGTTTGACCACTATAGTATGAGGTGGTTTGATCAAGGAAGTAGTGAGAGGATAAGAGAGAAGTGTGGTGATAAAAAGAGTGTGGTTGTGAGAGCTGAAGAGGATTTGCTGAAATGGTTTGGATATCTGGAGAGAGTGAGTGAGTAAAGGCTGACAGGGGAGGATACATGTGTCAAAATTGGATGGAACAAGGAGAACATGGCATCATATTGGAAATACGAAGGATGGAGTGAAAAAGATTTTGAGCGGTTGGGGTCTGAACATGCAGGAGGGTAAAAGGCATGCATGGGCTAGAGAGAATTGGAACAATGTGGTATACATGGGTTGAGGCGCTGTTAGTGGACTGAACCAGGGCATGTGAAGCATCCAGGGTAATTCATGGAAAGGTGTGTGGGGCCTGGTATGGATAGTGAGCTGTGGTTTTGGTGCATTACACATGACAATACTAGAAGGATGTAAGTGGATGTAGCCTTCCTTTATCTGCATATGGCACTACCTTGCTAACTCAGGAAAATCTGATCAAACTTTTTCTTTGACTTGGAATCTTGTTTTGATACATCCCATCCCTAAGATGTGTGACCATCCTGACCCCTCCAACTATCATCCTATTGCTTTGGTATCTACCTTTTCCAAAGCCTTTGAAGCCCTCCTCAACTCCCATACCCTTTGACACCTTGAATCTTACAGCTTTCTCTCTGATCACCAGTATGGCTTCTGTAAGGCGAGATCCACTGGTGATATTCTTTCCTGTCTTCCTGATATCTGATCATCATCCCTGGCAGATTTTGGAGAGTCTTGTGTAGATGCCCTTGACTGGGTGTGGCATTGTAGTCTCATCTCTAACCTCCCTTCTTTTAGCCTCCCTCCCTCACTTTGCTCCTTCATATCTAGCATTCCCTGTGGCCAATCTATCTTTGTGGTTGTTTTAATAGACCAGTCCAACCTCCTTTCTCCATTAACAGCAGTATCTCTCAAGGTTCTGTCTTGTCCTCTACACTTTTTCTCCTTTTATCAGTGATTTCCTTCCTTCTGCATATAACCAAATGCACTCATATGCTGACCACTAATCACTGCATTCATCCACATCCTTCAATTATGCTCTTTCTCACGAGATCTTCATCTCATCTTGACAATCTTTCTCAATAAACTCAGACTTAGATAGGATATATCAGGGGGGTAGATGAAATCAAGTTTAATTCCTTCAAGACCCAGTTTCTACCCATCTTTTTATTGGAAATTCACAATTCTTGTTTCCCTTTGATAGTTCTGACTGATTGAACATACTTGGTATTACTTCAGCATCAACTCTTTTTTTGGAAACCCCACATTACAGAAATAGCTAAGTCTGCTTCTAAGAAACTGGGAGTCCTTTTTACATATCAAAATTTCTTGTCTTCTGAACAGTTGCTCCATTTATACAAAAGATTGATTCATCCTTGTCTGAAGTACTGCTCTCACATCTGGGATGCTTCTAGCTCTGCATCCTTACTTGACAGAGCTGAAGCAAAAGTGGTCCAATTAATAAGCTGTCCCAGGCTAACTTCCAAACTTGACCCTCTTGCCCTGCGCCACTCTCCCTCGCTTATAGGTATTACTATGGTTTTTTATTATATGAGCTGGCAGCTTTTCTGTCCCCACCACTAGCTAGACCACTGGGCATGCTACTGCATCACTTGATTATTGTGTGGGCATCAGCAACTTAAGAGTGGGCCGTTTTGATAACTGTTCCTTTTCCTACTCCTCAGAGCTTTGGTACTCTCTACCTTCTTATGTCTTTTCCAGTAACTATGACCAGAGACAGTTTAAAAGCCAGGTTTTTCACTTTCTACAAAATTCGTAGATACTTTTCTTTTTTCCTTACCATAATCCTCTCCATGTTGATGTGGACTTTAGTCCATGACTTGAGCCTCCGAAAAGAAAAAGAAAGTGGATGAATGTAACAGATTGACTGAGAACATGGTTAATGCAGATAGCATACAGAGATTTAAGAGGTTGTGTGATGATAGAAAATGGCTGACATATGGCCCCAGAAGTGTAAGACTCTTTCCCCGTACAGTACTGTTGGTAATAAAGAACAGGTAATTGCTATGACTGAGAGTATGCTGGATATAATTGATATGTAATTATTAATCAGATCTGAAGTCCCTCATATACATGTTTGTTATCATCAGTTACATCACTCACACAGTTTAGAGGTTTTAAGAATTAAAGTTCCTATATAGAAACCATATCTACTTTTCTATTGAATCATCAGCCTTTGGTGTAAGGTCTCATAACTTTGGTCCATAAAACTGATTTTCTTACATAGTGGTGCTGAGTCACTGCTGGCTAATTCAGATGCTGATGTCTGTCCCCCAAGGTACTGTTTATGGGTTTTGCACCATCAGAGACAAACTTTCAACCTGGCTTTTGTTGTCAGTTTGATTATACATAAACAGGTGGGAAAATTAAAAGTTGCATGGATGTATTCTTCAGCGTGTATGGTTAGCTCAAGAAAGTTAATGGCTGTCTTTCCTTACTGTTTCTCCTCTCTTTGAATGCAGTAGTCGTACTGTCATTTTAACATCACTACCTATCTTTTTGTTTTTGTCCTCTATTTTCATTTCCTTTTATTTCCTTTTCTTTCTGTCATTTGATCAGTCATTTAAGAATTTGATATTGATTAAACAGGTTTTTGGTGTGCCAGATGCCAGAATGGGAGAGGAGGTAGCTGCTTGGATTCGGAAAACTGACAGCAGTGAACTGAGTGATACCATACTGAAGGAATGGTGCAGGGGCAAGGTAAGTATCTGACTGTACAGCTTGCAGGCTCCATTTTTGGTGTTATATCCTTGATAAACATGTTTCACTGCTTCTAGCAACTTGCCCCCCCACACCATATACTCTTAATACCTTCCACAGCGCATCTCTATCAACTCTATCATATGCCTTCACCAGATTCAAAAATGCTACATGCAAATTGATTTGTTTTTCTGAGTACTTCTCACATACATTTTTCAAAGCAAGCACCTGATCTACATATCCTCTACCACTTCTGAAACCACACTGCTCTTCCCCAATCTCATGCTTTGTACATGCCTTCACCCTCTCAGTCAGTATTCGCCCATATAATTTCCCAGGAATACTCAACAAACTTGTACCTCTGTAATTTATTATTATTATTATTATACTTTGTCGCTGTCTCCCGCGTTTGCGAGGTAGCGCAAGGAAACAGACGAAAGAAATGGCCCAACCCCCCCCCATACACATGTATATACATACGTCCACACACGCAAATATACATACCTACACAGCTTTCCATGGCTTACCCCAGACGCTTCACATGCCTTGATTCAATCCACTGACAGCACGTCAACCCCGGTATACCACATCGCTCCAATTCACTCTATTCCTTGCCCTCCTTTCACCCTCCTGCATGTTCAGGCCCCGATCACACAAAATCTTTTTCACTCCATCTTTCCACCTCCAATTTGGTCTCCCTCTTCTCCTTGTTCCCTCCACCTCCGACACATATATCCTCTTGGTCAATCTTTCCTCACTCATCCTCTCCATGTGCCCAAACCACTTCAAAACACCCTCTTCTGCTCTCTCAACCACGCTCTTTTTATTTCCACACATCTCTCTTACCCTTACGTTACTCACTCGATCAAACCACCTCACACCACACATTGTCCTCAAACATCTCATTTCCAGCACATCCATCCTCCTGCGCACAACTCTATCCATAGCCCACGCCTCGCAACCATACAACATTGTTGGAACCACTATTCCTTCAAACATACCCATTTTTGCTTTCCGAGATAATGTTCTCGACTTCCACACATTCTTCAAGGCCCCCAGAATTTTCGCCCCCTCCCCCCACCCTATGATCCACTTCCGCTTCCATGGTTCCATCCGCTGCCAGATCCACTCCCAGATATCTAAAACACTTCACTTCCTCCAGTTTTTCTCCATTCAAACTCACCTCCCAATTGACTTGACCCTCAACCCTACTGTACCTAATAACCTTGCTCTTATTCACATTTACTCTTAACTTTCTTCTGTAATTACCTCTGTAATTTGAACACTCACCTTTATCTCCTTTGCCTTTGTACAATGGCAATATGCATGCATTCCACCAATCCTCAGGCACTTCATGAGCCATGCATATAGTGAATATCCTCTCCAACCAGTCAACAACAGAGTCACCCCCTTTTTTAATGAATTCCACTGCAATACCATCCAAACCTGCCGCCTTGCCGGCTTTCATCTTCCGCAAAGGTTTCACTACCTCTTCTCTGTTTACCAAATCATTCTCTCTGACCCTCTCCCTTCGCACACCACCTCGACCAAAACACCCTATATCTGCCACTCTATCATCAAACACATTCAACAAACCTTCAAAATACTCACTCCATCTCCTTCTCACATTACCACTACATTTTATTATCTCCCCATTTTCCACCTTCACCGATGTTCCCATTTGTTCTCTTGTCTTACGCACTTTATTTCTCTCCTTCCAAAACATCTTTTTTATTCTCCCTAAAATGTAATGATACTCTCTCACCCCAACTCTCATTTGCCCCCTTTTTCACCTCTTACACCTTTCTCTCGACCTCCTGTCGCATATCTATACATATGACAGTCTTTAGCTGTTATGTGTAATGCACCAAAGCCACAGCTCCCTTTCCACATCCAGACCCCACAAAACTTTCCATGGTTTACCCCAGATGCTTCCCATGCCCTGGTTCCATCCATTGTCAGCATTTCGACCCTGGTATACCACATCGTTCCAGTTCACTGTATTCCTTGTACACCTTTCACCCTCCTTTATGTTCAGGCCCCGATTGCCCAAAATCTTTTTCACTCCATCCTTCCCCCTCCAATTTGGTCTCCCACTTCTCTTCGTTCCCTCTACCTTTTACACATATATCCTCTTTGTCAATCTTTCCTCACTCATTCTCTCCTTGTGACCAAACCATTTCAATGCACCCTCTTCTGCTCTCTCAACCACACTCTTTTTATTACCACACATATCTCTTTCCCTTTCATTACTCATTTGATCAAACCACTTTATGCCACATAATGTCCTCAGACATCTCATTTCCAACACATCCACCCTCCTCCACACAACCCTATCTATGGTCCATGCCTCACAACCATATAACATTGTTGGAACCACTAGTACTTCAAACATACCCATATTTGCTCTCTGAGATAACGTTCTCACCTTCCACAATTCTTCAAGGCTCCCAGAACCATTTCTCCCTCCCTCAACCTGTGACTTACTTCTGCTTACATGGCTCCATCCACTGCTAAATCCACTCTCAGGTATTTAAAATGCTTCACTTCATCCAGTTTTTCTCCATTCAAACTTACCTCCCAATTAACTTGTCCTTCGCCCCTACTGAACCTAATAACCTTGCTCTTATTCACATTTACTCTCAACTTTCTTCTATCACACATTTTACCAAACTCAGTCACCAACTTCTGTAGTTTCTCACCCAAATCAGCCACCAGTGCTGTATTATCAGCAAACAACTGACTCGCTTCCCAAGCCCTCTCATTCAGAACAGACTACATACTTGCCCCCTCTCTCCAAAACTCTTGCATTCTCCTCCCTAACAACCCCATCCATAAGCAAATTAAACAACCATGGAGACATCACAAAACCCTGCCACAAACCGACATTCACTGAGAGCTAGTCTTTTTCCTCTCTTCCTACTCGTACACATGCCTTACATCCTTGATAAAAACTTTTCACTGCATCTAGCTACTTACCTCCCACACCATATACTCTTAATATCTTCCAAAAAGCACCTCTGTCAACTCTATCATATGCCTCCTCCAGATCCATAAATGCTACATACAAATCCATATGTTTTTCTAAGCATTTCTCATGTACATTCTTCAAAGGAAACACCTTATCCACACATCCTCTACCACTTCTGAAAGCTTACTGCTCTTCCCCAATCTGATGCTCTCAACTTGCTTTTACCCTCTCAATCAACACCCTCCCATATAGTTTCCCAGGAATACTCAACAAAATTATGCCTCTTTAATTTGAAGATTCACCCTTATCCCCTTTGCCTTTGTACAGTGGCACTATGCATGCATTCTGCCAATCCTAGGGCACTTCACCATCAACCATACATACACTGAATACCCTTACCAACCAGTCAGTAACAAAGTCACCCCCTTTTTAAATAAATTCCACTGCAGTACCATTCATACCTGCCGCCTTGCTGGTTTTCATCTTCCGCAAAGCTTTCACTATGTCTTCTCTGTTCACCAAACCATTCTTCCTGACCCTCTAACTTTGCACACCACCTCGACCAAAACACACTATATCTGCCACTCTATCATCCAACACATTCAACAAACCTTCAAAATACTCTCTACATTTCCTTCTCACTTCACCACTCCTTGTTATTACCTCCCCATTAGCCCCCTTCACCGATGTTCCCATTTGTCCTCTTGAGTTACGCACTTTATATACCTCCTTCCAAAACATCTTTTTATTCTCCCTAAAATATAATGATACTCTCTCAGCCCAACTCTCATTTGCCCTCTTTTTCACATCTCGCAACTTTCTCTTGACCTCCTGCCTCTTTCTTTTATACATCTCCCAGTCATTTGCACTACTTCCCTCCAAAAATCATGCAAACACCTCTCTCTTCTCTTTCACTAAGAATCTTACCTCTTCATCCCACCACTCACTTCCCTTTCTAGTCTGCCCACCTCGCACCTTTCTCATGCCACAAGCATCTTTTGCATAAGCCATCACTGCTTCCCTAAATACATCCCATTCCTCCCCCACTCCCCTTACGTCATTTGCTCTCATCTTTTTCCATTCTGCTCTCAATCTGTCTGGGTACTTCCTCACCTAAGTCTCCTTTCCACACTTACTTACTCTCACCACTCTCTTCGCCCCCAACATTCTCTCCTCTTTTCTGAAAACCTCTACAAATCTTCACCTTCACCTCCACAAGATAATGATCAGACATCCCTCCATTTGCCCTTCTGAGCACAATAACATCCAAAAGTCTCCCTTTCACGCGCCTATCAATTAACACATAATCCAATAATGCTTTCTGGCCATCTCTCCTACTTACATACGCTTACTTATGTATATCTCTCTTTTTAAACCAAGTATTCCCAATCACCCGTCCTTTTTCAGTACAAATCTACAAGCTCTTCACCATTTCCATTTACAATATTCCTTGTCGCCACCCCGCCACACGTGAAATAGCACCCCCTTCCCCTGTGTGGGTGTGAGGCAGCGGTAGGAAAAGACAACAAAGGCCATATTCATTCACGCTCAGTCTCTAGCTCTGAAACCACAACTTTTCCACATCTAAGTCCCACAAAACTTTCTATGGTTTACCCCAGATGCTTCACATGTCCTGGTTCAATTCATTAACACCAAGTCAACCTTGATATACCACATCGTTCCAATTCACTCTATTCCTTGCACGCCTTTCATCCTCCTTCCACCTCTAATTTGGTCTCCCACTTCTCGTCGTTCCCTCCACCTCTGACACATATATCCTCTGTCAATCTTTCCTCACTCATTCTCTCCATGTGACTAAACCATTTCAATACACCCTCTTCTGCTCTCACAACCACACTCTTTCATTAACACTCATCTCTCTTACCCTTTCATTATTTACTCAATCAAACCACCTCACACCACATATGGTCCTCAAACATCTCATTTCCAACACATTCACCCTCCTCCACACATCCCTATCTTTAGCCCATGCTTCGCAACCAGTGCAACATTGTTGGAACTACTATTCCTTCAAACATACCCATTTTTGCACCGAGATAACATTCTTGCCTTCCACACATTCTTCAATTACTCCCAGAACCTTCGCCCCCACCCCCACCCTGTGACTCACTTCTGCTTCCATGGTTCAATCTGCTGCTAAGTCCACTTCCAGATATCTAAAACACTTCACTTCCTCTAGTTTTTCTCAATTCAAGCCTACCTCCCAGTTAATCTGTCCCTCAACCTTACGGAACCTAATAACCTTGCTCTTGTTCACATCTAATCTCAACTTTCTCCTTTCACACACTTTACCCAACTCAGTCACCAACTTCTGCAGTTTCTCACCAGAATCAGCCACCAGTGCTGTATCATCAGTGAACAACAACTGACTCACTTCCCAAGTCCTCTCATCCACAACAGACTGCATACTTGCCCCCCTTTCCAAAACTCTTGCATTCACCTCCCTAACCACCCCATCCATAAACAAATTAAGCAACCATGGTGACATCATGCACCCTTGCCACAAACCAACATTCACTGGGAACCAATCACTTTCCCCTTCCTACTCGTGCACATGCCTTACATTCTTGGTAAAAACTTTTCACTGCTTCTAGCAACTTACCTCCCATACCATATACTTATAAATCCTTCCAAAAAGCATCGCTATCAACCCTATCATAGGCCTTCTCCAGATCCATGAATGTTACATACAAATCCACTTGTTTTTTAAGTATTTCTCATATACATTTTTCGAAGCATTCATTTGATCCACACATCCTCTCTCTATCACTTCTGAAACCACACTGCTCTTCCCCAATCTGATGCTCTGTCCATGCCTTTACCCTCTCAATCAAATCCCTTCCATATAATTTCCAAGGAATACTCAACAAACCTGTGTCTGTGCAATTTGAACACTCACTTTTATAACCCTTTGCCTTTGTACAATGGCCCTATGCCTGCATTCCATCAATCCTAAGGCACTTCACCATGATACATACATACAATGAATCTCCTTTCCAACCAATCAAGAACACAGTCACCCCACCTTTTTTAATGAATTCTACTGCAGTACCATCCAGACCCGCTGCCTTGCTGGCTTTCATCATCTGCACAGCTTTCACTACCTCTTCTCTGTTTACCAAACCATTCTCCCTGACCCTCTCGTTTTGCACACCATCATGAGGAAAGCACCCTATATCTGCCACTCTTATCATCAAACACATTCAACAAACCTTCAAAATATTCACTCCATCTTTTCACTTCATCACTACTTATTATTACCTTTGCCCCCTTGACCGATGTTCCCATTTGTTCTCTTGTCTTATGCATTTTATTTACCTCTTTCCAAAACATCTTTTTATTCTCCCTAAGATTTAATGATACTCTCTCACCCCCAACTCTCATTTACCCACTTTTTCACCTCTTGCACCTTTCTCTTGACCTCTTGCCACTTTCTTTTATACATCTCCCAGTCATTTCCACTACTTCCCTGCAAATATCATCCAAATGCCTCTCTCTTTTCTTTCACTAACAGTCTTACTTCTTCATCCCACCACTCACTACCCTTTCTAATCTGCCACCTCCCACCTTTTTCATGCCACATAACTCTTTTGCTTAAGCTATCACTTCTTCCCTAAATACATTCCATTCCTCCCCCATTCCCCTTATATCATTGGCTCTCACCGTTTGCCATTCTGCATTGAGTCTCTCCTGGTGCTTTCTCGTGCAAGTCTCCTTTCCAAGCTCATTTACTCTCACCAGTCTCTTCTCCCTAAAATTCTCTCTTATTTTCTGAAAACCACAAATCTTCATCTTCGCCTCCACAAGATAGTGATCAGGCATCCCTCCAGCTGCCGCTCAGCACATTAACGTCCAAAAGTCTCTCTTTTACACACCTATTAATTTACACATATTCCAATAATGCCCTCTGGCCATCTTTCCTACTCACATACGTATACTTATGTATATCTCTCTTTTTAAACCAGGTAAACTAGATAATAACACATTTTTCATCACTTCTAGAACCTTAACCCCCTCCCCTACCCTGTGATTCACTTCCACTTCCATGGTCCCATTTGATGCTATGTCCACTCCCAGATATCAAAAACAGTTCTTTTTCTCCATTTTTTCTGCATTTCAAACATATCCCAACTAATTTCTCCCTCAATCCTGCTGAAGCTAATAACCTAGCTCTTATTCACATTTACCCTCAACTTTCTCCTTCCACACATTTTTTTCAAACTCAGTCACGAACTTCTTCAGTTTCTCACTTGAATCAGCCACCAGTGCCTTGTCATCAGCGAACAACAACTGACTCACTTCTTAGGCCCTCATCCCCAGCAGAATGCATACTTGCCTTTCTCTCAAAAACTCTTGCATTTACCTCCCTAACCACCCCATCCATATACAAATTAAACAACCAAGGGGACATCACACACTCTTGCTGCTGACCGACCTTCATTGGGAACCAATCTCTCTCCCCTCTTCCTACTCATACACATGCCTTATATTCTTTATAGAAATTTCTCACAGCTTCTAGCAGCTTATCTCCCATACCATATATTCTTAAGACCTTCTGCAAAGCATCTTTATCAACCATATCATATGCCTTCTCCAGATCCATAAATGCCACATACAAATCCATCTGTTTTTCTAAGTGTTTCTCATGTACATTCTTTAAAGCAAACTCTTGATCCAAACATCCTCTACAACTTCTGAAACCACTGCTCCTCCCCAATCTGATGTTCTGTACATGCATTCCCCCTCACAGTCAGTACCCTCCCTTACAATTTTCCAGGAAAATTCAACAGATTTATGCCTCTAGTATGAACACTCACCTTTATCCTCTTTGCCTTTGAATAGTAGCACTATGCATGCATTCTGCCAATCCTCAGGCACTTCATCATGATCCATACATACATTGAATATCCTTATCGATCAACCAAGAACTTAGTCATAAGCAAACAACTACCGACATATTTCTCAGGCCTTTCATCAACAGACTGCATACCTTCTCATTCCTTGAAGACCCATGCGTTGAATTTCCCCGCCACCCCATCCATAAACAAATTGAATAGCCATGGTAACATCACACACACTCCTGCAGCAGACCAACATTTGAATAAGCCTATGCTTCTAGAAGCATATTTAGACACTATATGCCACCTGTAGCTTCAGTTAGCTACACTTAAGCTTCTCAGTTACACACACGTCACTAACAGGGGTTAGATATCATATTACTGGGTTTAAACTTGGTTTGATGGTTGTGCACCAAGATTTGAATGAAAAAGCTTTGCATCAAGATTTGAATATGAAAGATGTTCTGTAGCTGGGAAGTGGTTCATGGTACTTTTTTATTATTTATTTATTTATTATACTTGATTGCCATTTCCCACTTCAGCGAGGTAGTGCCAGGAAACAGACAAAGAATGGTCCATCCACTCATATACACTTATATATACACAAACACCCTTACAGGTACATATACATATCAGCATGTACATATATACATACACAGACATATACATATATATACTTTTTTTTTTTTTTTTGTCGCTGTCTCCCGCGTTTGCGAGGTAGCGCAAGGAAACAGATGAAAGAAATGGCCCAACCCACCCCCATACACATGTATATACATATGTCCACACACGCAAATATACATACCTACACAGCTTTCCATGGTTTACCCCAGACGCTTCACATGCCCCGATTCAATCCACTGACAGCACGTCAACCCCGGTATACCACATCGCTCCAATTCACTCTATTCCTTGCCCTCCGTTCACCCTCCTGCATGTTCAGGCCCCGATCACACAAAATCTTTTTCACTCCATCTTTCCACCTCCAATTTGGTCTCCCTCTTCTCCTCGTTCCCTCCACCTCCGACACATATATCCTCTTGGTCAATCTTTCCTCACTCATTCTCTCCATGTGCCCAAACCATTTCAAAACACCCTCTTCTGCTCTCTCAACCACGCTCTTTTTATTTCCACACATCTCTCTTACCCTTATGTTACTTACTCGATCAAACCACCTCACACCACACATTGTCCTCAAACATCTCATTTCCAGCACATCCACCCTCCTGCGCACAACTCTATCCATAGCCCACGCCTCGCAACCATACAACATTGTTGGAACCACTATTCCTTCAAACATACCCATTTTTGCTTTCCGAGATAATGTTCTCGACTTCCACACATTCTTCAAGGCTCCCAGAATTTTCGCCCCCTCCCCCACCCTATGATCCACTTCCGCTTCCATGGTTCCTTCTGCTGCCAGAGCCACTCCCAGATATCTAAAACACTTCACTTCCTCCAGTTTTTCTCCATTCAAACTCACCTCCCAATTGACTTGACCCTCAACCCTACTGTACCTAATAACCTTGCTCTTATTCACATTTACTCTTAACTTTCTTCTTTCACACACTTTACCAAACTCAGTCACCAGCTTCTGCAGTTTCTCACATGAATCAGCCACCAGCGCTGTATCATCAGCGAACAACAACTGACTCACTTCCCAAGCTCTCTCATCCCCAACAGACTTCATACTTGCCCCTCTTTCCAAAACTCTTGCATTCACCTCCCTAACAACCCCATCCATAAACAAATTAAACAACCATGGAGACATCACACACCCCTGCCGCAAACCTACATTCACTGAGAACCAATCACATTCCTCTCTTTCTACACATACACATGCCTTACATCCTCGATAAAAACTTTTCACTGCTTCTAACAACTTGCCTCCCACACCATATATTCTTAATACCTTCCACAGAGCATCTCTATCAACTCTATCATATGCCTTCTCCAGATCCATAAATGCTACATACAAATCCATTTGCTTTTCTAAGTATTTCTCACATACATTCTTCAAAGCAAACACCTGATCCACACATCCTCTACCACTTCTGAAACCACACTGCTCTTCCCCAATCTGATGCTCTGTACATGCCTTCACCCTCTCAATCAATACCCTCCCATATAATTTACCAGGATTACTCAACAAACTTATACCTCTGTAATTTGAGCACTCACTCTTATCCCCTTTGCCTTTGTACAATGGCACTATGCACGCATTCCGCCAATCCTCAGGCACCTCACCGTGAGTCATACATACATTAAATAACCTTACCAACCAGTCAACAATACAGTCACCCCCTTTTTTAATAAATTCCACTGCAATACCATCCAAACCTGCTGCCTTGCCGGCTTTCATCTTCCGCAAAGCTTTTACTACCTCTTCTCTATTTACCAAATCATTTTCCCTAACCCTCTCACTTTGCACACCACCTCGACCAAAACACCCTATATCTGCCACTCTATCATCAAACACATTCAACAAACCTTCAAAATACTCACTCCATCTCCTTCTCACATCACCACTACTTGTTATCACCTCCCCATTTGCGCCCTTCACTGATGTTCCCATTTGCTCCCTTGTCTTACGCACTTTATTTACCTCCTTCCAGAACATCTTTTTATTCTCCCTAAAATTTAATGATACTCTCTCACCCCAACTCTCATTTGCCCTTTTTTTCACCTCTTGCACCTTTCTCTTGACCTCCTGTCTCTTTCTTTTATACGTCTCCCACTCAACTGCATTTTTTCCCTGCAAAAACCGTCCAAATGCCTCTCTCTTCTCTTTCACTAATACTCTTACTTCTTCATCCCACCACTCACTACCTTTTCTAATCAACCCACCTCCCACTCTTCTCATGCCACAAGCATCTTTTGCGCAATCCATCACTGATTCCCTAAATACATCCCATTCCTCCCCCACTCCCCTTACTTCCATTGTTCTCACCTTTTTCCATATACATATATACACATGTACATATTCATACCAGCTTGCCTTCTACAGGTACATATACATATCAGCATGTACATATATACATACACAGACATATACATCTATACACATGTACATATTCATACCAGCTTGCCTTCATCCATTCCTGGCACTATCCTGCCCCACAGGAAACAGCATCACCACCCCCTGCTCCAGCAAGATAGGACCAGGAAAACAGATGAAAAAAAGGCCACATTTGTTCACAATAAGTCTCTAGCCGTCATGTGTAATGCACTGGAACCACAGCTCCTTATCCACATCCAGGTCCCACAGACATATCACATGTCCTGGTTCAGTCAAGTGACAGCATGTCAACCCCAGTATACCACATGATTCTAATTCTCTCTATTTCTTGCATGCCTCTCACCCTCCTGTATGTTCAGGCTCTGATTGCTGAAAATCTTTTTCACTCCATCCTTCCACTTCCAGTTTGGTCTTCCGCTTCCCCTTCTTCCCTCCACCTCTGACACATATATCCTGTTTGTCAATCTTTCCTCATTCATTCTCTCCATATGTCCAAACCATTTCAATACACCCTCCTCTGCTCTCTCAACCACACTCTTTTTATTTCCACACATCTCACTTACCCTTTCATTACTTACTCGATCAGACCACCTCACACCACATATTGTTCTCAAACATCTCATTTCCAACACATCCACCCTCCTCCATACAATCCTATCTATAGCCCATGCTTTGCTACCATATACTATTCCTTCAGACTTATGCATTTTTGCTTTCAGAGACAACATTCTATCCTTCCACACTTTCTTCATTGCTCTCAAAACTTTTGCCCCTTTCCCCACCCTGTGACTCACTTCCGCTTCCATGGTTCCATTTGCTGCTAAGCCCACTCCTAGATATCCAAAACACTTCTTCCTCCAATTTTTCTCTATTCAAACTTACACCCCAATTAGCTTGTCCCTTCACCCTACTGAACCTAATAACCTTACTCTTATTCACATTTACTCTGAACTTTCTCCTTTCACACACTTTTCCAAACTCAGTCACCAACTTCTGAAGTTTCTCATTCAAATCAGCCACCAGACCTTTATCATTGGGAAATAACGAGCGACTCACTTCCCAGGCCCTCTCATCCTCAAGAGACCACATGCTTGCCCCACTCTCCAAAACTCTTGCATTTACCTACCTAACCACCCCATCCATAAAAAAAAATAAAGCAACCATGGGGACTTCACACACCCCTGCCTCAGACTAATCTTCACTGGGAACCAATCACTCTCCTCTCTTCCTACTTGTACACATGCCTTTCATCCTTGATAAAGATTTTCACTGCTTCTAGCAGCTTACCTCCCACGCTATATACTCTTAAGACCTTCCACAAAGCATCTCTGTCAACCCAATCACATGCCTTCTCCATCTGTTTTTCTTAGTACTTCTCACACTTACTCTTCAAAGCAGACACCTGATCTACTCATCCTCTACCCCTTCTGAAACCACACTGCTCTTCTCCAATCTGATGTTCTTTACAAGCCTTCACCCTCACAATCAATACCCTCCCATACAATTTTCCTGGAATATTCAACAAACCTATTTCTCTTTAGTTTGAACACTCACCTTTATCCTCTATGCCTTTGTACAGTGGCACCATGCATGCATTTTGCCAATCCTCAGGCACCCCACCATGATCCACACACAAACATTGAATATCCTTTTTTTATATTATTCCAAATTTTGGAAATTTTATCCATCCTTTGTTGGCTTTTTTATTTCTCTGGCCAGCTTTTGAATGGTTCTTCAAATCTCCAAAACCCTGTTCTTTACCTTGACCACCATATGGCTTGTTTTGCCATTGAAAACAAGTGAATTTAGAAATAGAAAGTTTATTTTTCACTAGTTTGCTATGAACTTAATGTTACTTCCTTGCCACAGCTGCTGCATTTACTTTTTCATTTTTGATTTTTTCCTATCTTTATTTTCCAGATTGCTCACTATAAAGTGCCTCGCTACATTCTCTTCAAGGATGAGTTGCCAAGAACTGTGACTGGCAAAATACAGAAGTTCAAGATGCGAGACATCACTATTAAAGAACTTAACTTAAGCAAATAAATATTCATGTATGAAAAAGTTGACAAAATAAACCTAAGTACATGAATGTTTAAGTATGAAAAAGTTAAAAAGCTTATTTCACAGTCAATACATATGTGTAAAGCTTAAAAAGTTTATTTCACAATCAATACATATGTGTAAAGCTTATAGAAAGGAGTGACCCTCACAGTACTTTTCATTTTGACCAGAATGATAGTTAATCCTTAAAGGCCTAGAAATTTAGGGAGATCCTCAGGACTGGGTTTATAAAAAAAAGATTTATATCAGTTTATAGGAAATATCAAGAGGAGTATGTATGTAAAAGTTGTATGTATGAGAGCTGGAGAGGTTTGCTGAAATGGTTTGGATGTATGGGAAGGATGAGTGAGAAGTTCAGTAAGAGTGTATGCATATTGGAAATGGAGAGAACAAGATAAGGGGGGCTACTGAGGAGAAGGAAAGATGGAGTGAGAGAGGCCTTGATTATTTTGGGCCTGATTATACAGGAGGGTGTCCAGCATGCATGGGATGGAGAAAATTGGAGCAATATGGTATACAGGGGCCCACATGCTGCCAACAGGCAGAACCAGGACATATTAAGCAGTCAGAGGAAACCACAGAAAGCTTTGCTGGGCCTGGTTGCGGACAAGGGGCTCTGGTTTTAATGCATTGTATACAACAGTTAGAGAATAGTCTTGAGTGAATGAAGCTGTTTTACATCCCTTCTTAATGCCATCTTGCTGTTGCAGGATATGCTGAACTAGTATGAAAAAATTGGAAAAAGTTAAAAAGAAATTCTGGTAAATTATCCATAACTGTATCATTGCCAACATTCAGACTTTGTGTGCTGCACATACTTGGTTTATCATATGTTTATTGACTTTTGCTGGCTCATACATATTTGTTTCATTTCATCCACCACCAGTGGATTACTGTCTATTTTTCTATCTTTATCTCTGACGACTGTTCCCTTTGGGAACACCCTCAAGTTGGTGGCTGCAGCAAAAGAGTCTCTATAATTGGTGAACTCCAGTGCTGCTTCATAGCTTTTTAGTTCCTCACCCTTAATCGGCCACTGGCAGAGGGCAACTTTAGTGCAGTGTTTCTAGAAGTGCCTACCTAATGTTTCTAACAGCTACTTCTGCCTAATGCTGACACCTAAATGTTCTTACATACTTCTTTACCTAATGCTTCTACTACCCAGTGTTCCTACCTGCTACTTCTCTCTGTTGCTCCCACCATGTTGCCATAAGATGGGGTTAGCACAAAGCACCCGCAGGAATATATAGAGTTACAAAGAATGAAAGGGGAAACAGAAGAAGGACTCACGCGGGGAGTGCTCATCCTCCTCGAAGGCTCAGATTGGGGTGTCTAATTGTGTGTGGATGTAACCAAGATGAGAAAAAAGGAGAGATAGGTAGTTTGTTTATGGAAAGGAACCTGGATATTTTGGCTCTGAGTGAAACGAAGCTCAAGAGTAAAGAGTAAGAGTGGTTTGGGAATGTCTTGGGAATAAAGTCAGGGGTTAGTGAAAGGACAAGAGCAAGGGAAGGAGTAGCACTACTCCTGAAACAGGAGTGGTAGGAGTATGTGATAGAGTGTAAGAAAGTAAATTCTAGATTGATATGGGTAAAACTGAAAGTGGATGGAGAGAGATGGGTGATTATTGGTGCATATGCACCTGGGCATGAGAAGAAAGATCATGAGAGGCAAGTGTTTTGGGATCAGCTGAGTGAGTGTGTTACTAGTTTTGATGCACAAGACTGGGTTATAGTGATGGGTGATTTGAATGCAAATGTGAGTAATGTGGCAGTTTAGGGAATAATTGATGTACATGGGGTGTTCAGTGTTGTAAATGGAAATGGTGAAGAACTTGTAGCTTTATGTGCTGCAAAAGAACTGGTGATTGGGAATACCTGGTTTAAAAAGAGAGATATACATAAGTATACGTATATAAGTAGGAGAGATGGCCAGAGAGCGCTATAGAATTACGTGTTAATTGATAGGTGCTGAGAGGTGCAACTGGAGGGATGTCTGATCATTATCTTGTGGAGGCGAAGGTGAAGATTTCTAGGGGTTTTCAGAAAAGAAGAGAGAATGTTGGGGTGAAGAGAGTGGTGAGAGTAAATGAGCTTGGGAAGGAGGCTTGTGTGAGGAAGTACCAGGAGAGACTGAGTACAGAATGGAAAAAGGTGAGAACAAAGGATGTAAGGGGAATGGGGGAGGAATGGGATATATTTAGGGAAGCAGTGATGGATTGTGCAAAAGATGCTTGTGGCATTAGAAGGGTGGGAGGTGGGCAGATTAGAAAGGGTAGTGAGTGGTGGGATGAAGAAGTAAGATTATTAGTGAAAGAGAAGAGAGAGGCATTTGGATGATTTTTGCAGGGAAATAATGCAAATGACAGGGAGATGTATAATAGAAAGAGGCAGGAGCTCAAGAGAAAGGTGCAAGAGGTGAAAAAGAGGGCAAATGAGAGTTGGGGTGAGAGAGTATCATTAAATTTTAGAGAGAATAAAAAGATATTTTGGAAGGAGGTAAATAAAGTACGTAAGACAAGGGAACAAATGGGAACATCGGTGAAGGGGGCTAATGGGGAGGTGATAACAAGTAGTGGTGATGTGAGAAGGAGATGGAGTGAGTTTTTTGAAGGTTTGTTGAATGTGTTTGATGATAGAGTGGCAGATATAGGGTGTTTTGGTCGAGGTGGTGTGCAAAGTGAGAGGGAGGGTTAGGGAGAATGATTTGGTAAACAGAGAAGAGGGAGTAAAAGCTTTGGGGAAGATGAAAGCTGGCAAGGCAGCAGGTTTGGATGGTATTGCAGTGGAATTTATTAAAAAAGGGGGTGACTGTATTGTTGACTGGTTGGTAAGGTTATTTAATGTATCTACGTCTCATTGGTGAGGTACCTGAGGACTGGT
The DNA here is from genome assembly GCF_036320965.1 of Panulirus ornatus. Taxonomy (NCBI): domain Eukaryota; kingdom Metazoa; phylum Arthropoda; class Malacostraca; order Decapoda; family Palinuridae; genus Panulirus; species Panulirus ornatus. The sequence continues at coordinate 36,685,105 of NC_092240.1, forward strand.
TGAATGCTTGCATAGTGCCATTGTACAAAGGCAAAGGGAATAAAAGTGAGTGCTCCAATTACAGAGGTATAAGTTTGTTGAGTATTCCTGGTAAATTATATGGGAGGGTATTGACTGAGAGGGTGAAGGCATGTACAGAGCATCAGATTGGGGAAGAGCAGTGTGGTTTCAGAAGTGGTAGAGGATGTGTGGATCAGGTGTTTGCAAAAAATATATGTGAGAAATACTTAGAAAAGCAAATGGCTTTGTATATAGCATTTATGGATCTGGAGAAGGCATATGATAGAGTTGATAGAGATGCTCTGTGGAAGGTATTAAGAATATATGGTGTGGGAGGTAAGTTGTTAGAAGCAGTGAAAAGCTTTTATCAAGAATGTAAGGCACGTGTATGTGTAGGAAGAGAAGAAAGTGATTGGTTCTCAGTGAATGTAGGTTTGTGGCAGGGGTGCGTGATGTTTCCATGGTTGTTTAATTTGTTTATGGATGGAGTTGTTAGGGAGGTGAATGCAAGAGTTTTGGAAAGAGGGGCAAGTATGCAGTCTGTTGTGGATGAGAGAGCTTGGGAAGTGAGTCAGTTGTTGTTCGCTGATGATACAGCGCTGGTGTCTGATTCATGTGAGAAACTGCAGAAGCTGGTGACTGAGTTTGGTAAAGTGTGTGAAAGAAGAAAGTTAAGAGTAAATGTGAATAAGAGCAAGGTTATTAGGTACAGTAGGGTTGGGGAACAAGTCAATCGGGAGGTAAGTTTGAATGGAGAAAAACTGGAGGAAGTAAAGTGTTTTAGATATCTGGGAGTGGATTTGGCAGCGGTTAGAACCATGGAAGCGGAAGTGAATCATAGGGTGGGGGAGGGGGCGAAAGTTCTGGGAGCGTTGAAAAATGTTTGGAAGTCGAGAACGTTATCTCGGAAAGCAAAAATGGGTATGTTTGAAGGAATAGTGGTTCCGACAATGTTATATGGTTGTGAGGCGTGGGCTATAGATAGAATTGTGCGGAGGAGGGTGGATGTGTTGGAAATGAGATGTTTGAGGACAGTATGTGGTGTGAGGTGGTTTGATTGAGTAATTAATGAAAGGGTAAGAGATGTGTGGTAATAGAAAGAGTGTGGTTGAGAGAGCAGAAGAGGGTGTTTTGAAATGGTTTGGTCACATGGAGAGAATGAGTGAGGAAAGATTGACAAATAGGATATATGTGTCAGAGGTGGAGGAAACGAGAAGTGGGAGACCAAATTGGAGGTGGAAAGATGGAGTGAAAAAGATTCTGAGTGATCGGGGCTTGAATGTCCATGAGGGTGAAAGGCGTGCAAGGAATAGAGTGAATTGGAACGATGTGGTATACCAGAGTCGACGTGCTGTCAATGGATTGAACCAGGGTATGTGAAGCGTCTGGGGTAAACCATGGAAAGTTCTCTGGGGCCTGGATGTGGAAAGGGAGCTGTGGTTTTGGTGCATTATACATGACAGCTAGAGACTGAGTGTGAACGAATATGGCTTTGTTGTCTTTTCCTAGCGCTGCCTCACGCACATGCAGGGGGAGGGGGTTGTTACTTCATGTGTGGCAGGGTGGTGACAGGAATGAATGAGGGCAGATAGTATGAATTGTGTACATGTGTATATATGTATATGTCTGTGTGTGTATGTATGTGTATACATTGAGATGTATAGGTATGTATATTTGCGTGTGTGGACGTGTATGTATATACATGTGTATGTGGGTGGGTTGGGCCATTCTTTTGTCTGTTTCGTTGTGCTACCTCGCTAATGCAGGAGACAGCGACATTAAAGTATAATAAATATAAATGAATAACAAAGAATGAGTTGTGTGAGTGGTATGTGTGATAAGGAGGGAATGTATGTTTGTGGACAGAATTCTAGTAGTCTATGTGTGGGTGAAGCAGAAAAAAAAAGACAGTTACCTGGGTCAGAGGATTGCAACTTGAGAACTGCTGAAGTGATGTCTCACTATGCAGCTGCCAATAAACCTTCTAATATCCAGGGGGGTACTAGTATTATACCTCCCTGGTCAGTGGCTGTATGCCTATGGATTACTGATACACTCACAAATAAAATTATCTCTGCCAACAGTTTAACATTTGTTACCAAATCATTATCACCATAATTAGTTCCCAAAGATTATTGCCAATTAGCCACTACTTGTTGTGGAGCATACAGCAGGGGCATAGTTTCCCCCATCTTTTAACATGGATAAGTTAGAAACTACGATTCTTTCCTGGTGCTGATTGTAGCTGCTTTTGATAAAAAGTGTCTCTACATAAAGGATGCCTTTCATTGGAAATGATGATGGGAAAAGCAACTTTTACAATTATGGTTAGGGTTCCCATCGGGAAAAAAGTGTGCTGTATGGGTAAATATAACTAGAATTTTGTCCCAGTACTAATTATAGTTATTTGTGACATAAGGCACCTATACATACCTATAAAACGTGCTTTCAGATTTACATGATGGGAATAGGCAGTCCATACAAATACAGCTTGGGTCTCCATTTCACAAAATTTTCAGTAATGGCCAAGTCACTGAAACTTTCTGGAACAAGTTTCTGAAGGATTCAGGTTTATTCTGATACTTGTATAGTATTCTATTGATTATATAGATCCAGTTTCTGGAACAGTTCATTGATAATAATGGTAATACTATACTGGTAATGATAACCTATTCAGGATGATACCATTACCAGGACATTTCATAAAAAATATTGGAACATGCAGTAGTAAAGGCACCTGGGATTTTTTCTTACTTGATTGCTGCTACCCATGGTAGTGAGATAGCACCAGGATACAGACAAAGAAAGACACATCAACTCACATACACATATATACTTATACACACATAAACGTACATATACATAGGCATGTGTCTTGGACAATCACTTTTTACCAAATGGCGTCTTAGCTACGTTTATTCGTTGTATATCAACTGACTGTTTTATTCCTTTCTTGTATCTCCCCTGATGATGTGATTATTATACGAAAATGCACTTGGGAACTTATCGTGTTTCATTTTCCCCGTGGACTCATACGAATATACTTAGGCATACGCAGAATGTCCCATCCACTCATATACACATGTATATACATAAATGCCCATACACACACTTACACATATCAGCATATACACATATGCATACACATACACAAACATATGCATATATACACATGTACATATTCATACTTGCTTGCCTTCATCCATTCCTGTCGCTACTCCACCTGACACAAAACAAGCATTGCCACCCCCCCACTTCAGAAAGGTAGTGCCAGGTAAAACAGACAAAAAAGGCCACATTTGTTCATGCTCAGTCTCTATCTGTCATGTGTGATGCACCAAAACCACTGCTTCCCATCCAAATCCAGGCTCCACAGGCCTTTCCATGCTTTACCCCGGATGCTTCACATGCCTTGGTTCAATCCACTGACAGCACGTCAATCCCGGTATACCATACTGTTTCAATTCACTCTATTCATGGCATGCCTCTCACCCTTCTGTATATATTTTTATATATTATTTTTATTTTGCTTTGTCGCTGTCTCCCGCATTTGCGAGGTAGCGCAAGGAAACAGATGAAAGAAATGGCCCAACCCACCCCCATACACATGTATATACATACACGTCCACACACGCAAATATACATACCTATACATCTCAATGTACACATATATATACACACACAGACACATGCATATATACCCATGCACACAATTCACACTGTCTGCCTTTATTCATTCCCATCGCCACCTCGCCACACATGGAATACCATCCCCCTCCCCCTCATGTGTGCAAGGTAGCACTAGGAAAAGACAACAAGGGCCCCATTCGTTCACACTCAGTCTCTAGCTGTCACGCAATAATGCCCGAAACCACAGCTCCCCCTCCACATCCAGGCCCCACACAAATTTCCATGGTTTACCCCAGACGTTTCACATGCCCCGATTCAATCCACCGACAGCACGTCAACCCCAGTATACCACATCGATCCAATTCACTCTATTCCTTGCCCGCCTTTCACCCTCCTGCATGTTCAGGCCCCGATCACTCAAAATCTTTTTCACTCCATCTTTCCACCTTCAATTTGGTCTCCCACTTCTCCTCGTTTCCCCCACCTCCGACACATATATCCTCTTGGTCAATCTTTCCTCACTCATTCTCTCCATGTGCCCAAACCATTTCAAAACACCCTCTTCTGCTCTCTCAACCACGCTGTTTTTATTCCACACATCTCTCATACCCTTACATTACTTACTCAATCAAACCACCTCACACCACACATTGTCCTCAAACATCTCATTTCCAGCACATCCACCCTCCTGCACACAACTCTATCCATAGCCCACGCCTCGCAACCATACAACCTTGTTGGAACCACTATTCCTTCAAACATACCCATTTTTGCTTTCCGAGATAATGTTCTCGACTTCCACACATTCTTCAAGGCTCCAGGATTTTCACCCCCTCCCCCACCCTATGATCACTTCCGCTTCCATGGTTCCATCCGCTGCCAGATCCACTCCCAGATATCTAAAACACTTTACTTCCTCCAGTTTTTCTCCATTCAAACTTTTTATTATTATTATTATCATTATTATTATTATTATTATTATGATTATGATTATTATTATTATTATTATTATTATTATTATTATTATTATTATTATTATTATTATTTATCATACTTTGATGCTGTTTCCCGCGTTAGTGAGGTAGCGCAGGGAGACAGATGAAAGAATGGCCCAACCCACCCACATACACATGTATATACATAAACGCCAACACATGCACATATACATACCTATACATTTCAATGTATGTTTATTTATTTATTATGCTTTGTCGCTGTCTCCCGTGTGAGCGAGGTAGCGCAAGGAAACAGACGAAAGTATGGTCCAACCCAACCACATACACATGTATATACATAAACGCCCACACACGCCAATATACATACCTATACATTTCACCATATACATACATATACATACACAGGCATATACATATATACACATGTACATAATTCATACTTGCTGCCTTCATACATTCCCATCGCCACCCCACCAGACATGAAATGGTACCCCTCGTGCGTGTGCGAGGTAGCGGTAGAAAAAGACAATAAAGGCCACATTCATTCACACTCAGTCTAGCTGTCATGTGTAATGCACTGAAACCACAGCTCCCTTTCCACAGCCAGGCCCCACAAAACTTTCCATGGTTTACCCCAGATGCTTCACATGCCCTGGTTCAGTCCATTGACAGCACATCCATCCTGGTATACCACATTGTTCCAATTCACTCTATTCCTTGCACGCCTTTCACCCTCCTGTATGTTCAGGCCCCAATCGCTCAAAATCCACCCTTCCACATCCAGTTTGGTCTCCCACTTCTCCTCATTTCCTCCACCTCTGACACTTATATCTTTGTCACTTATATATTTGTCACTTTGACACTTATATATTTGTCAATCTTTCTCACTCATTCTTTCCATGTGACCAAACCATTTCAATACACCCTCTTCTGCACTCAACCACACTTTTTATTACCACACATCTCTCTTACCCTTTCATTTCTTACTTGATCAAACCACCTCACACCACAGATTGTCCTCAAACATTTCATTTCCAACAGATCCACCGTCCTCCGCATAGCCCTATCTATAGCCCATGCCTCGTAACCATATAACATTTTCTTCTTTTACACACTTTACCAAACTCAGTCACCAACTTCTGCAGTTTTTCACTCAGATCAGCGACTCACTCACTTCCCAAGCCCTCTCATCCACAACAGACTGCATATTTACCCCTCTCTCCAAAACTCTTGCATTCACCTCCCTAACACCCCCATCTATAAACAAATTAAAGAACCATGGAGATATGACACACCCCTGCCGCAAACCGAACTAATCACTTTCTTCTATATCTACTCGTACACATGCCTTACATCCTTTATAAAAACTTTTCACTGCTTGTAGCAGCTTACCTCCCACATCAAGTACTCTCAATACTTTCCACAGAGCATCTCTATCAACTCTATCACATGCCTTCTCCAGATCCATAAATGCTACATACAAATCCATCTCTTTTTCTAAGTATTTCTCACATACATTCTTCGAAGCAAACACCTGATCCACACATCCTCTACCACTTATGAAACCACACTGCTCTTCCCCAATCTGATGCTCTGTACATGCCTTTACCCTCTCAATCAATACCCTCCCATACATTTTCCCAGGGATACTCAACACACTTATACGTATGTGATTTGAACACTTACCTTTATCCTCTTTGCCTTTATGCAGTGGCACAGTGCATGCATTCCGCCAATCCTCAGGCACTTCACTATGAACCATACATACATTGAATATCCTTACCAGCCAGGCAACAACACAGTCACCCCCTTTTTTGATAAATTCCACTGCAATGCCATCCAAACCCTTTGCCTTGCCGGCTTTCATCTTCCGCAAAGCTTTCACTACTTCTTCTGTGTTTACCAAACCATTCTCCCTGACCCTCTCACTTCACACACCTCCTCAACCAAAACACCCTATATCTGCCACTCTATCATCAAACACATTCAACAAATCTTCAAAGTAACTCACTCCATCTCTTTCTCACTTCACCACTACTTGTTATTACTTCCCCTTTACCCCCCTTCACCGATGTTCCCTTTTGTTCTATTGTCTTACACACTATATTTACCTCCTTACAAAACACGTTTTTATCCTCCCTAAGATTTAATGATACTCTCTCACCCAAACTCTCATTTGCCCTCTTTTTCACCTCATGCACCTTTCTCTTGACCTCCTGCCTCTTTCTTTTATAGATCTCCCAGTCATTTGTACCACTTCCTTGCAAAAATCATCCAAACGCCTCTCTCTTCTCTCTCACTAACAATCCTACTTCTTCATCCCACCACTCAGTACCCTTTCTAGTCTGCTAACCTACCACCTTTCTCATGCCACAAGCATCGTTTGTGCAAGCCATCACTGCTTCCCTAAATACATAACATTCTTCCCTCACTCCTGTTACGTCATTTGCTCTCACCCTTTTCCATTCTGCAGTCAGTCTTTCCTGGTACTTCCTCACACAAGTCTCCTTTCCAAGCTCACTTACTCTCACCACTTTCTTCACCCCAACATTCTCTCTTTTCTGAAAACCTCTATAAATCTTCACCTTCGCCTCCATAAGATAATGATCAGACATCCCTCCAGTTGCCCCTCTCAGCACATTAACATCCAAAAGTTTCTCATGCGCCTCTTTCATGCGCCTATCAATTAACATGTAATCCAATAACACTCTCTGGTCATCTCTCCTACTTATATATGTATACTTATGTATATCTCTTTTTAAACTGGGTATTCCCAAATTGCCAGTCTTTTTTCAGCAAAAATCTACAAGCTCTTCACCATTTCCATTACAACACTGAACACCCCATGTACACCAATTATATCCTCAACTGCTACATGACTCACCTTTGCATTCAAATCACCCATCACTATAACCCAGTCTCATGCATCAAAGCTGCTAACACACTCACTCAGCTGCCCCCAAATCTTTCTTCTCATGACCAGGTGCATAGGCACCAATAATCACCCATCTTTCTCCATCAACTTTCAGTTTTACCCATATCAATCTAGAGTTTACTTTCTTACACTCTATCACATACTCCCACAACTCCTGCTTCTGGAGTAGAGCTACTCCTTCCTTTGCTCTTGTCCTCTCACCAACCCATGACTTTACTCCCAAGACTTTCCCAAACCACTCTTCCCCTTTACCCTTGAGCTCCGTTTCACTCAGAGCTTAAACATCGAAGTTCCTTTCCTCAAACATACTACCTATCTCTCTTGGTTACATCCACACACATTTAGACACCCCAATCTGAGCCTTTGAGGAGGATGAGCCCTCCCTGCATGACTCCTGTTTCCCCTTTTAGAAAGTTGAAATACAAGGAGGGGAGAGTTTCTAGCCCCCTGCTCCCATCCCCTTTAGTCGCCTTCTACGACACGCGGGAATGCGTGGGAAGTATTCTTTCTCCCCAATCCCCAGGGATTGAAATATATATATTTTTTTCATACACATTTGCCTTATTCCGCATTAGCGAAGTGGCGTTAAGAACTGAGGAGTGAGCCTTATAGGGTATATTCTCACTTGGCCCACCTCTCCATTCCTTCTTTTGGAAAATTATAAACAGGAGGGGAGGATTTCCAGCCCCCCGCTCCCTCGCCTTTTTAGTCACCTTCTATGAAACGCAGGGAATACATGGAAGTATTCTTTCTCGCCTATCCCCTGGGATATAGTATCTATATATTTTTTTCATTATTATACTTTGTCACTGTTTCCCATGTTAGTGAGGTAGCGCAAGGGAACAGACAAAAGAATGGCCCTACCCACCCACATACACATGTATCTACATACACGTCCACACACCAATACATCTCAGTGTATACATATATATACACACACAGACATATACATATGTACACATGTACATAATTCATACTTTTTTTTTTATATACTTTGTCGCTGTCTCCCGCGTTTGCGAGGTAGCGCAAGGAAACAGACGAAAGAAATGGCCCAACCCCCCCCATACACATTTATATACATACGTCCACACACGCAAATATACATACCTACACAGCTTTCCATGGCTTACCCCAGACGCTTCACATGCCTTGATTCAATCCACTGATAATTCATACTGTCTGCCCTAATTCATTCGCATTGCCACCTTACCACACATGAAATAACAACCCCCTCCCCCCGCATGTGTGCAAGGTAGCGCAAGGAAAAGATAATAAAGGCCACATTCGTTCACACTCAGTCTCTAGCTGCCATGTACAATGCACCGAAACCACAGCTACCTTTCCACATCCAGGCCCCAAAGAACTTTCCATGGTTTACCACAGATGCTTCACATGCCCTGGTTTAATCCATTGACAGCACCTTGAACCTGGTATACCACAACATTCCAGTTCACTGTATTCCTTGCATGCCTTTCACCTTCCTGCATGTTCAGGCCCCGATCACTCAAAATCTTTTTCACTCCATCTTTCCACCTCCAATTTCGTCTCCTACTTCTCCTTGTTCCCTCCACCTCTAACACATGTATCCTCTTGGTCAATGTTTCCTCTCTCATTTTCTCCATGTGACCAAACCACCTCAAAACACCCTCCTCTGCTCTCTGAACCACACTCTTTTTATCACCACACATCTCTCTTACCCTTTCATTACTCATTCGATCAAACCACCTCACACCACATATTGTCCTCAAACATCTCATTTGCACCACATCCACTCTCCTCTGCACAACTCTATCTATAGCCCATGCCTCGCAATCATATACCATTGTTGGAACCACTATTCCTTCAAACATACCCATTTTTGCTCTCCAAGACAATGCTCTCTACTTCCACACATTCTTCATTGCTCCCAGAACTTTCGCCCCCTCCCCCACCCTATGACTCACCTCCACTTCCATGGTTCCATCCGCTGCCAAATCCACTCCCAGATATCTAAAACACTTCACTTTCTCCAGTTTTTCTCCATTCAAACTTACCTCCCAACTGACTTGTCCCTCAACCCCACTACACCTAATAACCTTGCTCTTATTCACATTTACTCTCAGCTTTCTTCTTTCACAGACTTTAGCAAACCCAGTCACCAGCTTCTGCAGTTTCTCACCCGAATCAGCCACCAGTGCTGTATCATTAGCGAACAACAACTGACTCACTTCCCAAGCTCTCTCATTCACAACAGACTGCATACTTGCCCCTCTCTACAAAACTCTTGCATTCACCTCCCCAACAACCCCATCCATAAACAAATTAAACAACCTTGGAGAGTTACGCACCCCTGTCGCAAACCAACATTCACTAAGAACCAATCATTTTCCTCTCTTCCTACACGTACACACGCGTTACATCCCCGATAAAAACCTTTTACTGCTTCTAACAACTTGCCTCCCACACCAGATATTCTTAATACCTTCCACAGAGCATCTCTATCAACTTGATCATATGCCTTCTCCAGATCCATAAATGCTACATACAAATCCATTTGCTTTTCTAAGTATTTCTCACATACATTCTTCAAAGCAAACACCCGATCCACGCATCTTCTACCACTTCTGAAACCACACTGCTCTTTCCCAATGCGATGCTCTGTACATGCCTTCACCCTCTCAATCAATACCCTCCCATATAATTACCCTGGAACACTCAACAATCTTATACCTCTGTAATTTGAGCGCTCACTTTTATCCCCCTTGCCCCTACACAATGGCACTATGCAAGCATTCCGCCAATCCTCAGGCACCTTACCATGAGTCAACGTACATTAAATAATCTCACCAACCAGTCAACAACACAGTCACCCCCTTTTTCAACAAATTCCACCGCAATACTATCCAAAGTGGGAGACCAAATTGGAGGTGGGAAGATGGAGTGAAAAAGATTTTGAGTGATCGGGGCCTGAACATGCAGGAGGGTGAAAGGCGTGCAAGGAATAGAGTGAATTGGATCGATGTGGTATACCGGGGTCGACGTGCTGTCAATGGATTGAATCAGGGCATGCAAAGCGTCTGGGGTAAACCATGGAAAGTTGTGTGGGGCCTGGATGTGGAAAGGGAGCTGTGGTTTTGGGCATTATTACATGACAGCTAGAGACTGAGTGTGAACGAATGTGGCCTTTGTTGTCTTTTCCTAGCACTACCTCGCACACATGAGGGGGAGGGGGATGTTATTCCATGTGTGGCGAGGTGGCGATGGGAATAAATAAAGGCAGACAATATGAATTATGTACATGTGTATATATGTACATGTCTGTGTGTGTATATATATGTGTACATTGAGTTTTATAGGTATGTATATTTGAGTGTGTGGACGTGTATGTATATACATTGTGTATGGGGGTGGGTTGGAACATTTCTTTCGTCTGTTTCCTTGCGCTAACTCGCAAGCACGGGAGACAGCAACAAAGCAAAAAGGTAGTAAAAGAGGTAGTAAAAGCTTTGTGGAAGATGAAAGCCGGCAAGGCAGCAGGTTTGGATGGTATTGCAGTGGAATTTATTAAAAAGGGGGTTACTGTATTATTGACTGGCTGGTAAGGTTATTTAATGTATGTATGACTCATAGTGAGGTGCCTGAGGATTGTCGGAATGCGTGCATAGTGCCATTGTACAAAGGCAAAGTGGATAAGAGTGAGTGCTCAAATTACAGAGGTATAAGTTTGTTGAGTATTCCTGGTAAATTATATGGGAGGGTATTGATTGAGAGGGTGAAGGCATGTACAGAGCATCAGATTGGGGAAGAGCAGTGTGGTTTCAGAAGTAGTAGAGGATGTGTGGATCAGGTGTTTGCTTTGAAGAATGTATGTGAGAAATACTTAGAAAAGCAATTGGATTTGTATGTAGCATTTATGGATCTGGAGAAGGCATATGATAGAGTTGATAGAGATGCTCTGTGGAAGGTATTAAGAATATATGGTGTGGGAGGCAAGTTGTTAGAAGAAGTGAAAATGTTTATCGAGGATGTAAGGCATGTGTACGTGTAGGAGGAGAGGAAAGTGATTGGTTCTCAGTGAATGTAGGTTTGCAACAGGGCTGTGTGATGTCTCCATGGTTGTTTAATTTGTTTATGGATGGGGTTGTTAGGGAGGTGAATGCAAGAGTTTTGGAAAGAGGGGCAAGTATGAAGTCTGTTGTGGATGAGAGAGCTTAGGAAGTGAGTCAGTTGTTGTTCGCTGATGATACAGCACTGGTGGTTGATTCATGTGAGAAACTGCAGAAGCTGGTGACTGAGTTTGGTAAAGTGTGTGAAAGAAGAAAGCTAAGAGTAAATGTGAATAAGAGCAAGGTTATTAGGTACAGTAGGGTTTAGGGTCAAGTCAATTGGGAGGTAAGTTTGAATGGAGAAAAACTGGAGGAAGTAAAGTGTTTTAATTATCTGGGAGTGGATCTGGCAGCGGATGGAACCATGGAAGCGGAAGTGAATCATAGGGTGGGGGAGGGGGCGAAAATCCTGGGAGCCTTGAAGAATGTGTGGAAGTCGAGAACATTATCTCGGAAAGCAAAAATGTGTATGTTTGAAGGAATAGTGGTTCCAACAATGTTGTATGGTTGTGAGGCGTGGGCTATGGATAGAGTTGTGCGCAGGAGGATGGATGTGCTGGAAATGAGATGTTTGAGGACAATGTGTGGTGTGAGGTGGTTTGATCGAGTAAGTAATGTAAGGGTAAGAGAGATATGTGGAAATAAAAAAAAACGTGGTTGAGAGAGCAGAAGAGGGTGTTTTGAAATGGTTTGGGCACATGGAGAGAATGAGTGAGGAAAGATTGACCAAGAGGTTATATGTGTCGGAGGTGGAGGGAACGAGGAGAAGTGGGAGACCAAATTGGAGGTGGAAAGATGGAGTGAAAAAGATTTTGTGTGATCGGGGCCTGAACATGCAGGAGGGTGAAAGGCGGGTAAGGAATAGAGTGAATTGGATATATATATATATATATATATATGTATATATATATATATATATATATATATATATATATATATATATATATATATATATATATATATATATATATATACATTTTTTTTTTTTTTTTTTTTTTTTTTTTAAACTTTGTCGCTGTCTCCCGCATTTGCGAGGTAGCGCAAGGAAACAGACGAAAGAAATGGCCCAACCCCCCCCATACACATGTATATACACACGTCCACACACGCAAATATACATACCCACACAGCCCTCCATGGCTTACCCCAGACGCTTCACATGCCTTGATTCAATCCACTGACAGCACGTCAACCCCGGTATACCACATCGCTCCAATTCACTCTATTCCTTGCCCTCCTTTCACCCTCCTGCATGTTCAGGCCCCGATCACACAAAATCTTTTTCACTCCATCTTTCCACCTCCAATTTGGTCTCCCTCTTCTCCTTGTTCCCTCCACCTCCGACACATATATCCTCTTGGTCAATCTTTCCTCACTCATCCTCTCCATGTGCCCAAACCACTTCAAAACACCCTCTTCTGCTCTCTCAACCATGCTCTTTTTATTTCCACACATCTCTCTTACCCTTACGTTACTCACTCGATCAAACCACCTCACACCACACATTGTCCTCAAACATCTCATTTCCAGCACATCCATCCTCCTGCGCACAACTCTATCCATAGCCCACGCCTCGCAACCATACAACATTGTTGGAACCACTATTCCTTCAAACATACCCATTTTTGCTTTCCGAGATAATGTTCTCGACTTCCACACATTCTTCAAGGCCCCCAGAATTTTCGCCCCCTCCCCCACCCTATGATCCACTTCCACTTCCATGGTTCCATCCGCTGCCAGATCCACTCCCAGATATCTAAAACACTTCACTTCCTCCAGTTTTTCTCCATTCAAACTCACCTCCCAATTGACTTGACCCTCAACCCTACTGTACCTAATAACCTTGCTCCTATTCACATTTACTCTTAACTTTCTTCTTCCACACACTTTACCAAACTCGGTCACCAGCTTCTGCAGTTTCTCACATGAATCAGCCACCAGCGCTGTATCATCAGCGAACAACAACTGACTCACTTCCCAAGCTCTCTCATCCCCAACAGACTTCATACTTGCCCCTCTTTCCAAAACTCTTGCATTTACCTCCCTAACAACCCCATCCATAAACAAATTAAACAACCATGGAGACATCACACACCCCTGCCGCAAACCTACATTCACTGAGAACCAATCACTTTCCTCTCTTCCTACACGTACACATGCCTTACATCCTCGATAAAAACTTTTCACTGCTTCTAACAACTTTCCACCCACACCATATATTCTTAATACCTTCCACAGAGCACCTCTATCAACTCTATCATATGCCTTCTCCAGATCCATAAATGCTACATACAAATCCATTTGCTTTTCTAAGTATTTCTCACATACATCTTCAAAGCAAACACCTGATCCACACATCCTCTACCACTTCTGAAACCACACTGCTCTTCCCCAATCTGATGCTCTGTACATGCCTTCACCCTCTCAATCAATACCCTCCCATATAATTTACCATATATATATATATATATATATATATATATATATATATATATATATATATTTTCTTTTTTTTTTTTTTTGCTTTGTCGCTGTCTGCCGCGTTTGCGAGGTAGCGCAAGGAAACAGACGAAAGAAATGGCCCAACCCACCCCCATACACATGTATATACATACGTCCACACACGCAAATATACATACCTACACAGCTTTCCATGGTTTACCCCAGACGCTTCACATGCCCTGATTCAATCCACTGACAGCACGTCAACCCCGGTATAACACATCGATCCAATTCAATCTATTCCTTGCCCTCCTTTCACCCTCCTGCATGTTCAGGCCCCGATCACACAAAATCTTTTTCACTCCATCTTTCCACCTCCAATTTGGTCTCCCTCTTCTCCTCGTTCCCTCCACCTCCGACACATATATCCTCTTGGTCAATCTTTCCTCACTCATCCTCTCCATGTGCCCAAACCACTTCAAAACACCCTCTTCTGCTCTCTCAACCACGCTCTTTTTATTTCCACACATCTCTCTTACCCTTACGTTACTCACTCGATCAAACCACCTCACACCACACATTGTCCTTAAACATCTCATTTCCAGCACATCCATCCTCCTGCGCACAACTCTATCCATAGCCCATGCCTCGCAACCATACAACATTGTTGGAACCACTATTCCTTCAAACATACCCATTTTTGCTTTCCGAGATAATGTTCTCGACTTCCACACATTCTTCAAGGCTCCCAGGATTTTCACCCCCTCCCCCACCCTATGATCCACTTCCGCTTCCATGGTTCTATCTGCTGCCAGATCCACTCCCAGATATCTAAAACACTTTACTTCCTCCAGTTTTTCTCCATTCAAACTTACCTCCCAATTGACTTGACCCTCAACCCTATTGTACCTAATAACCTTGCTCTTATTCTCATTTACTCTTAACTTTCTTCTTCCACACACTTTACCAAACTCAGTCACCAGCTTCTGCAGTTTCTCACATGAATCAGCCACCAGCGCTGTATCATCAGCAACAACAACTGACTCACTTCCCAAGCTCTCTCATCCCCAATAGACTTCATACTTGCCCCTCTTTCCAAAACTCTTGCATTCACCTCCCTAACAACCCCATCCATAAACAAATTAAACAACCATGGAGACATCACACACCCCTGCCACAAACCCACATTCACTGAGAACCAATCACTTTCCTCTCTTCCTACACGTACACATGCCATACATCCTCGATAAAAACTTTTCACTTCTTCTAACAACTTGCCTCCCACACCATATATTCTTAATACCTTCCACAGAGCATCTCTATCAACTCTATCATATGCCTTCTCCAGATCCATAAATGCTACATACAAATCCATTTGCTTTTCTAAGTATTTCTCACATACATTCTTCAAAGCAAACACCTGATCCACACATCCTCTACCACTCTGAAACCACACTGCTCTTCCCCAATCTGATGCTCTGTACATGCCTTCACCCTCTCAATCAATACCCTCCCATATAATATACCAGGAATACTCAACAAACTTATACCTCTGTAATTTGAGCACTCATTCTTATCCCCTTTGCCATTGTACAATGGCACTATGCACGCATTCCGCCAATCCTCAGGCACCTCACCATGAGTCATACATACATTAAATAACCTTACCAACCAGTCAGTGATACAGTCACCCCCTTTTTTAATAAATTCCACTGCAATACCATCCAAACCTGCTGCCTTGCCGGCTTTCATCTTCCGCAAAGCTTTTACTACCTCTTCTTTGTTTACCAAATCATTTTCCCTAACCCTCTCACTTTGCACACCACCTCGACCAAAACACCCTATATCTGCCACTCTATCATCAAACACATTCAATAAACCTTCAAAATACTCACTCCATCTCCTTCTCACATCACCACTACTTGTTATCACCTCCCCATTTGCGCCCTTCACTGAAGTTTGCATTTGCTCCCTTGTCTTACGCACTTTATTTACCTCCTACCAGAGCATCTTTTTATTCTCCCTAAAATTTAATGATACTCTCTCACCCCAACTCTCATTTGCCCTCTTTTTCACCTCTTGCACCTTTCTCTTGACCTCCTGTCTCTTTCTTTTATACATCTCTCACTCAATTGCATTTTTTCCCTGCATAAATCGTCCAAATGCCTCTCTCTTCTCTTTCACTAATTATCTTACTTCTTCATCCCACCACTCACTACCCTTTCTAATCAACCCACCTCCCACTCTTTTCATGCCGCAAGCATCTTTTGCACAATCCATCACTGATTCCCTAAATACATCCCATTCCTGCCCCACTCCCCTTACTTCCATATTTTTTTTTTTTTTTTTTTTTTTTTTTTTTTTTTTTTTTTTTTTTTGTCGCTGTCTCCCGCGTTTGCGAGGTAGCGCAAGGAAACAGACAAAAGAAATGGCCCAACCCACCCCCATACACATGTATATACATACGTCCACACACGCAAATATACCTACACAGCTTTCCATGGTTTACCCCAGACGCTTCACATGCCCTGATTCAATCCACTGACAGCACGTCAACCCCGGTATACCACATCGATCCAATTCACTCTATTCCTTGCCCTCCTTTCACCCTCCTGCATGTTCAGGCCCCGATCACACAAAATCTTTTTCACTCCATCTTTCCACCTCCAATTTGGTCTCCCACTTCTCCTCGTTCCCTCCACCTCCGACACATATATCCTCTTGGTCAATCTTTCCTCACTCATTCTCTCCATGTGCCCAAACCATTTCAAAACACCCTCTTCTGCTCTCTCAACCACGCTCTTTTTATTTCCACACATCTCTCTTACCCTTACGTTACATACTCGATCAAACCACCTCACACCACACATTGTCCTCAAACATCTCATTTCCAGCACATCCATCCTCCTGCGTACAACTTTATCCATAGCCCCTGCCTCGCAACCATACAACATTGTTGAAACCACTATTCCTTCAAACATACCCATTTTTGCTTTCCGAGATAATGTTCTCGACTTCCACACATTCTTCAAGGCTCCCAGGATTTTCGCCCCCTCCCCCACCCTATGATCCACTTCTGCTTCCATGGTTCCATCCGCTGCCAGATCCACTCCCAGATATCTAAAACACTTTACTTCCTCCAGTTTTTCTCCATTCAAACTTACCTCCCAATTGACTTGACCCTCAACCCTACTGTACCTAATTACCTTGCTCTTATTCACATTTACTCTTAACTTTCTTCTTTCACACACTTTACCAAACTCCGTCACCAGCTTCTGCAGTTTCTCACATGAATCAGCCACCAGCGCTGTATTATCAGCGAACAACAACTGACTCACTTCCCAAGCTCTCTCATCCCCAACAGACTTCATACTTGCCCCTCTTTCCAAAACTCTTGCATTTACCTCCCTAACAACCACATCCATAAACAAATTAAACAACCATGGAGACATCACACACCTCTGCCGCAAACCTACATTCACTGAGAACCAATCACTTCTCTTCCTACACGTACACATGCCTTACATCCTCGATAAAAACTTTTCACTGCTTCTAACAACTTGCCTCCCACACCATATATTCTTAATACCTTCCACAGAGTATCTCTGTCAACTCTATCATATGCCTTCTCCAGATCCATAAATGCTACATAGAAATCCATTTGTTTTTCTAAGTATTTCTCACATATATTCTTCAAAGCAAACACCTGATCCACACATCCTCTACCACTTCTGAAACCACACTGGTCTTCCCCAATCTGATGCTCTGTACATGCCTTCACCCTCTCAGTCAATACCCTCCCATATAATTTACCAGGAGTACTCAACAAACTTATACCTCTGTAATTTGAGCACTCACTCTTATCCCCTTTGCCTTTGTACAATGGCACTATGCATGCATTCCGCCAATCCTCAGGCACCTCACCATGAGTCATACATACATTAAATAACCTTACCAACCATATATATATATATATATATATATATATATATATATATATATATATATATATATATATATATATATATATATGTTTTGGAAGGAGGTAGATAAAGTAAGACAAGGGAACAAATGGGAACTTCAGTGAAGGGGGCTAATTGGGAGGTGATAACAAGTAGTGGTGATGTGAGATGGAGATGGAGTGAGTATTTTGAAGGTTTGTTGAATGTCTTTGATGATAGAGTGGCAGATATAGGATGTTTTGGTCGAGGTGGTGTGCAAAGTGAGAGGGTTAGGGAAAATGATTTGGTAAACAGAGAAGAGGTAGTAAAAGCTTTGCAGATGATGAAAGCCAGCAAGGCAGCGGGTTTGGATGGTATTGCAGTGCAATTTATTAAATAAAGGGGTGACTGTAGTGTTGACTGGTTGGTAAGGTTTTTTAATGTATGTATGTCTCATGGTGAGGTGCCTGAGGATTAGTGGAATGCTTGCATAGTGCCATTGTACAAAGGCAAAGGGGATAAAAATGAGTGCTCAGATTACAGAGGTATAGGTTTGTTGAGTATTCCAGGGAAATTATATGGGAGGGTATTGATTGGACAGGTGATAGCATGTACAGAGCATCAGATTGGGGAAGAACAGTGTGGTTTCGGAAGTGGTAGAGGATGTTTGGATCAGGTGTTTGCTTTGAAGAATGTATGTGAGAAATACTTAGAAAAGCAAATGGATTTGTATGTAGCATTTATGGATCTGGAGAAGGCATATGATAGAGCTGATAGAGATGCTATGTGGAAGGTATTAAGAAAATATGGTTTGGGAGGCAAGTTGTTAGAAGCAGTGAAAAGTTTTTATTGAGGCTGTAAGGCATGTGTACGTGTAGGAAGAGAGGAAAGTGATTGGTTCTCAGTGAATGCTGCTTTGCGGCAGGGGCGTGTGATGTCTCCATGGTTGTTTAATTTGTTTATGGATGGGGTTGTTAGGGAGGTGAATGCAAGAGTTTTGGAAAGAGGGGCAAGTATGCAGTCTGTCGTGGATGAGAGAACTTGGGACGTGAGTCAGTTGTTGTTCGCTGAAAATTGTTTCTTCTTTTTCGAAAACCTCTACCAATCTTCACCCTCATCTCCATGAGCTTTTACACACCGGTCACTTAATATGTAATCCAGTAATGCTGGTTAACCATCTATCTTACTCTCATACTAGTGTATATCTCTTTTTAAACTTTGTATTTCCCTTTTACCAGTCTTTTTTCAGCACACAATTCCACAAGCTCTTCACCATTTCCATTCATAACACTGAATACCCTATGTGCACCAATTTTCCCCTCAACTGGCTCATTACATTCCTTCATATTTCAATCACCCATCACTAATACCCAGTCTTGTAAACTAAAACTGCTGACACACTCGCTCAGCTACTTCCAAAACACTTCTTTCTCATGATCTTTCTTCTCATGACCATGTGCATAAACTCCAGTAATTTTCCATGTCTTGCCATCTACTTTCAGTTTTACATCAATGTAGAATTTACTTCTTTACACTATCACACTCCCACAACTCTTCTCTTCAGTAATAATGCTACTCCTTCCTTTGTTCCTGTCCTCTCACAAATCCCTGACTTTACTCCTAAGACTTTTCCAAACCATTTTTCCCCTCTACTCTTGAACTTTGTTTCCCTCAGGGCCAGAACATTTAGGTTTCTTGCCTCAAACATACTACTTGTCTCACCTCTCTTCCCATCTTGATTACATCTACACTCATTCAGACACCCTAGTTTGAGCCTTCGAGGAGGATGAGCATTCCCCACGTGGCTCCTTCTTCTGTCTCCTCTTTTAGAAATTATTATTATACTAATTAATATTATACTAATTTTAGAAATTAGTATATTGTAGATGATATGAATGGACTTAGAGTGACCACATACTGACCATATCCATAAAAGTACACCATCGAAACATAGGTACAAGACATTTTACAATTCTCTATAGAGTACTGTGTTGTTTTCCAGATGTCTGCTTTAAGGTAAACTCACAGTTTGTTTTTCCCAAGAAACATATCAACTGGTAATACACAGGGAACTAATGGAACTGGGGAGTTTCAACAAATGTATTAGGTTCATTATAGCAAACCTCAACCTTTTCATGTATTGCATTTTACCGAGAGAACAATACAGTAAAGAAAATGAGAATAGATTCATTACTATTATCATCACAAAGCAAGAATTTAATGAAAGAATAAGCTGTAGTCTTATGGTTTCTAAGCTTTGTGTATGTCATAATCTCTTTTATGTTTTAGTTATGTTTCCCAGCTGAAACTTGATATAGATAAGTGAACATCTGTCAAGCTGAGCATTTTGTATATATATGATGGTTGATTGTGAAAATTATCATGCATGCTGTTTTGAATGTTATAGATGATATATGAATGTGGTTTTTAAAATGTTTTGAGGAGGAGGGAGGAATATGTGTTAGTGGAATTTTAAGAAGCTCTTAAAGGAAAGCAAAGAAAGAGTGAATGAAGATTTTGGAAGAAAGTTGTGTGAAAAGTTTGGGGAAAATAAGATATTGTACTGGAAAGAGGTGAAAAAGGGAAGAAGTGGATGTAAAAGTAGAAATGTAAATATAAGAAGTGAGGAAGGAGAGTTGTTGAATATACAAGAAGGGAAGTGAAAGAAAGATGAAAAAAGTATTTTGAAGAACTGAAGACTGCAGAAGGTGATTCAGCACTTGTTACATGCATGGATAGTGAGAATGGAAGGAAAAGGATACAAGTGCAGAGGCCTATAGCAAGAGGGGAAGTAAAAAGGGCAATAATGATGTTGAGGGTTGGAAATGCACCTGAAGTGGTTAGGGTTATGGCTGAAATTTTGAAGTATAGAAGAGAAAGTGTAATAAAGTGGATGCATTTGATATGTAATGTAGCATGGAAGCAGAGGTAGTTGCCTGAGGATTGGGTGAAAGCTATTATTGTTCGTTTTTTTTTCAAATGAAAGGTGCTAAGGATATATGTAGCAGTTGTAGGGGAATAAGCCTGCTAAGTCTGTTGAATTATTCTGTCCATATCTCTGATGCCCATTTCTTCTGGGAACTTTCATCAAGGGGATGTCCACAGCAAATGAGTCTTATGAATTATACCAGGAAAAGTGTTTGCCAGTGTTGATTGATAGGATGATGGAAGTGAGTGAATGCAGAATAAGTGAGGAGCAAGGAGTTTTAGGAAAGATATTGGATGTGTGGATTAGATTTTTGTAGAGAATGATTTCAGAAACATTTAGTGAAAGTTAAGCAGCTGTATGTAGCTATTATGGATTTGGAGAAAGTATATGACAAGAGTTAATTGGAATGCCTTATGAGATATGTTAATGATATATGGGGTAGAGGGACAGTTGTTAGATGGTGTGAAACCCTTCTATAAAGAAGGAAACATTTGTGTAAGAGTGGATGGAGAGTTGAGTGAATGTTATGGTATACATATGGGTGTGAGGCAGGGCTGTGTGATTTCACTGTGCTTTTTAACATGTATAGGGATGGAGTGATAAGAAAGATGAAAGCAAAATTAGGGGAAGGGGGAAGAGAGATGGAGTGTGGTTGTAAGGTTTGTTGGCTAATGACAAGGGTGTTATGTTTGGAGAATGATAAGGAGTTGCAGAAGTGCCAGCCAAGGCACTTAAGTGTTGTGCCTGACAACTGGCACCCATACTTCACCATCTGTTTTAGGATTCACTTGATCAAGGGGTAGTGCCCGACATATGGATATTGTCAGAAATGAGCCAATTGCCAAAATCTCATTTCCTAAAGTGTTCAAGGATTTTAGACTTACTCTTGATGTCAGATATTAAATGTCTTGAAGACATAATTAGAAACTATTTGTGTAATTGCATAGATAATTTCAGGGATCCACTGCGCTTTGCATACTGTAGAAATAAGAGTGTGCAGGATGCAAGTTTGACTTTTATGAATGAGATTAGCAAACATTGAGACAGTCACAACTCACAAGCAAGAATCTTATACATTGATTTTAGCTCTGCCTTTAATACTATCCATTCACATATTTTGTTGAATAGATTGTTAGTGATGGATGTGAACTGTAACTTACTGAAATGGATCTTCAGCTTTTTAACACAAAGGCCACAGTATACCAAAACATTAAGTCCAACATAATTTTTACCAATACAGGTTCATCCCAGGGATGCCTTATGTTCTCCACTTTGTTCAGTTTGTATACTGATGACTGTGGTTGTGTTTTTAGCGACTGCGTCATTTTGAAATATGCTGATGATACAGAAATCAGGAAAAATTTAAAATGATAATTGTGATAAATATATTGTGCAGGTTAGTTGCTTTGTTGAGTGGTGTAAAACAAATCATTTGCACTTGAATGTAAAGAAGACTAAAAAGATGATAATATATTTTAGGACAAAAAACTACATGTTCCAGACTTAATCACAATTGAAGATAAAAGTGTAGAAAGAGTCAGTCAGTACAAATATTCAGGCTTTATCATATATGACCAGTTAAAAGGTGGTGCAAATATGGATGTGGTGTATAAGACATGTAATCAGCTTGCACTTTGTACATATCTTAGTCTACATATAGACAATGCAATAATTAATATTTGTTGTAGGTCAACTATTGAATCAATTTAGTTTTTCAATTACTGCCTGGTATGGCAAGCTAATCAGTAAAGATAAAAATAAGCTTGAGAAAATTAAGAAAGCTGGGAAATTGGGTGCAAACACTAAAATATTAGATATGCTGTATCAGGAATGAGCAGTGTGGCAGGCAGAGATCATGCAAGATGCAACCCATCCTCTTACACCAATACTATGTATTTTTAAGGCCAGGAAGTAGACTGTCTCTGCCTGAACAGTGCATTGATAGATTCAGGAAATCATTTGTACCAAAAAGCATTCTACTGTTTAATTATCTAGAGATGCTGTAACTCCTCTGTGATATAGCTTTTCAGTGCAGTAGATGATTCTTTATGTGATATTTTATGTGGTCCATTTATGTGATATTCTATTATTTTTATGTAATTCTTATACTTTTCAACCTTGAATTGAATAGAAGAGATGGTCAAAGGGCGTTATTGGATTATGTGTTAATTGATAGGCGTGTAAAAGAAAGACTTTTGGAAGTCAATGTGCTAAGAGGGGCAGCTGGAAGGATGTCTGATCACTGTCTTGCAGAGGTGAAGGTGAAGATTTGTAGCGGTGTTCAGAAAAGAAGAGAAAATGGGGTGAAGAGATTGGTGAGAGTAAGTCAGCTTGGAAAGGAGATTTGTGTGAGGAAGTACCAGGAGAGATTGAATGTAGAATGGCAGAAAGTGAGAACAAATGATGTGAGGGGAGTGGGAGAGGAATGGGATGTATTTAGGGAAGCAGTGATGGCTTGCACAAAAGATGCATGTTCCCTGAGAAAGGTAGCAGGTAGTTAGATTAGAAAGAGTAGTGAGTGGTAGGATGAAGAAATAAGGTTGTTATTGAAAGAGGGGAGAGGCATTTGGATGATTTCTGCAGGGAAGTAGTGCAAATGATGGAGATGTATAAAAGAAAGCAGCAGGAGATCATGAGAAAGGTACAAGAGGTGAGGAAGAGGGCTAATGAGAATAAAAAGATGTTTTGCCAAAAGGCAAGAGAACAAATAGGAACGTTGGTGGATGGGGCAAATGGGGATGTAATAACAAGTAGTGATGAAGTGAGAAGATTGAGTGAGTATTTTGAAGGTTTGTTGAATGTGTTTGATGATATACTGGCAGATATTGGTTGTTTTAGTCGGGGTGGTGTGCGAAGTGAGAGTGTCAGGGAGAATGGTTTGTTGAATAGAGAAAAGGTAGTGAAAGCTTTGTGGAAGATGAAAGCTGGCACGGTGGCAGGTTTGGATGGTATTGTAGTGTAATTTGTTAAAAAAGGGGGCGACTGTGTTGTTCATTGATTGGTAAGGATATTCATTGTATGTGTGGATCATGGTGAAGTGCCTGAGGATTGGTGGAATGCGTGCATAGTGCCATTGTACAAAGGCAAAGGGGATAAAGGTGAGTGTTGAAATTACAGAGGCATAAGTTTGTTGAGTATTCCTTGGAAATTATATGGGAGGGTATTTGTGAGAGGGTAAAGGCATGTACAAACCATCAGATTGGGAAGAGCAGTATGGTTTCAGAAATGGTAGAGGATGTGTGGATCAGGTGTTTGCTCTGAAGAATGTATAAGAGAAATACTTCGAAAAACAGAATGATTTATATGTAGCATTTATGGATCTGGGGAAAGCATATTATAGGGTTGTTAGAGATGCTTTGTGGAAGGTATTAAGAGTATATGGTGTGAGAGGTAAGTTGCCAGAAGTAGAGAAATGTTTTTACCAAGGATGTAAGGCATGTGTACGAGTAGGAAGAGAGGAAAGTGATTGGTTCCCAGTGAATGTCAGTTTGCGGCAGGGGTGTGTGATGTTTCCATGGTTGTTTAATTTGTTTATGGATGGGGTATTTAGGGAGGTGGATGCAAGAGTTTTGGAGTGAGGGGCAAGTATGCAGTCTGTTGTGGATGAGAGGGCTTGGGAAGAGGCTGATTCAGGTGAGAAACTGCAGAGGTTGGTGATTGAGTTTGGTAAAGTGAAAGTGAAAGAAGAAAGCTGAGAGTAAATGTGAATAAGAGCAAGGTTATTAGGTTCAGTAGGGTTGAGGGACAAGTTATTTTGGGAGGTAAGTTTGAAAGGAGAAAAACGAGGAAATGAAGTGTTTTAGATATCTGGGTGTGGACTTGGCAGCGGATGGAACCATGGAAGTGGAAGTGAGTTACAGGGTTGGGGGAGGGGGCAAAGTTTCTGGGAGTGATGAGGAATGTGTAGAAGGCGGGAATGTTATCTCGGAGAGCAAAGATGGATATATTTGAAGGAATAGTGGTTCCAACATTGTTATATGGTTGTGAGGTATGGGCTGTAGATAGGGTTGTACAGAAGAGTATGGATGTATTGGAAATGACATGTTTGAGGACAATATGTGGTGTGAGGTGGTTTGATCGAGTAAGTAATGTAAGGATAAGAGAGATGTGTAGTAATGAAAAGAGTGTAGTTGAGAGAGCAGAAGAGGGTGTGTTGAAATGGTCTGGACACATGAAGAGTATAAGTAAGGAAAGATTGACAAAGAGGATATATGTGTCAAAGGTGGAGGGAAAGAGAAGTGGGAGACTAAACTGGAGGTGGAAGGATGGAGTGAAAAAGAGTTTGAGCGATCGGGGCCTGAACATATAGGAGGGTGAAAGGCGTGTAAGGAATATATTGAATTGGAACGATGTGATATACCGGGGTTGAAGTGCTGTTACTGGAATAAACCAGTGCATTTGAAGCATTTGGGGTAAACCATGGAAAGGTCTGTGGGGTCTGGATGTGAAAAGGGAACTGTGGTTTCGGTGCAGTACACATGATAGCTAGAAATTGAGTGTGAGTGGATGTGGCCTTTTTTTTTTTTTTTTTTTTTTTTTTTTTATCTTTTTCTGACACTACCTCACGGGGGGGGGGGGGGGGGGGGGGGGGGGTGGTAGCAACCTTAATGAATGAAGGCAGCAAGTGTGAATATATACATATATGTGTATATATGTATACATTGATATGAGCGTTTATGTATATGAGTGGTTGAGCCATTCTTCGTCTGTTTCCCTGTGCTACCTCGCTGACATGGAAAACAGCGGTTAAGTATTAAAGAAATGGAAAAATGTGAGAACAAAGGAGGTAAGGGGAGTGGGGGAGGAATTGGATGTATTTAGGGAAGCAGTGATGGCTTCAGCAAAAGATGCTTGTGGCATGAGAAGCGTGGGAGGTGGGTTGATTAGAAAGGGTAGTGAGTGGTGGGATGAAGAAGTAAGATTATTAGTGAAAGAGAAGAGAGAGGCATTTGGACGATTTTTGTAGGGAAAGAATGCAAATGAGTGGGAGATGTATAAAAGAAAGAGACAGGAGGTCAAGAGAAAGGTGCAAGAGGTGAAAAAGAGGGCAAATGAGAGTTGGGGTGAGAGAGTATCATTAAATTTTAGGGAGAATAAAAAGATGTTCTGGAAGGAGGTAAATAAAGTGCGTTAGACAAGGGAGTAAATGGGAACTTCAGTGAAGGGGGCTAATGGGGAGGTGATAACAAGTAGTGGTGATGTGAGAAGGAGATGGAGTGAGTATTTTGAAGGTTTGTTGAATGTGTTTGATGATAGTGTGGCAGATACAGGGTGTTTTGGTCGAGGTGGTGTGGAAAGTGAGAGGGTTAGGGAAAATGATTTGGTAAACAGAGAAGAGGTAGTAAAAGCTTTGCGGAAGATGAAAGCCGGCAAGGCAGCAGGTTTGGATGGTATTGCAGTGCAATTTATTAAAAAAGGGGATGACTGTATTGTTGACTGGTTGGTAAGGTTATTTAATGTATGTATGATTCATGGTGAGGTGCCTGAGGATTGGTGGAATGCATGCATAGTGCCATTGTATAAAGGCAAAGGGGATAAGAGTGAGTGCTCAAATTACAGAGGTATAAGTTTGTTGAGTATTCCTGGTAAATTATATGGGAGGGTATTGATTGAGAGGGTGAAGGCATGTACAGAGCATCAGATTGGGGAAGAGCAGTGTGGTTTCAAAAGTGGTAGAGGATGTGTGGATCAGGTGTTTGCTTTGAAGAATGTATGTGAGAAATACTTAGAAAGCAAATGGATGTGTATGTAGCATTTATGGATCTGGAGAAGGCATATGATAGAGTTGATAGAGATGCTCTGTGGAAGGTACTAAGAATATATGGTGTTGGAGGCAAGTTGTTAGAAGCAGTGAAAAGTTTTTATCAAGGATGTAAGGCATGTGTACGTGTAGGAAGAGAGGAAAGTGATTGGTTCTCAGTGAATGTAGGTTTGCGGCAGGGGTGTGTGATGTCTCCATGGTTGTTTAATTTGTTTATGGATGGGGTTGTTAGGGAGGTGAATGCAAGAGTTTTGGAAAGAGGGGCAAGTATGAAGTCTGTTGTGGATGAGAGAGCTTGGGAAGTGAGTCAGTTGTTGTTCGCTGATGATACAGCGCTGGTGGCTGATTCATGTGAGAAACTGCAGAAGCTGGTGACTGAGTTTGGTAAAGTGTGTGAAAGAAGAAAGTTAAGAGTAAATGTGAATAAGAGAAAGGTTATTAGGTACAGTAGGGTTGAGGGTCAAGTCAATTGGGAGGTAAGTTTGAATGGAGCAAAACTGGAGGAAGTAAAGTGTTTTAGATATCTGGGAGTGGATCTGGTAGTGGATGGAACCATGGAAGTGGAAGTGAATCATAGGGTGGGGGAGGGGGCGAAAATTCTGGAAGCCTTGAAGAATGTTTGGAAGTCGAGAACATTATCTTGGAAAGCAAAAATGGGTATGTTTGAAGGAATAGTGGTTCCAACAATGTTGTATGGTTGCGAGGCATGGGCTATGGATAGAGTTGTGCGCAGGAGGGTGGATGTGCTGGAAATCAGATGTTTGAGGACAGTATGTGGTGTGAGGTGGTTTGATCGAGTAAGTAATGTAAGGGTAAGAGAGATGTGTGGAAATAAGAAGAGCGTGGTTGAGAGAGCAGAA
>NC_092240.1:37012743-37197743 GCF_036320965.1 Panulirus ornatus
CAGATAGTATACGCAACGTGTCGCCAGAGCCCAACCACACAAGTAGTGTGGAGGGGACAGACTGTCTGGTGTGGCGGCAGATGTCAAACTCACATTCAAGAGGTCAGTCACCTCCTCACACACTGTACGTCAGAACATAACGAGGATATAAGAGTCAGGTTTGGGAGTAGCCTGGTTTAAACAAGCTCACAGAACTAGAATATATGACCCAGGAAAGTGCAAGAGAATTGGTACCAGGATTAAGGGAGGTGAGATGTAGCGAGGGCTTCGGGGGCAGTCAGTTTCCCCTGACTATGGAAAAGAGAAGAGTAAGGGGAAAGTTGATCATGACCTTCAGATAAGTACACCAGAATGATCATCTACACTGTGGTCAGTCCTTCGAGAAATACACAGATGGAACCAACAGAGGCCATGCACGCGTGTAACTTATCCCATAAGTTATGAAGGAATGGAATAAATTGTGATACGAAATTCTGAATCTTGAAAAGTTGCTTGATAGTGGAGGAAAGTTATGAGATGGAGCCCCATGAGTGTAGACTTCCCTCCCGGTGCAGTACAAGTAACTGATAGTTACACGTACACATTAGTGGACAGAAGAAACTGGACACAGTTACCTTCCTGTACCACCAGATGAAACCACTCTTACATAGACACTAGACGCCCCTCCCAGGAGGCGGGCATGGTGGGTGGGGGTCTGTTTGACCCTTTGCACGGCTGACCTTGGCACACACAGTGGGCCTCAGGCCTCACACACTGTGGGCCTCAACCCTCACACACTGTGGGCCTCAACCCTCACACACTGTGGGCCTCAACCCTCACACACTGTGGGCCTCAACCCTCACACACTGTGGGCCTCAACCCTCACACACTGTGGGCCTCAACCCTCACACACTGTGGGCCTCAACCCTCACACACTGTGGACCTCAACCCTCACACACTGTGGGCCTCAACCCTCACACACTGTGGGCCTCAACCCTCACACACTGTGGGCCTCAACCCTCACACACTGTGGCCTCAACCCTCACACACTGTGGGCCCTCAACCCTCACACACTGTGGGCCTCAACCCTCACACCACAGTGGGCCTCAACCCTCACACACTGTGGGCCTCAACCCTCACACACTGTGGGCCTCAACCTCACACACTGTGGGCCTCAAACCCTCACACACTGTGGGCCTCAACCCCTCACACACAGTGGGCCTCAACCCCACACACTGTGCGCCTCAACCTCTCACACGTGGCCTACCCTCACACACGTGAGCCTCACCCTCACACACTGTGGGCCTCAACCCTCACACACTGTGGGCCTCAACCCTCACACACTGTGGACCTCAGCCTCACACACCTGTGGGCCTCAACCTCACACACTGTGGGCCTCAACCTCACACACTGTGGGCCTCAGACCCTCACACACTGTGGGCCTCAACCCTCACACACTGTGGGCCTCAACCCTCACACACTGTGGGCCTCAACCCTCACACACTGTGGGCCTCAACCCCCACACACTATGAGCCTCAACCCTCACACACTGTGGGCCTCAACCCTCACACACAGTGAGCCTCAACCCTCACACACAGTGGGCCTCAACCCTCACACACTATGAGCCTCAACCCTCACACACAGTGAGCCTCAACCCTCACACACTGTGGGCCTCAACCCTCACACACTGTGGGCCTCAACCCTCACACACTGTGGGCCTCAACCCTCACACATTGTGGGCCTCAACCCTCACCCACTGTGGGCCTCAACCCTCACACACTGTAGGCCTCAACCCCCACACACTATGAGCCTCAACCCTCACACACTGTGGGCCTCAACCCTCACATACTGTGGGCCTCAACCCTCACACACAGTGAGCCTCAACCCTCACACACAGTGGGCCTCAACCCTCACACACTATGAGCCTCAACCCTCACACACAGTGAGCCTCAACCCTCACACACTGTGAGCCTCATCCCTCACACACAGTGGGCCTCAACCCTCACACACTGTGGGCCTCAACCCTCACACACTGTGGGCCTCAACCTTCACACAATGTGGGCCTCTCAGCTGTAGCACTGACCTCGACACACATCATAGCGAACCCAACATTAACTTAACCTCTGACCTGCTGAGGTAGTAGTTAGACGTGACGTCAGGGCTGAGGATCTCGGAGTAGCGTACTTGAACACCTGAGTCTGTTGTGTGATGTTCGGCCATGGCTGAGTTGGCTGTCAGGTGTCACAACACAACTAGGGTTCCTGTAATATGAATTTTAAACCCAGGAAAATTCCAACAATTTGGGTTTACAACACGGCCAAGTTTTGGTAACCTGGAGTAACATGTGAGGTTCAGTAGAGTGAAGGCGTCACACACCAGCAGACTATATCTGGTGTGAGGTTGTGGTATAGATCTCTCGTATCCCCTCGACTATCTCCATCTTCCTCCCAGATCTCGTTAATCATGTCTCGCTATAGTTACCTTAAAATGTTACGTCAGTATATTTCAGCAGTGTGAGCGTCACACGTATCAGTGGTTGTCGGATGTCCCAGTACTGTTGACACGAGATACCCTGGCGGCCCCGTGGGGCAGCCGTGACTACCCTGCCTCGTTGCCCTGGCGGCCCCGTGGGGCAGCCGTGACTGCCCTGCCTCGTTGCCCTGGCGGCCCCGTGGGGCAGCCGTGACTGCCCTGCCTCGTTGCCCTGGCGGCCCCGTGGGGCAGCCGTGACTGCCCTGCCTCGTTGCCCTGGCGGCCCCGTGGGGCAGCCGTGACTACCCTGCTTCGTGTGGGGTTCCAACTGGGAGGTGACGTTAAGTTTGTGAACAACTTCCTTGTAGTTATGTCTATCTGGTGAACAACCTTGCTCTCTCTGGCGTGTCGGCGCAGGAGTATTCATTTGCTAAATCCTTAAGCATGACGATGCGACCCTTGAGCACGGCGGTACGACCTTAGAGCACCAGGTTGCGACCCTTGAGCACGGCGGTACGACCTTAGAGCACCAGGTTGCGACCCTTGAGCACGGCGGTACGACCGTAGAGCACCAGGTTGCCACTCAAGAACGCCCCAAGATTTGTCTGTCATGGGAGAGAGAAGAGTTAGGGGTGACTTAATGACAACCTTTATGTTTCCACACCAGTTTGATGATAACAATACTGAAATTCTGAAGGTACAAACATTTTGAAATACGGCGCATGTGAACAACTAGAGGTCTTACGAACAACCACAGGTCATACGAACAACCACAGGTTATATGAACAACCACAGGTCATACGAACAACCACAGGTCATATGAACAACAACATGTCACATAGACAACCAGAGGCCATACGACATTGACAAATAAACTTCTTACAAAGATATGTATAGAATTTCTGTGGTGATAACGGAGTATTAGTTTGATGGACTGTAGTTCGTGATAATAATGTCAGTGTTCACAACAGATAAAAGCTTTAAGATTTGCATGATAGACAAACACCCAGAGATGGGAGCACCATGAGCGAAACTCTTCTTTCCCGAGTGTACAAATATTTATGTCCATGATTGTTTTTTCTGGTCAGTATAATGGACTTTCCTGGAGGTTGTGAAGAACTTTACAGATGATTCCCGACATACGATAGAAGTGAGGAGCCTTCAGAATCTAGGACTAGAAACAGGTGGAACTTTGCCTAACATACAGGGAGGGAAGTCATCTGCAAGCCTCAGCCTGAGAGAAAGGGATCAACGTGTTGACATTATTCATCATTCCCTCCTGCTAACATCACCTTACAGGGATCGTGGAGGAGGTGTAGCGTGTCTTGCCCGGACCAAAGTTGCCTTGGGAACATGGTGGAGATGGTGAGGGAAATATTACCCAGTATGTTCGACCCAGTAGGACGCTGATCGCCAGTATGGTCTCCATGTTTGTGGAAACTCACTACAATAGAATGTCCAGCAATACGCTCCAGCAACATGGGGAGAGAAGGGGAGCCGTGGGACACACCCACACAGGGGCAAGGGCCAGACCGGCTGGCTCCCGAAAAGAAGGGAGACTCCTGGAAAATCATTATCAAGTGAGGACCGTCGGCGCCGCGCGTCTGCCTGGCTGGACCTACGGACCCGTTGTTTTACCCAGGATGAACAAGGACGGACCTCCCCGGGCAGCCAGCCACCGCCGGGGTGAGGAGACAGAAGCAGTAGGTTTCTGTCTCATCCGCTGACGGACGGGAACTGGACGAGTGTGATTTGCTGTCCACAATACTGGCAAGTCTGGCCGTCTCTAGCCATTACCTGCCGGAGGAATGAATGGTCAGGTTATTTACGGTAACAGCAAATGGATGAACATATACTTTGTGAACCATACAACTGATGGTCGTTACCACAGGACGAACAAATGGTAAAGCTCGCCACAGTGAACAAGGACGTGTCAGTTGTTATAACCAGGGGAATAAACAGTAAATGATTTCCATATCAATAGGGACGTGGAACATTGCTAGTTAGAACAAAACGGGTGAATAAGGTGTAATAATATCGAGTCTTATCAGCGAAGAGAGATAGACGTGAAAACGTAAGGAGGAATCAGTAAATGTAACCCACACTGCTAGCGAACAGGGACACCAGCAGTCGCTTCACTGAATGAATTAAGGCATCAAAAACTAGGTGTTAAGTATGTAGGTCAGTGTAGGACAAGGATAAAAGCTGTGGAAACGGATGATTTGCGCAGCAAGGTCGAGATTAGGAGAGGTAGAGTGAAGATGGAAGATGTGAGAAGGTCATGTGGTGTGAAGTTATCAGAAAGACACATGGATGTGTATGTGTCTGAGGATGGTATGGTTGTGTGGCAAGTGTTGCAGGTGACAGGTTGCTCATGTGTAGTAGTACACAGGTATTCTTATTAAGTGTAAAAAGTGCCTGATTTCCTTTAATACACTGAGTATGGGTTGAGGACATGTAGCGGGTGTCGTGGAGGCTTGTGTGTCCCTGGTTCAGCCCATAAAACTGTGGACGGAGTAGTAGTTACGACAGATAGCCAGACTAACCAATTCCTGCCTTGGTGTAGGTCAGACCTCACCAGCGGGATGCAGTCGTGTCAGTGAAGCCCGTGTGACATGTTGCCTTGCTTCATGTCAAGGACACACCTCGACACCACCATTCTTCCATCGGCAACCCTCTCTCCTCAGGTAAGAACTTCATAATGCTATTATTCTTTTTCTCTTTTTCCTAGTGTTCTCCTCTCTCCTGGAGCCCCTTTCACTCTCCTACACTCTTTTTCTTTCTCTTCCAGAACCTCTTCCTCCCCTTCAGAACCCCCTTCCTCTGTACACTCCCAGGTACATATCTTTCCCAGAACTCTTTGATTACTCCTCTTAAAACCCACTCCACTCTCCTAGAACCCCTTCCACTCTCCCAGAACCCCTTCCACCCTCCCAGAACCCCTTCCACTCTCCCAGAACAGTTTCCTGCATTTTCGTAAATCATTTTCCACTCTCACAGAAACCTAACTTTACCAGAACTCTTTCCGCTTTCCCAGAATCCCTAATTCTATGTCCTGAACCCCCCGCCTCCCACTCCACTCTCTCACAACACTGTTCTCTCTCCCAGACATATCATCACTCTCCCACATCCCCTACCACCCTCCTGGAACCCCTTCCTCGATCTCCCAGAACTTGTTTCCTCCCGTACCTTTCTCCTTTCCTGGAACCCTTCACTCCAGGACCCCTTTTCCCTCAAACCCTCCACTTCTCCTAGGAACCCTTCCACCTCTCCTAGGAACCCTTTTTCATCTCAAGGACCCTTCCACTCTCCGAGGAACCCCTTTCCCTCTCTCATCAGGAAACCTCTTCCACTCTCTTAGAACCCTTTCACTCTCTCGGAACTTTCCACTCTCCCAGGACCCCTTCCACTCTCCCAGGACCCCTTCCACTCTCCCAGGACCCCTTCCACTCTCCAGGACCCTTCCACTCTCCTAGGACCCCTTCCACTCTCCCAGGACCCCTTCCACTCTCCCAGGAACCCTAACCACTCTCCAGGAACCCTACCACTCTCCAGGAACCCCTCCACTCTCCCAGGAACCCTACCACTCTCCCAGGAACCCTACCACTCCCCCAGGAAACCCCTTCCACTCTCCCAGGAACCTACCACTCTCCAAGGACCCCTTCCACTCTCCCAGGACCCCTACCACTCTCCCAGGAACCTACCACTCTCCAAGGACCCCTTCCACTCTCCCAGGACCCCTTCCACTCTCCCAGGAACCCTACCACTCTCCCAGGAACCCTACCACTCTCCCAGGAACCCTACCACTCTCCCAGGAACCCTACCACTCTCCCAGGAACCCTTCCACTCTCCCAGGAACCCTTCCACTCTCCCAGGAACCCTACCACTCTCCCAGGAACCCTACCACTCTCCCAGGAACCCTTCCACTCTCCCAGGAACCCTACCACTCTCCCAGGAACCCTACCACTCTCCCAGGAACCCTACCACTCTCCAGGAACCCTACCACTCTCCCAGGAACCCTACCACTCTCCCAGGAACCCTACCACTCTCCCAGGAACCCTACCACTCTCCCAGGAACCCTACCACTCTCCCAGGAACCCTACCACTCTCCCAGGAACCCTACCACTCTCCCAGGAACCCTACCACTCTCCCAGGAACCCTTCCACTCTCCCAGGAACCCTTCCACTCTCCCAGGAACCCTACCACTCTCCCAGGAACCCTACCACTCTCCCAGGAACCCTTCCACTCTCCCAGGAACCCTACCACTCTCCCAGGAACCCTTCCACTCTCCCAGGAACCCTACCACTCTCCCAGGAACCCTACCACTCTCCCAGGAACCCTTCCACTCTCCCAGGAACCCTACCACTCTCCCAGGAACCCTACCACTCTCCCAGGAACCCTACCACTCTCCCAGGAACCCTACCACTCTCCCAGGAACCCTACCACTCTCCCAGGAACCCTACCACTCTCCCAGGAACCCTACCACTCTCCCAGGAACCCTACCACTCTCCCAGGAACCCTTCCACTCTCCCAGGAACCCTACCACTCTCCCAGGAACCCTACCACTCTCCCAGGAACCCTTCCACTCTCCCAGGAACCCTACCACTCTCCCAGGAACCCTTCCACTCTCCCAGGAACCCTACCACTCTCCCAGGAACCCTACCACTCTCCCAGGAACCCTACCACTCTCCCAGGAACCCTTCCACTCTCCCAGGAACCCTACCACTCTCCCAGGAACCCTACCACTCTCCCAGGAACCCTACCACTCTCCCAGGAACCCTACCACTCTCCCAGGAACCCTACCACTCTCCCAGGAACCCTACCACTCTCCCAGGAACCCTACCACTCTCCCAGGAACCCTACCACTCTCCCAGGAACCCTACCACTCTCCCAGGAACCCTACCACTCTCCCAGGAACCCTACCACTCTCCCAGGAACCCTTCCACTCTCCCAGGAACCCTACCACTCTCCCAGGAACCCTACCACTCTCCCAGGAACCCTTCCACTCTCCCAGGAACCCTACCACTCTCCCAGGAACCCTACCACTCTCCCAGGAACCCTACCACTCTCCCAGGAACCCTACCACTCTCCCAGGAACCCTACCACTCTCCCAGGAACCCTTCCACTCTCCCAGGAACCCTTCCACTCTCCCAGGAACCCTACCACTCTCCCAGGAACCCTACCACTCTCCCAGGAACCCTACCACTCTCCCAGGAACCCTTCCACTCTCCCAGGAACCCTACCACTCTCCCAGGAACCCTACCACTCTCCCAGGAACCCTTCCACTCTCCCAGGAACCCTACCACTCTCCCAGGAACCCTTCCACTCTCCCAGGAACCCTTCCACTCTCCCAGGAACCCTACCACTCTCCCAGGAACCCTACCACTCTCCCAGGAACCCTACCACTCTCCCAGGAACCCTTCCACTCTCCCAGGAACCCTTCCACTCTCCCAGGAACCCTACCACTCTCCCAGGAACCCTACCACTCTCCCAGGAACCCTACCACTCTCCCAGGAACCCTTCCACTCTCCCAGGAACCCTTCCACTCTCCCAGGAACCCTTCCACTCTCCCAGGAACCCTTCCACTCTCCCAGGAACCCTACCACTCTCCCAGGAACCCTTCCACTCTCCCAGGAACCCTTCCACTCTCCCAGGAACCCTACCACTCTCCCAGGAACCCTTCCACTCTCCCAGGAACCCTTCCACTCTCCCAGGAACCCTACCACTCTCCCAGGAACCCTTCCACTCTCCCAGGAACCCTTCCACTCTCCCAGGAACCCTACCACTCTCCCAGGAACCCTACCACTCTCCCAGGAACCCTACCACTCTCCCAGGAACCCTTCCACTCTCCCAGGAACCCTTCCACTCTCCCAGGAACCCTTCCACTCTCCCAGGAACCCTACCACTCTCCCAGGAACCCTACCACTCTCCCAGGAACCCTTCCACTCTCCCAGGACCCCTACCACTCTCCCAGGACCCTTCCACTCTCCCAGGAACCCTACCACTCTCCCAGGAACCCTTCCACTCTCCCAGGAACCCTTCCACTCTCCCAGGAACCCTTCCACTCTCCCAGGAACCCTTCCACTCTCCCAGGAACCCTTCCACTCTCCCAGGAACCCTACCACTCTCCCAGGAACCCTTCCACTCTCCCAGGAACCCTTCCACTCTCCCAGGAACCCTACCACTCTCCCAGGAACCCTACCACTCTCCCAGGAACCCTTCCACTCTCCCAGGAACCCTACCACTCTCCCAGGAACCCTTCCACTCTCCCAGGAACCCTTCCACTCTCCCAGGAACCCTACCACTCTCCCAGGAACCCTTCCACTCTCCCAGGAACCCTACCACTCTCCCAGGAACCCTTCCACTCTCCCAGGAACCCTTCCACTCTCCTAGGAACCCTTCCACTCTCCCAGGAACCCTTCCACTCTCCCAGGAACCCTTCCACTCTCCCAGGAACCCTACCACTCTCCCAGGAACCCTTCCACTCTCCCAGGAACCCTTCCACTCTCCCAGGAACCCTACCACTCTCCCAGGAACCCTTCCACTCTCCCAGGAACCCTTCCACTCTCCCAGGAACCCTACCACTCTCCCAGGAACCCTTCCACTCTCCCAGGAACCCTTCCACTCTCCCAGGAACCCTTCCACTCTCCCAGGAACCCTACCACTCTCCCAGGAACCCTACCACTCTCCCAGGAACCCTTCCACTCTCCCAGGAACCCTACCACTCTCCCAGGAACCCTACCACTCTCCCAGAAACCCTACCACTCTCCCAGGAACCCTACCACTCTCCCAGGAACCCTACCACTCTCCCAGGAACCCTTCCACTCTCCCGGAAATTCTCATGACACTAACAGTGACTCATATTGATCATTACACCACGTATGGCTTACTCATTGCTCATAACACTGATACTCATTCACTCATTGCTCATAACACCAACAGTGACTCACATTGCTCATAACACCACCAGTGACTCGCACATAGCTCATAAAACCACCAGTGACTCACACATTGCTTATAATACAACCAACGACATACATACACATTGTTCACACCATTACCAGGGACTCACACATCGTTCATGACACCACCAATAGCTCACACAGCGCTCATCAACACCACCAACGACACAGACATTGCTCATAACACCACCAGTGGCTCGCATATTGCTCATAACACCGCGAGTGGATTACTCTGCTCATAATTCTAACAGTGACTCACACATTGCTCATAACACCACTGGTGGCTTACATATCACTCATAACACCATCAGGGACTCGCACATATTTCATAACACTACCAGTGCCTCACACACTACTCATAGCACTGTCAGCGGCTCGTGTATGTCTCATAACACCACCAGTGTCTCACACATCGCTCATTCCACCACCACCGACGTACATATATAACACCACCAGCGACGAACGCATATCTCATAACGCCACCTGTGACTCACACATCACTCATAACACCACCAGTGATTCACACATGTTTCATAACCTCACCAATGGCTTAAACATCATCAGCGACTCCTAAATGTCTCATAACACCACCGATGGATCACAATTTGCTCATATCACAACCAGCGACTCATAGATATCTCAAAACACCACTAGTGGCTCACACATCGCTTATAACACCAACTGTGGCTCACACTCCGTTCAGAACACCTCCAGCGACACACATTCCTCATAACACCACTAGTGGCTAACCCAGTGCTCATAACACCGTCATTAGCCCATTTATTGTTCATGACCGTAAGAGTGACTCACAAATTACTCATAGCAAAGTTAGTGGCTTATTTAACACAACCAGTGGCTCAACATCGTTCATTAGCGACTAACACATATCTCATCATAATACCAATGCCTCAAACATTACTCATAACAGGTCGCTCATATCTTGTAACACCGCCAGTGACTCAAACATTTCTCATAACACATCACTCGTAACATCACCATCAGCACACACATATAACACCACCAGTGGCTCATACATCACTCATAACACCACCAGCTAGTCACAAATATAATTCCACTGGTGCCTCACACATCTCATAACACCACCTGTGGCCCATGCATCGCTCATAACACCACCAGGGACTCGTATTTCTCATAACACCACCAGTGACTCACACATATCTCATAATAAAACCAGTGGTTCATATTTTGCTCATAATACCACCAGCAATTCACAGATATCTCGTAACACCGCCAGTGGTTCACACATCGCTCATAAACCACCATAGACACTCACATTTCTCTTAACGCCATTAATGGCCCACAAACAGCTCATAACACCACCAGCGACGCACATACGTATGTAGCATAAAACCACAAGTGCGTCACACACTGCTTGCTCATAATACCACCTGTGACGCACATGTCTCATATCACTACTAATGGCTCACACATCACTCATAACACCACTAGCGACCTACACTTATCTCTGAACACCACCAGTGGTTCACAGATCGCTCATAACACCAACAGCGACGCATAGATATCTCATAACACCTCCAGTGGTTCACACAACGTTCATAACACCAACAGTGGCTCATACATCGCTCATAACATTGCCAGTTAGTCACAAACGCCTCATTATCACGAGTGGCACACACATTGGTCATAACACAACCAGCGACTCACAATTATCTTATGACACCATCAGTGGCTCACATATCGCTCATAACACCAACAGCCAGTTACAACTATCTCATAACACCACCAGTGGGTCATCCGTCCCTCATACCACCAGCTACTCACAAATATCTCATAACGCCATCACTGGCTCGCACATCGCCATAACACCACCAGTGACTCACATTTCTCATAAGGCCACCAGTGACTCACGCATAGCTCATAATACTACCAGCGATTCACACATAACTCATAAGATCACCAGTGGATCACACATCGCTCATAACACCACCAGCTACAGACAGATGTCTCGTAATACCACTAGAGGTTCACACATCGCTCATAACATCACAAGCTATTCACAAATATCCCATAACACCGCTAGTGCCTCACACATGGCTCATAAGACCACCAATGGCTCACACGTCGTCCATAACTCCACCAGCGATTCATAAATATCTTATAAGGCCACCAGTGGCTCACACATCACTCATAACACCGGCAGCGACTCACAAATATCTCCTACCACCATCAGTGGCTCACACATCACTCATAACACCGCCAGCGACTCACAAATATCTCCTACCACCATCACTGGCTCACACAAAACTCATAACACAGCCAGCGACTCACAAATATCTCCTACCACCATCACTGGCTCACATCACTCGTAACACCGCCAGCGACTCACACATATCTCCTACTACCACCAGTGGTTCACACATCGCTCATAACGCCACCCGCTACTCAAAAATATCTCATAACACCACTAGTGGCTCACACATCACTCATAACAACATCGAGTCACACATATCTCATGACATCACCAGTGGTTGATAGACAATGCATAACACCACCAGCGACTCCCAGACTTCTCATAACACCACCAATATCTCACATATAGCGCATAATACCGCCAGTGATTCACACATATCTCATAACACCACCACTTGGCGCACACATTGTTCATAACCCCTACATCGACTCATAAATATCTTATTACTCCACTTGTGGCTCACACATCGCTCATAACACCACCAGCGCTTCATAATTATCTAATAACACAACCAGTGGCTAGCACATCCCTCATAACACCACCAGCGACTCACACATATGACATCACTGGTGGTTCATACATCACTCATAACACCACTAGCGACTCGCACATATAACATTACTAGTGGTTCATACATGCCTCATAACCCAACCAGCGACTCACACATATATCATAACATCACTAGTGGTTCATACATCACTCATAACCCCACCAGCGACTCGCACATATAACATCACTAGTGGTTCATACATCACTCATAACCCCACCAGCGACTCACACATATGATATCACTAGTGGTTCATACATCACTCATAACCCCACCAGCGACTCACACATATGATATCACTAGTGGTTCATACATCACTCATAACCCCACCAGCGACTCGCACATATAACATCACTAGTGGTTCATACATCACTCATAATCCCACCAGCGACTCACACATATGATATCACTAATGGTTCATACATCACTCATAACACCACTAGCGACTCACACATATATCACTAGTGGTTCATACATCACTCATAACCCCACTAGCAACTCGCACATATAACATCACTAGTGGTTCATACATCACTCATAACCCCACTAGCGACTCGCACATATATTATAACATCACTAATGGTTCATACATCACTCATAACCCGACCAGCGAGTCGCACATATATCATAACATCACTAGTGGTTCATACATGCCTCGTAACACCACCAGCGACTCACACATATATCATAACATCACTAGTGGTTCATACATTACTCATAACCCCACCAGCGACTCACACATACGATATCACTAGTGGTTCATACATCACTCATAACCCCACCAGCGACTCGCACATATAACATCACTAGTGATTCATACATCACTCATAATCCCACCAGCGACTCACACATATGATATCACTAATGGTTCATACATCACTCATAACACCACTAGCGACTCACACATATATCACTAGTGGTTCATACATCACTCATAACCCCACTAGCGACTCGCACATATAACATCACTAGTGGTTCATACATCACTCATAAACCCACTAGCGACTAGCACATATAACATCGCTAATGGTTCATACATCACTCATAACCCGACCAGCGAGTCGCACATATAACATCACTAGTGGTTCATACATGCCTCATAACACCACCAGCGACTCACACATATATCATAACATCACTAGTGGTTCATACATCACTCATAACCCCACCAGCGACTCGCACATATAGCATCACTAGTGGTTCATACATCACTCATAACCCCACTAGCGACTCGCACATATAACATCACTAGTGGTTCATACATCACTCATAACCCCACTAGAGACTCGCACATATATTATAACATCACTAATGGTTCATACATCGCTCATAACCCCTCCAGCGAGTCGCACATATATCATAACATCACTAGTGGTTCATACATGCCTCATAACACCACCAGCGACTCACACATATATCATAACATCACTAGTGGTTCATACATCACTCATAACCCCACCAGCGACTCGCACATATAACATCACTTTTGGTTCATACATCACTCATAACCCCACCAGCGACTCGCACATATAACATCACTAGTGGTTCATAGATCACTCATAACCCCACCAGCGACTCGCACATATAACATCACTAGTGGTTCATACATCACTCATAACCCCACTAGCGACTCGCACATATATTATAACATCACTAATGGTTCATACATCGCTCATAACCCCACCAGCGAGTTGCACATATATCATAACGTCACTAGTGGTTCATACATGCCTCATAACACCACCAGCGACTCACACATATAACATCACTAGTGGTTCATACATGCCTCATAACACGACCAGCGACTCACTGATAACATCGTTAGTGTCGTATATATCTCTCATAACACCACTTGTGGCTTACACACCTTTCATAACACCACAAGTGACTCACCTGTAACACCACTAGTGGTTCGTATATTACTCATAACACCACCAGAGACTCACAACTGTCTTATAACACCATTAGTAGTTTACATATCGCTCATAACTCCACAAGTGGCTCACACATTGCTCATAACATCACCAGTGGGTCACTCGTCGCTGATGGCATCACCAGCGATATATAGATATCTTATGACACCACCATTGGCTTACACATCGCTCACAACACCACCAGCTACTCACAATTATTTCTTAACATTACTAGTGACTCACCTATCGCTCGTAACAAGACCAGCTACTCACAAATATCTCATAACATTACTAGTCGCTCACACGTCCCTCATAACGCCACCAATGAGTCACATATATCATAACATCACTAGTGGTTCATACATCACTCATAACCCCACCAGCGACTCACACATATGATATCACTAGTGGTCCATACATCACTCATAACCCCACCAGCGACTCACACATATGATATCACTAGTGGTTCATACATCACTCATAACCCCACCAGCGACTCACACATATGATATCACTAGTGGTTCATACATCACTCATAACCCCACCAGCGACTCGCACATATAACATCACTAGTGGTTCATACATCACTCACAACACCACCAACGACTCACGAATCTCATAACACCATTAATGGCTTAATCACCACTCATGACACCACTTGTGGCTCACATATCATTCATAACACCACCAGTGACACACACATTGCTTGTAACACTGTAACACCACCAGTGACACACACATTGCTCATAAGACCACCAGTGGGTCACACGTCGCTCATAAAATTATTTTGTTCATTTATTGCTCCAGACTAACAGTAACTTATCCATAACACCGTTAGTGGCTTCCTCTACTCATAACACCGACAATGACTCGTACATTGTTCATAACGCCACAAGGAGCTCAGTATCGCTCATTACACCATCTGTAATTCGCATGTAGCTCATAACACTACCTGTGGCTCACACATTGCTCATAAAACCGCCTGAGGCTTGCTTATATCTTACAGCAATACCTGTGGCTCATTTATTGCTCATAACACCATCAGCGACATGTAGGTAGATATATCCTAACTCATATCGTATCCTAACTCATATCACAGCAGGTGGCTCATACATCTCTCATAACACCATCGGCGACTCGCATGTATCTCAATACCCCCAGTGGCTCACACATTCCTCATAACACTTTCATTGATTTGCACATATCTCATAACAACACCAGTGGCTCACACATCGCTAAGAACACAACCATGGATTCACATATATCACATAACACCACCATTGGCTTACACGTCACTTACAACACCAACAGCGAGTCACAAATATCTTTGAACGTCCTGAGTCTTGTTGTATTAACATCCTGAGTCTTGTATTAACATCCTGAGCCTTGTTGTATTAACATCCTGAGTCTTGTTGTATTAACATCCTGAGCCTTGTTGTATTAACATCCTGAGTCTTGTTGTATTAACATCATGAGTCTTGTTGCATTAACATCATGAGTCTTGTTGCATTAACATCCTGAGTCTTGTTATATTAACATCCTGAGTCTTGTTGTATTAACATCCTGAGTGTTGTTGTATTAACATCCTGAGTCTTGTTGTATTGACATCCTGAGTCTTGTTGTATTAACATCCTGAGTCTTGTTGTATTAACATCCTGAGTTTTGTTGTATTAACATCCTGAGTCTTGTTGTATTAACATCCTGAGTCTTGTTGTATTAACATCCTGAGTCTTGTATTAACATCCTGAGTCTAGTTGTATTAGCATCCTGAGTCTTGTTGTATTAACATCCTTAGCCTTGTTGTATTAACATCCTGAGTCTTGTTGTATTAACATCTTGAGTCTTGTATTAACATCCTGAGTCTTGTTGTATTAACATCCGAGTCTTGTTGTATTAACATCCTGAGTCTTTTTGTATTAACATCCTGAGTCTTGTATTAACATCCTGAGTCTTGTATTAACATCCTGAGTCTTGTTGTATTAACATCCTGAGTCTTGTATTAACATCATGAGTCTTGCTGTATTAACATCCTGAGCCTTGTTGTATCAACATCCTGAGTCTTGTATTAACATCCTGAGTCTTGTTGTATTAATATCCTGAGTCTTGTTGTATTAACATCTTGAGTCTTGTATCAACATCCTGAGTCTTGTTGTATTAACATCCTGAGTCTTGTATTGGCATCCGAGTCTTGTATTAACATCCTGAGTCTTGTTGTATTAACATCCTGAACCTTGTTGTATTAACATCTTGAGTTTTGTTGTATTAACATCCTGAGTCTTGTTGTATTGACATCCGAGTCTTTTATTAACATCCTGAGTCTTGTATTAACATCCTGAGTCTTGTTGTATTAACATCCTGAGTTTTGTTGTATTAACATCCTGAGCCTTGTTGTATTGACATCCGAGTCTTGTATTAACATCTTGAGTCTTGTTGTATTAACACCCTGAGTCTTGTATTAACATCCTGAGTCTTGTTGTATTAACATCCTAAGTCTTGTATTAACATCCTGAGTCTTGTTGTATTAACATCCGAGTCTTGTATTAACATCCTGAGTCTTGTTGTATTAACATCCTGAGCCTTGTTGTATTAACATCCGAGTCTTGTATTAACATCCTGAGTCTTGTTGTATTAACATCCTGAGTCTTGTATTAACATCCTG
Organism: Panulirus ornatus; assembly: GCF_036320965.1. Classification (NCBI taxonomy): domain Eukaryota; kingdom Metazoa; phylum Arthropoda; class Malacostraca; order Decapoda; family Palinuridae; genus Panulirus; species Panulirus ornatus. Next base: position 37,029,509 of record NC_092240.1, read on the forward strand.
AGTCTTGTATTAACATCCTGAGTTTTGTTGTATTAACATCCGCGTCTTGTATTAACATCCTGAGTCTTGTATTAACATCCTGAGTTTTGTTGTATTAACATCATGAGTTTTGTTGTATTGACATCCTGAGTCTTGTTGTATTAACATCCTGAGTCTTGTTGTATTAACATCCTGAGTCTTGTTGTATTAACATCCTGAGTCTTGTATTAACATCATGAGTCTTGCTGTATTAACATCCTGAGCCTTGTTGTATCAACATCCTGAGTCTTGTTGTATTAACATCCTGAGTTTTGTTGTATTAACATCCTGAGTCTTGTTGTATTAACATCCTGAGTCTTGTTGTATTAACATCCTGAGTCTTGTTGTATTAACATCCTGAGTCTTGTATTAACATCCTGGGTCTTGTTTTATTAACATCCTGGGTCTTGTTGTATTAACATCCTGAGTCTTGTTGTATTAACATCCTGAGTCTTGTTGTATTAACATCCTGAGTCTTGTATTAACATCCTGAGTCTTGTATTAACATCCTGAGCCTTGTTGTATTAACATCCTGGGTCTTGTTGTATTAACATCCTGGGTCTTGTTGTATTAACATCCTGAGTCTTGTTGTATTAACATCCTGAGTCTTGTTGTATTAACATCCTGAGTCTTGTTGTATTAACATCCTGAGCCTTGTTGTATTAACATCCTGGGGCTTGTTGTATTAACATCCTGAGTCTTGTTGTATTAACATCCTGAGTCTTGTATTAACATCCTGAGTCTTGTTGTATTAACATCCTGAGTCTTGTTGTATTAACATCCTGAGTCTTGTATTAACATCATGGGTCGTAAGGTTGACGCTGGGAGTCATTACTTATGAGGACTTTGTGAGACACAGAAATTATATCATCTGATGGATTACTGCGCCTGTCTGCCTTATGGTTCAGACATCACATAACTGTCTGCCTTATGGTACAGACAACACATAACTATTTGCATTACGGTACAAACATCGCATAACTGTCTGCATTATGGTGCAGGCAACACATAACTCTGCATTATGGTGCAGACAACACATAACTGTCTACCTTATGGTACAGACAACACATCACTGTCTGCCTTATGGTACAGACAACACATAACTGTTTGCATTACAGTACAGACAACGTATAACTGTCTGCATTATGGTGCAGGCAACACATAACTGTCTGCCTTATGGTACAGACAACACATAACTGAATTATCGTACAGACAACATATAACTGTCTACATTATTGTACAGACATCACATAATGTCTGCATTATGGTGCATACAACACATAACTCTGCATTATCGTACAGACAACACATAACTGTCTGCATTATGGTACAGACAGCACATAACTGTCTACTTTATGGTACAGACTACATATAACAGTCTACATTATGGTACAGACTACACATAACAGTTTACATTATGGTACAGACAACACATAACTGTCTGCATAATGGTGCATACAACACATAACTTTGCATTATGGTACATACATCACATAATGTCTGCATTATGGCACAGACAACACATAACTCTGCATTGTGGTACATACAAAACATAACTTTGCATTATGGTGCAGACAACACATAGCTCTGCATTATGGTACAGACAACAATAACTGTCTGTATTATGGTACAAACAACACATAACTTTGCATTATGGTACAGACAACACATGACTGTCTGCCTTATGGTATGTACAACACATAACTCTGCATTATGGCACAGACAGCAAACAACTCTGCATTATGGCACAGACAACACATAACTCCATTATGGTTCAGACAACAAACAACTGTCTGCATTACGGTACAGACAACTCATAACTGTCTGCATTATGGTGCAGACAACACATAACTCTACATTATGGCACAGACAACACATAACTTTGCATTATGGTACAGACAGCAAACAATCGTGTGCATTATAGTACAGACAACACAAAACTGTCTACATTATGGTACAGACAACACATAAATGTCTGCATTATGGGAGACAACATGCAACTGTCTGCATTATGGTACAGACAACACATAACTGTCTGCACTATGGTACAGACAACACATAACTGTCTGCATTATGGTACAGACAACTCATAAGTGTCTGCACTATGGTACAGACAACACATGACTGTCTACATTATGGTACAGACAACACATAACTGTCTGCATTATGGTACAGACAACTCATAACTGTGCATTATGGTACAGACAACTCATAACTGTCTGCACTATGGTACAGACAACACATAACTGTCTACATTATGGTACAGACAACACATAACTGTCTGCATTATGGTACAGACAACTCATAACTGTCTGCACTATGGTACAGACAACACATAACTGTCTACATTATGGTACAGACAACACATAACTGTCTGCATTATGGTACAGACAACACATAACTGTCTGCATTATGGTACAGACAACACATAACTGTCTGCATTATGGTACAGACAACACATAACTGTCTGCATTATGGTACAGACAACACATAACTGTCTGCATTATGGTACAGACAACACATAACTGTCTGCATTATGGTACAGACAACACATAACTGTCTACATTATGGTACAGACAACACATAACTGTCTGCATTATGGTACAGACAACTCATAACTGTCTGCACTATGGTACAGACAACACATAACTGTCTACATTATGGTACAGACAACACATAACTGTCTGCATTATGGTACAGACAACACATAACTGTCTGCATTATGGTACAGACAACACATAACTGTCTGCATTATGGTACAGACAACAAACTGTCTTCATTATGGTACAGACAACACATAACTCTGCATTATGGTACAGACAACACATAACTCCGCATTATGGTACAGACAACACACAACTGTCTGCATTATGGTAAGACAACACATAAGTAACTGTCTGCATTATGGTACAGACAACACATAACTGTCTTCATTATGGTACACACAACACATAAATGTCAGCATTGTGGTGCAGACAACACATAACTGTCTGCATTATGATGTAAACAACACATAACTGCATTATGCTGCAGACAACAAACAGTAGTGTCATATAACTGGCTGGCCATGATCAGAACTTACATGATCAACCTCGCCAAAGTCACACAGGTTCTCCTATTCAGTACACAAACATTCTCTCCGTCTCATACATAACACGCGAGACTTTCACACGAGCGAGTGCGATACAACACGTAACTCACAGAACTGGTAATTAACTCTTGCGGTGAGCGGTGAGCGGCGAGCGGTACGCGCTAGCCCTACCTAATGACTATATCTGGTCATAGGCAGTGTGGAGCGAGCGAGAGGCTGCTGCGTAACCTGCATCCTTATCTCTCTCTCCAGGTTCCACCTGTCAGCTGGTGCCACAGTTCATGACCGCGGTGGACTGTCAGCTGGTGCCACAGTTCATGACCGCGGTGGACTGTCAGCTGGTGCCACAGTTCATGACCGCGGTGGACTGTCAGCTGGTGCCACAGTTCATGACCGCGGTGGACTGTCAGCTGGTGCCACAGTTCATGAACGCGGTGGACTGTCAGCTGGTGTCACAGTTCATGACCGCGGTGGACTGTCAGCCGGTGTCAGCCCATGACCGCGGTACAATGACCAGACACACGTGTAGACTTTCCCCCCCTGACAGGTTAACATAGTTCAAGGCACAGGTTAACGTAGCTCAAGGCACAGGTTAACATAGCTCAAGGCACAGGTTAACATAGCTCAAGGCACAGGTTAACATAGCTCAAGGCACAGGTTAACATAGCTCAAGGCACAGGTAAACATACTTCAAGGCACAGGTTAACATAGCTCAAGGCACAGGTTAACATAGTTCAAGGCACAGGTTAACATAGCTCAAGGCACAGGTTAACATAGCTCAAGGCACAGGTTAACATAGCTCAAGGCACAGGTTAACATAGTTCAAGGCACAGGTTAACATAGCTCAAGGCACAGGTTAACATAGTTCAAGGCACAGGTTAACATAGCTCAAGGCACAGGTTAACGTAGCTCAAGGCACAGGTAAACATACTTCAAGGCACAGGTTAACATAGTTCAAGGCACAGGTTAACATAGTTCAAGGCACAGGTTAACATAGTTCAAGGCACAGGTTAACATAGCTCAAGGCACAGGTTAACATAGCTCAAGGCACAGGTTAACATAGCTCAAGGCACAGGTTAACATAGTTCAAGGCACAGGTTAACATAGCTCAAGGCACAGGTTAACATAGTTCAAGGCACAGGTTAACATAGCTCAAGGCACAGGTTAACGTAGCTCAAGGCACAGGTAAACATACTTCAAGGCACAGGTTAACATAGTTCAAGGCACAGGTTAACATAGCTCAAGGCACAGGTTAACATAGTTCAAGGCACAGGTTAACATAGCTCAAGGCACAGGTTAACGTAGCTCAAGGCACAGGTAAACATACTTCAAGGCACAGGTTAACATAGCTCAAGGCACAGGTTAACATAGCTCAAGGCACAGGTTAACATAGCTCAAGGCACAGGTTAACATAGTTCAAGGCACAGGTTAACATAGCTCAAGGCACAGGTTAACATAGCTCAAGGCACAGGTTAACATAGCTCAAGGCACAGGTTAACATAGCTCAAGGCAGGTTGCACGTAATGCACCTCCGTCATTCGTAATGATACGCACCGACAGGTCTTGACGACCATTGTCATGAGCTTCCGCATCACAACTTCGCCATCGGGTGAGACATGATGCGCTTGATGACTAGTGTGGTCAGGGTGCTGCTCCGGGAGAGACTGGCGCTCTGTTGTGGTTACTAATACTGTCTTTATACTACCAACCAACACTCTTCGCGAGGTATATATATATATATATATATATATATATATATATATATATATATATATATATATATATATATATATATATATATATATATATATTTTTTTTTTTTTCTTTTTGCTTTGTCGCTGTCTCCCGCGTTTGCGAGGTAGCGCAAGGAAACAGACGAAAGAAATGGCCCAACCCACCCCCATACACATGTATATACATACGTCCACACACACAAATATACATACCTACACAGCTTTCCATGGTTTACCCCACACGCTTCACATGCCCTGATTCAATCCACTGACAGCACGTCAACCCCGGTATACCACATCGATCCAATTCACTCTATTCCTTGCCCTCCTTTCACCCTCCTGCATGTTCAGGCCCCGATCACACAAAATCTTTTTCACTCCATCTTTCCACCTCCAATTTGGTCTCCCACTTCTCCTCGTTCCCTCCACCTCCGACACATATATCCTCTTGGTCAATCTTTCCTCACTCATTCTCTCCATGTGCCCAAACCATTTCAAAACACCCTCTTCTGCTCTCTCAACCACGCTCTTTTTATTTCCACACATCTCTCTTACCCTTACATTACTTACTCGATCAAACCACCTCACACCACACATTGTCCTCAAACATCTCATTTCCAGCACATCCATCCTCCTGCGCACAACTCTATCCATAGCGCACGCCTCGCAACCATACAACATTGTTGGAACCACTATTCCTTCAAACATACCCATTTTTGCTTTCCGAGATAATGTTCTCGACTTCCACACATTCTTCAAGGCTCCCAGGATTTTCGCCCCCTCCCCCACCCTATGATCCACTTCCGCTTCCATGGTTCCATCCGCTGCCAGATCCACTCCCAGATATCTAAAACACTTTACTTCCTCCAGTTTTGCTCCATTCAAACTTACCTCCCAGTTGACTTGACCCTCAACCCTACTGCACCTAATAACCTTGCTCTTATTCACATTTACTCTTAACTTTCTTCTTTCACACACTTTACCAAACTCAGTCACCAGCTTCTGCAGTTTCTCACATGAATCAGCCACCAGCGCTGTATCATCAGCGAACAACAATTGACTCACTTCCCAAGCTCTCTCATCCCCAACAGACTTCATACTTGCCCCTCTTTCCAAAACTCTTGCATTTACCTCCCTAACAACCCCATCCATAAACAAATTAAACAACCATGGAGACATCACACACCCCTGCCGCAAACCTACATTCACTGAGAACCAATCACTTTCCTCTCTTCCTACACGTACACATGCCTTACATCCTCGATAAAAACTTTTCACTGCTTCTAACAACTTGCCTCCCACACCATATATTCTTAATACCTTCCACAGAGCATCTCTATCAACTCTATCATGTGCCTTCTCCAGATCCATAAATGCTACATACAAATCCATTCGCTTTTCTAAGTATTTCTCACATACATTCTTCAAAGCAAACACCTGATCCACACATCCTCTACCACTTCTGAAACCACACTGCTCTTCCCCAATCTGATGCTCTGTACATGCCTTCACCCTCTCAATCAATATCCTCCCATATAATTTACCAGGAATACTCAACAAACTTATACCTCTGTAATTTGAGCACTCACTCTTATCCCCTTTGCCTTTGTACAATGGCACTATGCACGCATTCCGCCAATCCTCAGGCACCTCACCATGAGTCATACAAACATTAAATAACCTTACCAACCAGTCAACAATACAGTCACCCCCTTTTTTAATAAATTCCACTGCAATACCATCCAAACCTGCTGCCTTGCCGGCTTTCATCTTCCGCAAAGCTTTTACTACCTCTTCTCTGTTTACCAAATCATTTTCCCTAACCCTCTCACTTTGCACACCACCTCGACCAAAACACCCTATATCTGCCACTCTATCATCAAACACATTCAACAAACCTTCAAAATACTCACTCCATCTTCTCACATTACCACTACTTGTTATCACCTCCCTATTTGCGCCCTTCACTGAAGTTCCCATTTGCTCCCTTGTCTTACGCACTTTATTTACCTCCTTCCAGAACATCTTTTTATTCTCCCTAAAATTTAACGATACTCTCTCACCCCAACTCTCATTTGCCCTCTTTTTCACCTCTTGTACCTTTCTCTTAACCTCCTGTCTCTTTCTTTTATACATCTCCCACTCAATTGCATTTTTTCCCTGCAAAAATCGTCCAAATGCCTCTCTCTTCTCTTTCACTAATACTCTTACTTCTTCATCCCACCACTCACTACCCTTTCTAATCAACCCACCTCCCACTCTTCTCATGCCACAAGCATCTTTTGCGCAATCCATCACTGATTCCCTAAATACATCCCATTCCTCCCCCACTCCCCTTACTTCCATTGTTCTCACCTTTTTCCATTCTGTACTCAGTGTCTCCTGGTACTTCCTCACACAAGTCTCCTTCCCAAGCTCACTTACTCTCACCACCCTCTTCACCCCAACATTCACTCTTCTTTTCTGAAAACCCATACAAATCTTCTCCTTAGCCTCTACAAGATAATGATCAGACATCCCTCCAGTTGCACCTCTCAGCATATTAACATCCAAAAGTCTCTCTTTCGCGCGCCTGTCAATTAACACGTAATCCAATAACGCTCTCTGGCCATCTCTCCTACTTACATACGTATATTTATGTATATCTCGCTTTTTAAACCAGGTATTCCCAATCACCAGTCCTTTTTCAGCACATAAATCTACAAGCTCTTCACCATTTCCATTTACAACACTGAACACCCCATGTATACCAATTATTCCCTCAACTGCCACATTACTCACCTTTGCATTCAAATCACCCATCACTATAACCCGGTCTCGTGCATCAAAACCACTAACACACTCATTCAGCTGCTCCCAAAACACTTGCCTTTCACGATCTTTCTTCTCATGCCCAGGTGCATATGCACCAATAATCACCCATCTCTCTCCATCAACTTTCAGTTTTATCCATATTAATCGAGAATTTACTTTCTCACATTCTATCACATACTCCCACAACTCCTGTTTCAGGAGTACTGCTACTCCTTCCCTTGCTCTTGTCCTCTCACTAACCCCTGACTTTACTCCCAAGACATTCCCAAACCACTGTTCCCCTTTACCCTTGAGCTTCGTTTCACTCAGAGCCAAAACATCCAGGTTCCTTTCCTCAAACTTACTACCTATCTCTCTTTTTTTCACATCTTGGTTACATCCACACACATTTAGACACCCCATATATATATATATATATATATATATATATATATATATATATATATATATATATATATATATATATATATATATAGGGTGTTTTGGTCGAGGTGGTGTGCAAAGTGAGAGGGTTAGGGAAAATGATTTGGTAAACAGAGAAGATGTAGTAAAAGCTTTGCGGAAGATGAAAGCCGGCAAGGCAGCAGGTTTGGATGGTATTGCAGTGGAATTTATTAAAAAAGGGGGTGACTGTATTGTTGACTGGTTGGTAAGGTTATTTAATGTTTGTATGACTCATGGTGAGGTGCCTGAGGATTGGCGGAATGCGTGCATAGTGCCATTGTACAAAGGCAAAGGGGATTAGAGTGAGTGCTCAAATTACAGAGGTATAAGTTTGTTGAGTATTCCTGGTAAATTATATGAGAGGATATTGATTGAGAGGGTGAAGGCATGTACAGAGCATCAGATTGGGGAAGAGCAGTGTGGTTTCAGAAGTGGTAGAGGATGTGTGGATCGGGTGTTTGCTTTGAAGAATGTATGTGAGAAATACTTAGAAAAGCAAATGGATTTGTATGTAGCATTTATGGATCTGGAGAAGGCATATGATAGAGTTGATAGAGATGCTCTGTGGAAGGTATTAAGAATATATGGTGTGGGAGGCAAGTTGTTAGAAGCAGTGAAAAGTTTTTATCGAGGATGTAAGGCATGTGTACGTGTAGGAAGAGAGGAAAGTGATTGGTTCTCAGTGAATGTAGGTTTGCGGCAGGGGTGTGTGATGTCTCCATGGTTGTTTAATTTGTTTATGGATGGGGTTGTTAGGGAGGTGAATGCAAGAGTTTTGGAAAGAGGGGCAAGTATGAAGTCTGTTGGGGATGAGAGAGCTTGGGAAGTGAGTCAGTTGTTGTTCGCTGATGATACAGCGCTGGTGGCTGATTCATGTGAGAAACTGCAGAAGCTGGTGACTGAGTTTGGTAAAGTGTGTGAAAGAAGAAAGTTAAGAGTAAATGTGAATAAGAGCAAGGTTATTAGGTACAGTAGGGTTGAGGGTCAAGTCAATTGGGAGGTGAGTTTGAATGGAGAAAAACTGGAGGAAGTGAAGTGTTTTAGATATCTGGGAGTGGATCTGGCAGCGGATGGAACCATGGAAGCGGAAGTGGATCATAGGGTGGGGGAGGGGGCGAAAATTCTGGGAGCCTTGAAGAATGTGTGGAAGTCGAGAACATTGTCTCGGAAAGCAAAAATGGGTATGTTTGAAGGAATAGTGGTACCAACAATGTTGTATGGTTGCGAGGCGTGGGCTATGGATAGAGTTGTGCGCAGGAGGATGGATTTGCTGGAAATGAGATGTTTGAGGACAATGTGTGGTGTGAGGTGGTTTGATCGAGTAAGTAACGTAAGGGTAAGAGAGATGTGTGGAAATAAAAAGAGCGTGGTTGAGAGAGCAGAAGAGGGTGTTTTGAAATGGTTCGGGCACATGGAGAGAATGAGTGAGGAAAGATTGACCAAGAGAATATATGTGTTGGAGGTGGAGGGAACGAGGAGAAGAGGGAGACCAAATTGGAGGTGGAAAGATGGAGTGAAAAAGATTTTGTGTGATCGGGGCCTGAACATGCAGGAGGGTGAAAGGAGGGCAAGGAATAGAGTGAATTGGATCGATGTGGTATACCGGGGTTGACGTGCTGTCGGTGGATTGAAACAAGGCATGTGAAGCGTCTGGGGTAAACCATGGAAAGTTGTGTAGGTATGTATATTTGCGTGTGTAGACGTATGTATATACATGTGTATGGGGGTGGGTTGGGCCATTTCTTTCGTCTGTTTCCTTGCGCTACCTCGCAAACGCGGGAGACAGCGACAAAGCAAAAAAAAAAAAAAAAAATATATATATATATATATATATATATATATATATATATATATATATATATATATATATATATATATATATCCCTGGGGATAGGGGAGAAAGAATTCTTCCCACGTATTCCCTGCGTGTCGCAGAGGGCGACTAAAAAGGGAGGGAGCGGGGGGCTGGATATCCTCCCCTCGTTTTTGTTTTTTTTTTTTCCAAAAGAAGGAACAGAGAAAGGGGCCAGGTGAGTATATTCCCTCAAAAGCCCAGTCCTCTGTTCGTAACGCTACCTCGCTAACGCGGGAAACGGCGAATAGTTTGAAAGAAAATATATATATATATATATATATATATATATATATATATATATATATATATATATATATATATATAAACTTGTTTTTTGTTTTCTGCGTAACGAGATTTCGGCAGGAACAGAGAAAGGCTCATTAACTCACTCTTTTAAGTGACATATATATAGAACTCCAAAACCACAGCTCCCCATCCACAGCCAAGCCCCACAGACTTTTCCGTGGTTTCTCTTGATCGCTTCATGTTCCCTGGTTTAGCCCACTGATAGCACGTTGCCCCCTGTGTACCACATCGCTTAAATTCGCTCTATCTGGAGCTTCCCTCACACCTTCCTGTATTATCAGGCCTTGATCCCTCAAAACATCTTTCACTCCATCTTTTCATATCCAGTTTGGTCTCCCTTTTCTCCTTGTTCCCTCAACTTCTGACACGTATACTGTCTTGGCCTTTCCTCACTCATCCTCTCCATGTGTCCAAACCATTTCGCACCCCTTCCTTAAGTCTTTCAACTTCACTCTTCATATCATCAGAGATCTTTCTTGCCCTATCATTTCTCATTTGATAAACCTTTCTTACATCATATTTGTCCTTATACACTTCATTTCAAGCACATCCACCCTCATCCTTAATATTCAAGACCCACGCCTCGTTTGCATGCAACATCATTGCGACCACACACACTACTCAGCGCACCCAGAAACTTAGTTCCCTCAGTCATATTACGACATACTTCAGCTCCAATGGTTCCATCCACTGCAAAGTCCACTTCTAGATATCTCAAACACTACTTCCTCTGGGATCTCTTCCTTCAACCTTGCACTCAAAACCACCCAATCTCATATTCTTACTAAACATAATCTTATTTGTATTCACACAACTCTCGGCTTTCTCCTTTCACGTACACTCATAAATGCAGACACCAGCTACTGCAGCCTCTCACTCGAATCTGCCACCTGAACTGTCATCAGTAAACAACTGACTCGCCTCCCAGCCCCCCCTAACCCGCAGACCCAGCAGACTCCACACCTTACCCTCTCTCCAAGACCCTCCCATTTACCTCTCACCATCTCAGCCTTGAACATATTAAACAGTGACGGCGGAATCACATACCCTTGTCGCAGACACAGCACCTGGAACCACCCATCCTCCCCTCTCCTTACTGGCTCGCACGATTATCTTGATAGAAACTCTTCACTGCTTCCAGCAGTTTTTCTTAAGTTCATGATATATGTAAGACCTTCCAAAAAGCAGATCTGTTAATGCTATCATATGATTTCTCATGATCCATGAATGCCACGTACAAATCCTTCCGTCTCTCGTAAGTATTCCTCATACAAATTTTTCAAAGCAAACAACTGATCCACACTTCCTCTACTACTCCTAAAGCCATATTGTTCAATCCTAGTCTGATGTTTGGTACATGCTTACATCCTCACAGTCGCCCGTCTCCCAAGCAACGTACTCGGTATAATCAACAATCTTACCTGTAATTCGAACATTCGCTTTTGTCCTTGCCTTTATACAGTGGCACTTGTGCGTGCATTCCACCAATCCTCAGGCACCTCACCTTGAACCTTACGTACACTGAAAATCTTAACTCACCAATCATAAAAACTATCGTCCCTTGCTTTGGAAATTCAGCCGCAGTGCCATCCACTCCAGCCGCTTTACCACGTTTCATGTTAGGCAAGGCTTTCACCACCTCTTATCTTTTCACCAAATCACTTACCATGACTTTCAACATTCGCATACTTTGCCTCAACACCATAAAACATTCCATCTCTTTGCTGGCTCCCTCCCAGCTTCATTTACACAATGAAACAAAGATGCTCACAATTAAGTTCCACCTCAACATGCTGGCTCTCATTTCATTGTAGCAACACAAAACCTCTCCCACCCAAACCATTTTATAACTAACCACCAACCCCCATGTAGAAATAAAGATTTTATATCCCTGCCTCACACTTTAACAACCTCTACTCACAATTCCTCTCTCCCCATATAGAGATAACACTGGCAAAACATTACACTGAAATAATCCGCCAGACACTAAACAAACGCCCTGCCAACTACTCTTAGACTTCACACAACCAGACATACACCCATCAGAAGCCACACTCCCCAGACAAACACGGTTCACATTTTCCTGTCTACTCTCTGGACGTCACCCATCCCAACAACACTAAACCCATCGTGGTCTCAGCATACCCCAGGACGCTTCATGTCCACAATGCAGCAACCACAAACGAAGACACCGAAGACTCCACTACCCTGCACACTTTCCCCTCACGGACGCGCTCACATTACTAATCTTTATGACCTATAGTCCCGCCAGGTAGGCGTGGCCAGCTTCCTCAGTGTGGTGGGAATCTCATATACGAGAGACTCCTGGAGCAGGAAGTGTATATATATATATATATATATATATATATATATATATATATATATATATATATATATATACGTAAATGGTGCACATGAACGCGCACCACCATCCTACGCTGGTTAGTATGATATATATATCAGTCTCTAGCTGTCGTGTGTAATGCACCGAAACCACAGCTCCCTTTCCACATCCAGGCCCCACAAAACTTTCCATGGTTTACCCCAGACGCTTTATATGCCCTAGTTTAATCCATATATATATATATATATATATATATATATATATATATATATATATATATATATATAGATAGATAGATAGATATGCCTCATGATCTTTTTTCTCTTGCTCAGGTGCATAAGCACCAATAATCGCCCATCTCTTTTCATCCACTTTCAGTTTTACCCATATTCTTACACTATCACATGCTCCCACAACTCCTGTTTCAGGAGTAGTGCTACTCCTTCCTTTGCTCTTGTCCTCTCACCAACCCCTGACTTTACTTTCAAAACATTCCACAAACCACTCCTCCCCTTTACCCTTGAGCTTCGTTTCACTCAGAGCCAAAACGTCCAGGTAGCTTTCCTAGAACATACTGCCTATCTCTTCTTTTTTTTTCTCATTTTTTCTCATCTTGGTTACATCCATACACATTTAGACACCCCAATCTGAGCCTTCGAATAGGTTGAGCACTCCCCGCATGACTCCTTTTAAAATGTTACAATACAAGGAGGGGAGGGTTTCTAGCCCCCCCCCCCCCTCCCCCCCCCCCCGCGCGCGCTCCCGTCCACTTTAGTCGCCTTCTACGACACGCGGGGAATGCATGGGAAGTATTGGGAGCAGCTGAGTGAGTGTTTTAGCAGTTTTGATGCACGAGACCGGGTTATAGTGACGGGTGATTTGAATGCAAAGGTGAGTAATGTGGCAGTTGAGGCAGTAATTGGTGTGCATGGGGTGTTCAGTGTTGAAATGGAAATGATGAAAAGCTTGTAGATGTGTGTGCTGAAAAAGGACTGGTAATTGGGAATACCTGGTTTAAAAAGAGATATACATAAGTATACGTATGTAAGTAGGAGAGATGGCCAGAGAGCGTTATTGGATTACGTGTTGATTGATAGGCGCGTGAAAGAGAGACTTTTGGATGTTAATGTGCTGAGAGTTGCAACTGGAGGGATGTCTAATTATTATCTTGTGGAGGCGAGAGTGAAGATTTGTTGAGGTTTTCAGAAAAGAAGAGAGAATGTTGGGGTGAAGAGAGTGGTGAGAGTAAGTAAAAGAAAGGTGTAAAAGGTGAAAAAAGAGGGCAAATGAGAGCTAGGGTGAGAGAGTATCATAAAATTCTAAGGAGAATAGAAAGATGTTTTGGAAAATAGTAAATATAGTGCATAAAACAAGAAAACAAATGGGAACCTCGGTGAAGGGGGCAAATGGGGAGGTAATAACAAATAGTGATGAAATGAGGAGATGGAGTGAGTATTTTGAAGATTTGTTAAATGTGTTTGATGATAGTGTGGCAGATGTAGGGTGTTTCAGGGTGGTGTGCAAAGTGAGTGGGTCAGGGAGAATGGTTTGGTAAACAGAGAAGAGGTAGTGAAAGCTTTGCGGAAGATGAAAGCCGGTAAGGCAGCGGTTTTGGATGGTATTGCAGTGTAATTTATTTAAAAAAAAAAGGGTAACTGTATTGTTGATTGGTAGGTAAGGCTATTCAGTGTATGTATGGCTCATGGTAAAGTGCCTGAGGATTAGCAGAATACATGCATAGTGCCATTGTACAAAGGCAGAGGGGATAAAGGTAAGTTCAAATTACAGAGGCATAAGATTGTTGAGTATTCCTGGGAAATTATGTGGGAGGGTATTGATTGAGAGGTGTAAAGGCATATACAGAGCATCAGATTGGGAAGGAGCAGTGTGGTTTCAGAAGTGGTAGAGGATGAGTGGATCAGGTGTTTGCTTTGAAGGATGTATGTGAGAAATACTTAGAAAAGCAAATGGATATGTATGTAGCATTTATGTATCTGGAGAAGGCATATGATAGAGTTGATAGAGATGCTCTGTGGAAGGTTTTGAGAGTATATGGAGTGGGTGGCAAGTTGTTAGAAGCAGTGAAAAGTTTTTACCAAGGATGTAAGGCATGTGTACGAGTAGAAAGAGAGGAATGTGATTGGTTCTCAGTGAATGTCGGTTTGCGGCAGGGGTGCGTGATGTCTCCATGGTTGTTTAATTTGTTTATGGATGGGGATGTTAGGAAGGTGAATGCAATAGTTTTGGAGTGAGGGGCAAGTATGCAGTCTATTGTGGATGAGAGGGCTTGGAAGTGAGTCTGTTGTTGTTCTCTTGTGATACAGCGTTAGTGGCTGATTCGGGTGAGAAACTGCAGAAGTTGGTGACTGAGTTTGGTAAAGTGTGTGTGTAAGAGAAGAAAGTTGAGAGTAAATGTGAATAAGAGCAAGGTTATTAGATTCATTAGGGTTGAGGGACAAGTTAATTGGGATGTAAGCTTGAATGGAGAAAATCTGGAGGAAGTGAAGCGTTTTAAATATCTGGGAGTGGACTTAGCAGAGAATGGAACCATGGAAGCGGGAGTGAGTCACAGGGTGGGGGAGGGGGCGAAGGTTCTGGGAGCATTGAAGAATGTGTTGAAGGCGAGAACATTATCTCGGAGAGCAAAAATGGGTATGTTAGAAGGAATAGTGGTACCAACAATGTTATATGGTTGCGAGGTAAGGGCTATAGATAAGGTTGTGCGTTGGAGGGTGGATGTGTTGGAAATGAAATGTTTGAGGACTATGTGGTGTGAGTTGATTTGATCGAGTAAGTAATGAAAGGGTGGGAGAGATGTTTGGTAATACAAAGAGTGTAGGTGAGAGAGCAGAAGAGGATGTGTTGAAATGGTTTGGACACATGGAGAGAATGAGTGAGGAAAGATTGACAAAGAGGATATATGTGTCAGAAGTGCAGGGAAGAAGAGAAGCAGGAGACCAACTTGCAAGTGGAAGGATGGAGTGACAAAGATTTTGAGTGATCGGGGCCTGAACATACAGAAGGGTGAAAGGCGTGCAAGAAATAGAGTGAATTGGAACGATGTGGTATACCGGGGTCGACGTGCTTTCAGTGGTTTGAACCAGGACATGTGAAGCGTCTGGGGTAAACCATGGAAAGTTTTGTGGGGCCTGGATGTGGAAAGGGAGCTGTGGTTTCGGTGCATTATACATGACAGCTAGAGACTGAGTGTGAACGAATGTGGCCTTCGTTATCTTTTCCTAGCGCTACGTCGATCTGTGGTGGTGGTGGTGGGGGGGGGGGGGCGACGGAAATGGATGAAGGCAGCAGGTATGAATATGTACATGTGTATATATGTATATGTCTATGTATTTATTTGTATGTATACGTTGAAATGTATATGTGCGTGTGTGAGCGTTTATGTATAAATATACATATGTATGTGGATGGGTTGTGGCGCACCATTCTTTCGTCTGTTTCCTTGTGCTACGTCGCTAACGCGGGAGACGGCGATTGAGTATAATGATAATGATAACGATGATGATATATATTATAAACAGATAGATAGATAGATAGATAGATACATAGATAAATTAGATAGGTAGATAGATAACACACAAACACATACTTACTCTTCAAAAGTTTAAACCCTTGTATCATGGTAGGGAAATGTTAAGAGTGTATCCCAGTACGAGTACCGCTCGGTCCCCCGTATTGTAAAGAAAGGTTATCACTGACACTTGTGCCATTGCCTTGGGGTAGGAGTGGTCGGCTTACAGACCTTTACTTCAAGACCAGACTGAGCTTCACATTCGTCTTGTGCAGCAGCCATGACTTGTTCCGTGTTCTGATGCAAGACATCACAAACAGAACGGAGTCTCTTACGACCACAGTATGCACGAACCGTACCATACTGGAGGTCGCTCCTCACGCCTGACGGGGGATTGTTGTCACCCAGGTGAGGGTCGTCCTCTGGGTGAGGGTCGTTGTCACCCAGGTGAGGGGTCGTCCTCTGGGTGAGGGTCGTTGTCGTCCAGGTGAGAGTCGTCCTCTGGGTGAGGGTCGTTGTCACCCAGGTGAGGGTCGTCCTCTGGGTGAGGACTGTTGTCACCCAGGTGAGGGTCGTCCTCTGGGTGAGGATCGTTGTCGTCCAGGTGAGGGCCGTCCTCTGGGTGAGGATCGTTGTCGTCCAGGTGAGGGTCGTCCTCTGGGTGAGGGTCGTTGTCGTCCAGGTGAGGGTCGTCCTCTGGGTGAGGATCGTTGTCGTCCAGGTGAGGGCCGTCCTCTGGGTGAGGATCGTTGTCGTCCAGGTGAGGGTCGTCCTCTGGGTGAGTCGTTGTCGTCCAGGTGAGGGTCGTCCTCTGGGTGAGGATCGTTGTCGTCCAGGTGAGGGTCGTCCTCTGGGTGAGGATCGTTGTCGTCCAGGTGAGGGGCCGTCCTGTGGGTGAGGATCGTTGTCGTCCAGGTGAGGGTCGTCCTCTGGGTGAGGGTCGTTGTCGTCCAGGTGAGGGTCGTCCTCTGGGTGAGGATCGTTGTCGTCCAGGTGAGGGGCCGTCCTCTGGGTGAGGATCGTTGTCGTCCAGGTGAGGGTCGTCCTCTGGGTGAGGATCGTTGTCGTCCAGGTGAGTGTCGTCCTCTGGGTGAGGACCGTTGTCACCCAGGTGAGGGTCGTCCTCTGGGTGAGGACCGTTGTCACCCAGGTGAGGGTCGTCCTCTGGGTGAGGACCGTTGTCACCCAGGTGAGTGTCGTCCTCTGGGTGAGGACCGTTGTCGTCCAGGTGAGGGTCGTCCTCTGGTGAGGACCGTTGTCACCCAGGTGATGTGTCGTCCTCTGGGTGAGGACCGTTGTCGTCCAGGTGAGGGTCGTCCTCTGGGTGAGGACCGTTGTCACCCAGGTAGGGTCGTCCTCTGGGTGAGGACCGTTGTCACCCAGGTGAGGGTCGTCCTCTGGGTGAGGACCGTTGTCGTCCAGGTGAGGGTCGTCCTCTGGGTGAGGACCGTTGTCACCCAGGTGAGTGTCGTCCTCTGGGTGAGGACCGTTGTCGTCCAGGTGAGGGTCGTCCTCTGGGTGAGGACCGTTGTCACCCAGGTGAGTGTCGTCCTCTGGGTGAGGACCGTTGTCGTCCAGGTGAGGGTCGTCCTCTGGGTGAGGACCGTTGTCACCCAGGTGAGGGTCGTCCTCTGGGTGAGGACCGTTGTCGTCCAGGTGAGGGTCGTCCTCTGGGTGAGGACCGTTGTCACCCAGGTGAGGGTCGTCCTCTGGGTGAGGACCGTTGTCACCCAGGTGAGGGTCGTCCTCTGGATGAGGACCGTTGTCACCCAGGTGAGGGATCGTCCTCTGGGTGAGGGTCGTTGTCACCCAGGTGAGGGTCGTCCTCTGGGTGAGGACCGTTGTCACCCAGGTGAGGGTCGTCCTCTAGGTGAGGACCGTTGTCACCCATTTGAGGGTCGTCCTCTGGGTAAGGACCGTTGTCGTCCAGGTGAGGGTCGTCCTCTGGGTGAGGGTCGTTGTCACCCATTTGAGGGTCGTCCTCTGGGTGAGGACCGTTGTCACCCAAGTGAGGGTCGTCCTCTGGGTGGGGACCGTTGTCGTCCAGGTGAGGGTCGTCCTCTGGGTGAGGACCGTTGTCACCCAAGTGAGGGTCGTCCTCTGGGTGGGGACCGTTGTCGTCCAGGTGAGGGTCGTCCTCTGGGTGAGGACCGTTGTCGTCCAGGTGAGGGTCGTCCTCTGGGTGAGGACCGTTGTCACCCAGGTGAGGGTCGTCCTCTGGGTGAGGGTCGTTGTCACCCAAGTGAGGATCGTCCTCTGGGTGAGGGTCGTTGTCACCCAGGTGAGGGTCGTCCTCTGGGTGAGGACCGTTTTCACCCAGGTGAGGGTCGTCCTCTGGGTGAGGATCGTTGTCGTCCAGGTGAGGGCCGTCCTCTGGGTGAGGGTCGTTGTCACCCAGGTGAGGGCCGTCCTCTGGGTGAGGGTCGTTGTCACCCAGGTGAGGGTCGTTGTCGTCCAGGTGAGGGCCGTCCTCTGGGTGAGGGTCGTTGTCGTCTAGGTGAGGGCCGTCCTCTGGGTGAGGGTCGTTGTCACCCAGGTGAGGGCCGTCCTCTGGGTGAGGGTCGTTGTCACCCAGGTGAGGGCCGTCCTCTGGGTGAGGGTCGTTGTCACCCAGGTGAGGGGCCGTCCTCTGGGTGAGGGTCGTTGTCGTCCAGGTGAGGGCCGTCCTCTGGGTGAGGGTCGTTGTCGTCCAGGTGAGGGCCGTCCTCTGGGTGAGGGTCGTTGTCCTCCAGGTGAGGGTCGTCCTCTGGGTGAGGGTCGTTGTCGTCCAGGTGAGGGCCGTCCTCTGGGTGAGGGTCGTTGCCTTCCAGGTGAGGGCCGTCCTCTGGGTGAGGGTCGTTGTCGTCCAGGTGAGGGTCGTCGGCTGGGTGATGGTCGTCTCCTGAACACAGTAACCTGATGACTAAGAAATGCCACCAGATCGGGGTCGTGTTACAGAGGTCGTGGCATGCTATCACTCTGAGAAGGAAGAGCACATCACTAGTTTACCTCAATGTAAACTGGAACCACGTTGTACAGAAGGAAGAGCACATCACTAGTTTACCTCAACGTAAACTGGAAACGTTGTACAGAAGGAAAAGCACGTCATTGGTTTACCTCAATGTAAACTGGAACCACGTTGTACAGTAAATGTACAGGTAACAGCTCGAAGCTCCGTGTCTTCCTTATCATCAACATGTTCGCTTGAGATTCTAATGAATATGTTTGGTACTCGTGTGAATGTCTGGTTCTCGTGTGAATGTCTGGTTCTCGTGTGAATGTTTGGTTCTTGTGTGAATTTGTCTGGTTCTTGCGTGAATTTGTCTGGTTCTTGCGTGAATTCGTCTCGTGCTATTGTGAATATGTGTGGTTCTCGTGTGAATATGTCTGGCTCTTGTGTGAATATGTCTGGTTCTTGCGTGAATTTGTCTGGTTCTTGCGTGAATTCGTCTCGTGCTATTGTGAATATGTGTGGTTCTCGTGTGAATATGTCTGGCTCTTGTGTGAATATGTCTGGTTCTTGCGTGAATTTGTCTGGTTCTTGCGTGAATTCGTCTCGTGCTATTGTGAATATGTGTGGTTCTCGTGTGAATATGTCTCGTTCTTGTGTGAATATGTTTGGTTCTCGTTTGAATGTCTGGTTCTCGTGTGAATTCGTCTCGTGCTATTGTGAATATGTCTGGCTATTGTGTGAATATGTCTGGTTCTCGTGTGAATAGGTCTGGTTTTCGTCTGAATAGGTCTGGTTTCTCGTGTGGATATGTCTCGTGCTCGTGTGCCTCTCAGAACATATAATTCAGTCGTGATCACATGTTTCCCTCCTCTTGTGTTGTCTGACGTCGTGACCTTCGTCTGTGACACAGACTCCGGGATGATAATTTGCGTGATCTTTGTCCTCAGTCTGATGAAGATGCTATCACTAAGGCAAATATCAACACAGTATGACCGCCACCTCACACACATGCTTACAAAACAAAGACTTATGATCCAGTGTGTTGGTACACCGTCCGCGCCTTGCCCCTGTGTCACTGCCGGTAGAAACCGTGTGGACTGTCTAGGTATGACATAAACCATTTTTCATTCTGGAGTTCGTTGCTTTCTCCCTGGGTTTGGAGGCAGATCTGGTAATAAGACAGTTTGCCCCGCGCCACGTTCTTATAGGCCATGGTAATCTGTGTTTGTTGGTAAACACAGGAAG
Source organism: Panulirus ornatus (assembly GCF_036320965.1). Classification (NCBI taxonomy): domain Eukaryota; kingdom Metazoa; phylum Arthropoda; class Malacostraca; order Decapoda; family Palinuridae; genus Panulirus; species Panulirus ornatus. The sequence goes on from NC_092240.1 coordinate 37,049,820, forward strand.
ACGTAGCTCCACCACCAGTGTTCATGATCATGTTGGCCAACACTTCACACTGACTCATACAGACAATGTAACTTTCTTCTTCTTAACTCTTGCATCAGATCCAAGGTGCTGTAATATATATATATATATATATATATATATATATATATATATATATATATATATATATATATATATATATATATATATATATATATATATATCAGAGGTGGAGGGAAAGAGGAGAAGAGGGAGACCAAATTGGAGATAGAAGGATGAGTGAAAAAGATTTTGAGTGATCGGGGCCTGAACATGCAGGAGGGTGTAAGGCGTGCAAGGAATAGAGTGAACTGGAACGATGTAGTATACCGGAGTGGACGTGCTGTCAGTGGATTGAACCAGGGAATGTGAAGCGTCTGGGGTATACCATGGAAAATTTTGTGGGGCCTGGATGTGAAAAAGGAGCTGTGGTTTCGGTGCATTGCACATGATAGCTAGAGACTGAGTGCGAACGCATGTGGCCTTTGTTGTCTTTTCCTAGCGCTACTTCGTGGCGCGCGGGGGAAGGGGTGCCATTTCATGTGTGGCGGGGTGGCGACGGGACTGGATGAAGGCAGCAAGTATGAATATGTACATGTGTATATGTCTGTGTATGTATATGTATGTATACGTTGAAATGTATAGGTATGTATATGTGCGTGGGTGGGCGTTTATGTATGTATATATATGTATATGTGGGTGGGTTGGGCCATTCTTTCATGTTTCCTAACGCTACCTCCTTACGCTATCTATCACTCTATCTATTTATCTATCATCTATCTATATATCTATCTATCTATCTATCTATCTATCTATCTATCTATATATATATATATATCCCCTCCCCTCAAACCATTCGCCACTTCCCGCATTAGCGAGGTAGCGTTAAGAACAGAGGACTGGGCCTTTGAGGGAATACCCTCACCTGGCCCAATTCTCTGTTCCTTCTTTTGAAAAAAAAAAAAAAAAAAAAAAAAACGAGAGGGGAGGATTTCCAGCCCCCCGCTCCCTCCCCTTTTAGTCGCCTTCTACGACACGCAGGGAATACGTACATATCTTTCTTTCATACTATTCGCCATTTCCCGCGTTAGCGAGGTAGCGTTAAGAACAGAGAACTGGACCTTTGAGGGAATAACCTCACCTGGCCCCCTTCTCTGTTCCTTCTTTTGGAAAATAAAAAAAAAAAGGAAAAAACGAGAGGGAAGGATTTCCAGCCCCCCGCTCCTTTCCCTTTTAGTCGCCTTCTACGACATGCAGGGAATACGTGGGAAGTATTCTTTCTACCCTATCCCCAGGGATATATATATATATATATATATATATATATATATATATATATATATATATATATATATATATATATATATATATATATAGTGTGTGTGGGTAGTCAAACTAGTCAGTTCAGTGGTTCATGGCGGAAGAGTGTCATGTTCAGCCAGGATTATGATCTACAACACTGCAGCGCTGGGTCACCTCTGAGGTGGGTCAGTAATGCCACAGATGGCGCACATCATCACCCCGGGCGACCCTCACCCACCTAACTCGACCGCCAGGTGGAGCAGCCACGCCCTCCATGCTTCAGCTTGTTTTGTAAATCCCCTGCCCAGTAGGAGGGGGTTTTGGTAGGTGAACAAAAAGAGTAAAGACTGCTAGTGTAGGATACGTGAGTGTAGGTGTGGGTACTGTGAGTGTAGGTGTGGGTACTGTGAGTGTAGGTGTGGGTACTGTGAGTGTAGATTTGGGTATTGTGAGTGTAGGTGTGGGTATTGTGAGTGTAGGTGTGGGTTCTGTGAGTGTAGGTGTGGGTTCTGTGAGTGTAGGTGTGGCTACTGTGAGTGTAGGTGTGGCTACTGTGAGTGTAGGTGTGGGTACTGTGAGTGTAGGTGTGGGTACTGTGAGTGTAGGTGTGGATACTGTGAGTGAAGATGTGGGTATTGTGAGTGTAGGTGTGGGTACTGTGATTGTAGGTGTGGGTACTGTGAGTGTAGATGTGGGTACTGTGAGTGTAGGTGTGGGTACTGTGAGTGTAGGTGTGGATACTGTGAGTGTAGGTGTGGGTACTGTGAGTGTAGGTGTGGATACTGTGAGTGGAGATGTGGGTACTGTGAGTGTAGGTGTGGGTACTGTGAGTGTAGGTGTGGATACTGTGAGTGAAGATGTGGGTATTGTGAGTGTAGGTGTGGGTACTGTGAGTGTAGATGTGGGTATTGTGAGTGTAGGTGTGGGTATTGTGAGTGTAGGTGTGGGTATTGTGAGTGTAGGTGTGGGTTCTGTGAGTGTAGGTGTGGCTACTGTGAGTGTAGGTGTGGGTACTGTGAGTGTAGGTGTGGGTACTGTGAGTGTAGGTGTGTGTACTGTGAGTGTAGGTATGGCTACTGTGAGTGTAGGTGTGGGTACTGTGAGTGTAGGTGTGGGTACTGTGAGTGTAGGTATGGCTACTGTGAGTGTAGGTGTGGGTACTGTGAGTGTAGGTGTGCGTATTGTGAGTGTAGGTATGGCTACTGTGAGTGTAGGTGTGGGTACTGTGAGTGCAGGTGTGGGTATTGAGTGTGTAGGTGTGGGTAATGTGAGTGTAGGTGTGATTACTGTGAGTGTAGGTGTGGGTACTGTGAGTGTAGGTGTGGGTATTGTGAGTGTAGGTGTGGGTACTGTGAGTGTAGGTGTGGGTACTGTGATTGTAGGTGTGGATACTGTGAGTGTAGGTTTGGTTAATGTGAGTGTAGGTGTGGGTACTGTGAGTGTAGGTGTGCTTATTGTGAGTGTAGGATGTGGGCACAGTGAGTGTAGGTGTGGGTACTGTGAGTGTAGGTGTGGGTACTGTGAATGTAGGTGTGGGTACTGTGGGTGTATGTGTGGGTACTGTGAGTGTAGGTGTGGGTACTGTGAGTGTAGGCGTGGGTACTGTGAGTGTAGGTGTGGTTATTGTGAGTGTAGCTGTGCGTATTGTGATTGTAGGTGTGGGTACTGTGAGTGTAGGTGTGGGTACTGTGAGTGTAGGTGTGGGTACTGTGAGTGTAGGTGTAGGTACTGTGAGTGTAGGTGTGGTTACTGTGAGTGTAGGTGTGCGTATTGTGAGTGTAGGTGTGGGTACTGTGAGTGTAGGTGTGGGAACTGTGAGTGTAGGTGTGGGTACTGTGAGTGTAGGTGTGCGTATTGTGAGTGTAGGTGTGGGTACTGTGAGTGTAGGTGTTGGTATTGTGAGTGTAGGTGTGGGTTCTGTGAGTGTAGGTGTGGGTTCTGTGAGTGTAGGTGTGGGTACTGTGAGTGTAGGTGTGGGCACTGTGAGTGTAGGTGTGCGTATTGTGAGTGTAGGTGTGGGTACTGTGAGTGTAGGTGTGGGTACTGTGAGTGTAGGTGTGGGTACTGTGAGTGTAGGTGTGGGTACTGTGAGTGTAGGTGTGGGTACGTTGAGTAACCAACTGTGGAACTTGGCTGAGAGTCAGGGTTGATCATGGATGCTGTTCATCAGAGGGTCGGGGAGCCCGTCTTGTCGTGGTGTGTTTACTTTCGCCTGGGTTGGATGTGGTTGTGGCGCTGAACTTGCAATAGTGGCTATGGCAGCGTGGAGGTTGCGTCACTCTCTGCTGCTAGATGAGGTCTGCCTGATGGGTGGAGAGAGAGAGAGAGAGAGAGAGAGAGAGAGAGAGAGAGAGAGAGAGAGAGAGAAGAGAGAGAGAGAGAGAGAGAGAGAGAGAGGTGCGGCAGAGTCACTGTGCTCAGAGCCTCCTGATCGCTGTTGCATAATGGAAGGACTATTTGCCAGAGGGACACTCGAAGCTCACTGGACTGGTCACTTTAGGAGGGGCTGCGGCTTAGTGAGGTATGTACGGGAGGGACACGGTTGGCGCAGCGGGGTGTTGGAGCTGCTGATGGTGAGGTGGTCGGCGGTAGTCGTGTCTGGGAGGTGGTTGAGTGGGCTAGGCAGGATGATCCACGTGAGAGGTGCGCGGTCAGCACCGACAACCACGGTCTGGTCGTCACAGTACACGCATCCAGCCGGGCCGACCAACAAGGCTTCGTTGATAACGATGAGGGAGCGCGTGGGCCTCATCTGTGGGGCGTCTCAGGTGAGGGGGGGACTGCAGCGTGGACACGGTGGTTAGCATACAACCTGAGGGTATTCAGGGAAGACGTCTACAAGCCGTAGAACTGGAGTGTGTGTAGATGTGGTGGTGTGAGGAAGGAGGTGGGTGAAGATGTAGTTGTGGAGCCAGCGAGTTGTGGGGTTGCATGACGGTTGTGACTCGTGAGTGTGGGTGCGGCAGAGCGGGTCCGTCCGTGCCAGACTCCTTGGTGATGCAGGACCTGTGGCAGGCCCGCCCCTCCCTCCTGCAGTGCATGGAGCGCACATATCCAGGAGGTCGGCTGGGATCCACGTTGGGTCTCGATGTGCGAAGGTCTCGCCACATACCTCCGTGGCACCGCCACTCTCCCTCATGTCTCGCCACATACTTCCGTGGCAGCGCCACTCTCCCTCATGTCTCGCCACATACCTCCGTGGCAGCACCACTCTCCCTCATGTCTCGCCACATACCTCCGTGGCAGCGCCTCTCTCCCTCATGTCTCGCCACATACCTCCGTGGCAGCACCACTCTCCCTCATGTCTCGCCACATACCTCCGTGGCAGCGCCTCTCTCCCTCATGTCTCGCCACATACCTCCGTGGCAGTACCGCTCTCCCTCATGTCTCGCCACATACCTCCGTGGCAGCACCACTCTCCCTCATGTCTCGCCACATACCTCCGTGGCAGCACCACTCTCCCTCATGTCTCGCCACATACCTCCGTGGCAGCACCGCTCTCCCTCATGTCTCGCCACATACCTCCGTGGCAGCACCGCTCTCCCTCATGTCTCGCCACATACCTCCGTGGCAGCAACGCTCTCCCTCATGTCTCGCCACATACCTCCGTGGCAGCAACGCTCTCCCTCATGTCTCGCCACATACCTCCGTGGCAGCAACGCTCTCCCTCATGTCTCGCCACATACCTCCGTGGCAGCACCGCTCTCCCTCATGTCTCGCCACATACCTCCGTGGCAGCAACGCTCTCCCTCATGTCTCGCCACATACCTCCGTGGCAGCACCGCTCTCCCTCATGTCTCGCCACATACCTCCGTGGCAGCAACGCTCTCCCTCATGTCTCGCCACATACCTCCGTGGCAGCACCGCTCTCCCTCATGTCTCGCCACATACCTCCGTGGCAGCACCTCTCTCCCTCATGTCTCGCCACATACCTCCGTGGCAGCAACGCTCTCCCTCATGTCTCGCCACATACCTTCGTGGCAGCACCTCTCTCCCTCATATCTCGCCACGTACCTCCGTGACAGCACCGCTCTCCTACATGTCTCGCCATATACCTCCGTGGCAGCTCCACTCTCCCAAATGCTTCGCCACATACCTCCTCAGCAGCAGGACTCTCCCGCATGTCTCGCCTCATACCTCCTCAGCAGCAGCAGGACTCTCCCTCATGTCTCGCCTCATACCTCCTCAGCAGCAGCACCACTCTCCCTCATGTCTCGCCTCATACCTCCTCAGCAGCAGGACTCTCCCTCATGTCTCGCCTCATACCTCCTCAGCAGCAGGACTCTCCCTCATGTCTCGCCTCATACCTCCTCAGCAGCAGCACCACTCTCCCTCATGTCTCGCTTCATACCTCCTCAGCAGCAGGACTCTCCCTCATGTCTCGCCTCATACCTCCTCAGCAGCAGGACTCTCCCTCATGTCTCGCCTCATACCTCCTCAGCAGCAGGACTCTCCCTCATGTCTCGCCTCATACCTCCTCCTCAGCAGCAGGACTCTACCACATGAGTACCTCACTTAATACTTTCACCTCACTCACGGTTGTGTGGTGACCTACATTCTGTTGAATGCCTCGTGTGACCTTTTAACTCATCAATAATATTGATGCGTAAAACATATTTGTAATAATGAATGTATTCATACGTCTCTATGTAATTGGCCATTGCACAATGACGGGGAACTTTTTATCTCTGACGGTGCAGCTTTTTAAGCATGACGATGTGACCTTTTGGTATGATTGGTGACCTTTCACAAGGCCGTAGGGGTCAGGTCAAAAGGGCAGGTCATAATACCCACTGGTCATACTGTCGTTCTGAAGGGGGATGATGTTTCAAGGATCTTGGGAAGGTATGGTAACGTGTGTGTTGACCACGTCTCCATCTTCCTAACAAGTAAAGTTTTGTGGTATTCCTTCATTCTGGAGACCAGATGGACTCGTACCTTGGTTTGGTATCTTGCAAGATGCCTCATAGTATGGTAATATCAGAATTGTGTTTTAAGCATGTTTGGCCAATTACTTTCCTAAGTACGCTTTTTCCTACAACGACTGCGTACACCTTATTCTATTATAACATTACTGAGTACACCTTATTCTATCATAGAGTTATTAAGTACACCTTATCCTATTATAACTTCACTAGGTACTCTTTGTCCTATAACTAACTGCATATACCTTATCCTATCATAACTTTACTAACTACACTCTGTCTTACTATAACTTTATAAAGTTCACCTTCATAAGTTGGTGACTGAGTTTGGAAGAGTGTGTGAAGGGAAAGAATTGGAAGTAAATGTGAAATAAAAGCAAGGTCATTAGGTTCCTTATATTGTTAAACCTAACCTCACCAATGTTGCCAGACCACATATTACCCATCAGACTCCCCACACTAACGTAAGCTGACCAAGACGGAGTCGCTTTGTAGTTTGTGCCCCAGACATGCCAGGGTAGCTGAAGTGGGTGGGACCACTTGCTTGTCTGATCGTACGTACCTCACGCCAGGGGTTCCTTCCTCTCTCGCCACCCTCCCACTTGTCCGGTTTCGACGAGCTTTTCCTGTAACTGTGTATATATATATATATATATATATATATATATATATATATATATATATATATATATATATATATATATATATATATATATTATGCATCTGGCCATGAGAGGAAGGATCATGAGAGGCAAGTGTTATGGGAGCAGCTGAGCGAGTGTGTCGGCAGCTTTGATGCACGGGACCGGGTACTAGTGATGGGTGATTTGAATGCGAATGTAAGTAATGTGGCAGTTGAGGGTATGATTGGTACGCATGGGCATTCAGTGTTATGAATAGAAATGGTAAGGAGCCTGTGGATTTGTGTGCTGAAAAAAAAAGTGATGATTGGGAATACCTGGTCCAAAAAGAGTGATTTACACAAGATTTACCTGTGTCAGTAGGAGAATTGATCAACGGGCATTTTTAGACTATGTATAGATTGATAGATGGTAAAAGAGAGACTTTTGAAAGTAAATGTGCTGAAAGGATCATTTGGTGGGATGTCTGATCACTACCTTGTGGAAGAGACAGTGAAAATTTGTAGAGGTTTTCGGATAAGAGGAAACAGTGTCGAGGAGAAGAGAGTGGTGAGAGTAAGTGAGATTGGAAAAGAGACTTGTGTAAAGAGATACCAGGAGAGATTGAGTGTTGAACGGCAAAGGGTGAAAACGTATGAAGTGAGGGGAGTGGGTGAGGAATGAGAGGTATTGAGGGCTGACATATGCAAGAGATGTATGTGGCATGCGAAAGGTGGGAGGTGGACAGATTAGATAGGGTAGTGAGTGGTGGGATGAACAAGTAAAGTTCCGAGTGAAAGAGAAAAGAGAAGCGTTTGAGTGGTACTTACAGGGAAGGATTGCGAAAGATTAGGAAAGGTATAATTCAAAACGGCAGGAGGTCAAGCGGAAGGTGCACGGGTTGAAAAAGGGAGCTTGTGAGAATTTGGATGAGAGTATCATTAAACTTTAGGGAGAATAAGAAAGATGTCTTGGAAGAAGGGGAATAATGTGCAAAAGAGAAGAGAACAAATGGGATCATCATTGAAGGGGGCAAAAGGGGAAGTGATAACAGGTAGTAATGAAGTGAGGAGATGGAGTGAGCAATCTAAAGGACTGTAGAATGTATTTGATGATAGGATGACAGATGTCGGGTGTTTTGATCGGCCTGGTATGCGAAGTGAGAAAGCCAGGGAGAATGGTTTGGTGGAGAGAGGTGGTGAAAGCCTTGCGGAAGATGGATATTTACTGCATGCATGGATCGTGGTGAAGTGCCTGAGGATTGGCGGAATTCATGTATAAGTGCTTCTGTATAAAGGCAAAAGGGATAAAGGTTAGTGTTCAAACTACAAAGGTATAAGTTTGTTGCGTATACTTGGCAAGTTGTGTGAAAGGGTATTGATTGAGAGGATGAAGGCATATACAGAACACCAGACTGGGGAGGAGCTCTTGGTTTTGGAAGCGGTCACGTCCTCTTTCGTCGCCTTCTACGACACACGGGGAATGCGTGGGAAGTATTCTTTCTCCCTTATCCCGAGGGATATATATATATATATATATATATATATATATATATATATATATATATATATATATATATATATATATATATATATATATATATGGAAGCGGAACTTATTTACAGGATGTGGGAGGGGGCGAAGGTTCTGGGAGCGTTGAAGAATGTGTGGAAGGCGAGAACGTTATTTCGGAGAGCAAAGATGTTATATGGCTGTAAGGCGTGGGCTATAGATAGGGTTGTGCGGAGGAGGGTGGATGTGTTGGAAATGAGATGTTTGAGGACAATATGTGGTGTGAGGTGCTTTGATCGAGTAAGTAATGAAAGGGTTAGAGAGATGTGTGGCGATAAAAGGAGTGTGGTTGAGAGAACAGAAGAGGGTGTATTAAAATGGTTTGGTCACATGGAGAGAATGAGTGAGGAAAGATTGACAAATAGGATATATGTGTCAGGGGCGGAGGAAACGAGAAATGGGAGACCAAATTGGAGGTGGAGGATGGAGTGAAAAAGATTTTGAACGATCGGGTCCTGAACATACAGGAGGGTGAAAGGCGTGCAAGGAATGGAGTAAATTGGAACGATGTGGTATGCCGGGGTCGACGTGCTGTCAGTGGATTGAACTAGGGCATGTGAAGTGTCTGGGGTAAACCATAGAAAGTTTTGTGGGGCCTGGATGTGGAAAGGGAGCTGTGGTTTCGGTGCATTACACATGACAGCTAGAGACTGAGTGTGAACGAATGTGGCCTTTCTTGTCTTTTCCTAGCGCTACCTCGCGCAGGGGGAGGGGGGTGCCATTTTCATGTATGGCGGAATGGCGAAGGGAATGGATGAAGACAGCAAGTATGGATATGTACATGTGTATATATGTATATATCTGTGTATGTATATGTATGTATACATTGAAATGTATAGGTATGTATATTCCTATGTATATGTGCGTGTGTGGGCGTTTATGTATATACATGTGTATGTGGCTGGGTTGGGCCGTTCTTTCGTATGTTTCCCTGCGCTACCTCGCTAACGCAGGAGACAGCGACTAAGTATAATAGATAAATAAGAAAAGAATATATATGTATATTCCTATGGGTCAGCGGAAAAACACCGTAAACACGTGACCTGTTTACCACATGGCGTCCTCTCTCGGTTTAGTATGGTAGCGTGTGGAACTAAGGAGCAAGTGCCCCATTTGCACAGACACTTTAGCTGTCATGCGTAAAGTAGGAAGACCTGGGCTGGCTGTGTATTTCTACCTGTCTACCAGTGGGAAGCACAGTCAGCTACAATGTGTCAGTACGAGTTGCTTGTCGATCGAAAAAGTCGGTCAACGCAGTTTGCATAGTTGAAATAGAGATGAAATCACGTTCAAGCTAAAGGAAATAGGCTCATGCAGAAGTTTTTAAAGCCCAATCATATGCCATTATCATTGGCATTCTCGGAGGTCCGGTTTTCAGACCAAGGCCTTGTCCAGGGCTCCTGGGCCGGGTCTGGTGTGTTCTTGACTTGATCCGTGGATAAGGAGTTTATTGGCGACTGCACTGCTGGTGAACCTGCCAGAGCAGGTTGACGGGATCGTACTGAACGGGCAAGACTATGTTGAGGGAAAGTGCTTAATACATGAAATGGGTGGCATCTACTGGACATGTGCTGTGATAATGGGTGGCATCTGTTGGTCATGTACTATAGTAGTAGTAGTGGTGATCGGTGGCATCTATTGGTCATGTGCTGTGATAATGGGTGGCATCTGTTGGTCATGTACTATAGTAGTAGTAGTGATGGGTGGCATCTATTGGTCATGTACTGTAGTAGTAGTGGTGATGAGTGGCAGTTATCCACCGACCAGGGGTGTACTTCCGACTGGGTACCGGGAGTGATGGTAGCGGCGTTGTCAACATTGCGGCATTTGCTACGTTCCTCCTTTTAGGCCCAGATCGTTGTATTTTCTTTTTCTCTAGCTAAGGGCATCTCTAACAATTTGTCGCTTTCCCATTTTTCACTTTACCGTTCTGACGGTGCTACAGCTGTCTCTCCCGTAGACAAAGCAACTCTCTTTGGTTCCCGTTTCTCCTCTAACTCCACCTTGGATGACTCCAACATGCCTTCACCCCCTGATGCTCCTCTTACTAATCCTATACCTCTTCTCGCAATATCTTTTCAGACTGTCTGAAAAGTGCTTCTTTCTCTCGACACAAGCAAGGCTTATGGTCCTGATGTCATCCATCCCCTTGTACCGAAAGAGTGTGCCTCTGAAATTGCACCTCTGCTTGCTCTTCTGTTCCGTTTTTGTTTAGAAACCAAAACTTTTCTCCTTGGAAGCATGCATTGATACATCCCCTCCCTAAGAAGGGTGACCGTTCTGACCCCTTTAACTATCGTCCTATTGCTTTGACGTCTGCCATTTCCAAAGTCTGTGAATCCTTCCTCAACTCCCATATCTTTAAACACCTAAAAAATCAGTTCTCTTTCTGATGCTCAGTATGGCTTCCGTCAGGCGAGATCCACTAGTGATATTCTTTCCTATCTTACTAATGTCTGGTCGTCATCTTTAAAAGATTGTGGGGAGTCATGTGTAGTTGCCCTTGACATATATAAGGCTTTTAACAAGGTGTTGCATCGGGGTCTCATCTCTAAGCTCCCCTCTTTTGGCTTCCCTTCCTCACTTTGCTCCTTCATATTTAGCTTCCTCTCCGGCCGATCTATGTGTGGTTGTTGATGGATCAGCCTTCCCCTTTTCTCCATCAACCGCAGTGTCCTTCTAGGTTCTGTCCTGTCCCCTACACTTTTTTTTTTATCAGCGATTTCCTCTCCACGAGTACTCCAATGCACTTGTACGCTGACGATTCAACTCTGCATTCATCTACATCTTCAATACTGCTGCCTCTTCTCTCACTCGATCTGCCTCTCGACATAGCTTTCTCAATAAACTATGGCTTGGACAGGATATCTCAGTGGGGTGGACAAAATCTTGTTAAGTTTAATGTCTCCATGACCCAACTTCTACCTATCTCTCTATTGAAGACTCCTCACAACTATCGTCTCTCCTTTGATAGTTTTGTAATTCTGCCTCTTGACTCAATGAACATACTTGACATTACTCTAACATCCACTCTGTCTTGGAAACACCACGGTACGGGAACAGTTAAGTCTGCCTCTAAGAAATTGGTAATTCTGTTTAGATATCCAAACTTCTCTTCTGAACAGTTGATCCGTTTATACAAAGCATTGATTCGTTCTTCTATGGAGTACTGCTCGCACATTTGGGATGGTTTTAGCTCTGCATCCTTCCTTGACAGAGGTGAGTCGAAAGCGGTCCGACTTATAAACTGTTCCAGGCTAACTTCCAACTTAACCCCCTTTGCCCTACGCCGCAATGATGGTTCACTTTCCCTCTTCTATAGCTATTAATTTGGCTTTTGCTCCCAAGAGCTAGCTGCTCGTGTGCCCCCACCACTAACTAGACCACGCAATACTCGGCAGCTGCTGCATCACATGGTTATTGTGTGGCCATCTGCAACTCAAGGGTGGGCCGTTTTGATACCTGCGTCTTTTTCTACGCGTCGAAGCTTGGAACTTTCTAACTCTCGATATCTTTCCCAATAAATATGACCTGGCACATCTCAAAAGACAGACAGGTTTTTGCATCCTCAAAAATTCGAAAATACTCTCGCTTGTCTTTTCTTTTTTCGTTACATAATTCTCTCTATATTTTAATTAAGGCTCGGCCTTGATGTGGACTTTCGTCCTTGACTGGAACCTTCAACGTAAAAAAAAGTGGGTTTCTGGTATTCAGCCCATATCCCACACCCTCTTTTTTTCTCACACACAACACCTCCCAACATATAACACTCACATCTTTCTTTTTCACTTTCTTTCAAACCATATAATTTCTCGCAAAGTATGGCAGTACAGTCAACGTATAATCTTGCGGCGCTGGGATTCGAACGACGCCACCTAACGGATGGTAGTGCTCACCACACCGCCATCATAGCATCATCCAGGCCTGGGCTTTATCTACCAATTTCTTCTTCAACATTTACGGTCTGAGATGTAACCTTCTCGCTGTTGAACATGACCTGTTTACCTCCTCCCTTGACTCTCTCTCTCTCTCTCTCTCTCTCTCTCTCTCTCTCTCTCTCTCTCTCTCTCTCTCTCTCTCAGCTGTTGAAGAATGCTTCTCTGCACCATCAGATCTCCAACTACAATCTCCTTCATCATTTCCGCGGCAAGTGTCAAGTTTGTCCTATTGTAGCACAAAGACACCCAGTGATCGCTCCGGCTCTCTGAACCTTCTCGCTGTCTGAACCCTCCCGCTATCTGAACCCTCCTGCTATCTGAGACCTCCTGCTATCTAAATCCTCCCGCTGTCTGAATCCTCCCGCTACCTGAACCTTGTCGCTAACTGAACCTTCCCACTATCTAAACCTTCTCGCTACTGAACCCTCCGGCAGTCTGAACATTTAGGCTATGTAAACCCAACGGCTATCTGAACCTTTCGATTGTCTGAATCCTATGGCTATCTGAACCCTGTGGCTGTCTAAATCCTCAAGGTGTCTGAACTTCCATCTGTGTGAACCCTATGGATATCTAAACCCACCGCTATCTGATCCCTACGGCTGCCTGAACCCTCTGGCCATCTGAACCCTCCGGCTGCCTGAACCCTCCCGCCGTCTGAACCCTCTTGCTGTCTGAAACCTCACGTTGTCTGAACCCTCCCGCTGTCTGAACCAACCTGCTATCTGAACCCTTCTGCTGTCTGAACTAATCTGCTATCTGAACCCTCACGTTATCTGAACCCTCCCGCTGTCTGAACCCTCCCGCTGTCTGAACCCTCCCGCTGTCTGAACCCTCTCGATGTCTGAATCCTCCCGCTATCTGAACCAGCCTTCTATCTTACCACAATCATATTTCTGTAAGTTCTAACTGTACACGCCCATCCTCTACCCTGTCATCCACGCGCCAACCTTGACACTTCGGGAGAGCTCGGTGGTCATCTCTGCCAAGCTTCGTTATTGACCTTCCCTGGGATGTGTGGTGCTTCTCTGGTCGGGATGTCTGGTGTTGTGCTGAACACACATCAGAGGTTATTTTGGCTGGGAGGAAGTTCCACATCCCATCTTCTAAATCTTTGTCCTCACATTTATAGTTCGATGTTTCCTGCTCTGGTGACTGTCGCATCAGGGACCGTGCCTGCCGGACCTTGGCGCTCTTTCCTTCCCCTGAGACCTTGGCAGGTTTCATCTCAGTTCGGAGTGATTGCAAACTTTGTCTTTACCAAGTCAAGCACGGTTTCATGTATATAGACTGTGTGCTGACCTGACTTCTACCAATAAGTCGCTTTGGTCCTTAGCCAAAAACATCAACAACTTCTGTAATTCAACCTTTCCTTCTTTCTTCCGATCTGATCAATCTATTGATTTACTCTCCACCTGATAAAGCCGCTCTTTTTGGCACCATATTTTCCTCAAACTCAGCTTTGGATGATTCAGCACCTACTCCTCCTGCCACTGAAGCTATGTCAACGCCTGCAGTGTCCTCGGCCAGGGTCGTCCTGGCACTCTACCATCTCCAGGTGGACGAGACATACAGCACAGATGGCAGACTGCCTCTAGTTGTAAGGGAGTCTACCCAGGATAGCATCAGTCCTTGCTCGCCGATTTCCCCCTATTGTTTTTTACTAATAACCTAAACTTTTGCTTCCTCTTGGCAGCATGCCCGGGGGTGTTGTCCAGGTGCAGGAATTATACTTTTTCGTGAGCAGCTGTTTCATATTTACGTTTGTTTCTCCCCGGCCAGATATGCAATACTGGCCACACATGCTGGGTGTCTGATCCTCGTTAAGTTTAAGCGTGCCATCAAAATCCTTCCGTCTCATCCTAGCATCACCGCTCTTCAGCTTACCCCTTCCATGCGCCGCGTTGTTCTTGTTGTCGTCTTTCTCTTCTGATGATGTTATTTTGGCCCGTGTTCTCTAGTGGGGTCTGCATGTGTCCCGACCCACAAGGTTGACACCAGAGGCAAGCGTTTGGCTGCTGCTTCCCAGAGCTGATGTGCGAAGACCAGCCACTCGAGGGTCTGGCTCTCATGATGCCTCCTCCTTCCCTAGAACACCTAAGTTGTGGAGTCTCTTCCTTGTTTTGTGTCTTCATATAAGCTTCCTTCCTTGAAGAATCAGGTCTACAAACGCCTGCAGGACCCTGAGTAATTTCTCCCTCGTTTCTGTTACTTTTATCCTTTCACTTGAGTTGGCCTTGATCGGCTCGTGCCATGTCGACCATTATGAGGAAATATAAATATAGGTCATGATGGTTGAGAGGGTTCCCTGGGGTAGACCGGCCTACTAACCTGCTCTGGAAACTGGCCACCAAGTGTTCTTCCCCAACAACCAACAATCAAGTTGTGCGGTGAGCCCTACGCGCTAACCTTCCTATCACCTCAAAATCTCGTGGTAGGTCTTTGTAGGTAGGTGGGTAGGTTGGCCCCCCCTGCTAGGCCCATGCCTGGCCTGCCTGGGGGCACTTCATCTCAAGGTTGGGTAAGAAAAACCTGGACCCAGAGAGAAGCATCTTGTCTATTTCTGGAGTGTGTTGTTCCCTCACCACACAGATCCTCGTGGTTTAGGGCCAGGGTTGTGGCTGACCCACCTTAATAGCAGACGACCTTGCTGGCCCGGTGGTGACGGTGGCTGGCTGCCTAGGGACTCAACTTTTATTCTCTCTCCAGCCATGTACAAAAGCCCTCATCAAGGCCGGGCCTTAATTGAAATGTAGAAAGGTTGATGAAAGGGGAATGAGACAGGGGAGAGCATTTACGAATTTTGGAGGACGTGGAAACCAGTTTTTTAAATGTGTCAGGTCATAGTTGTAGAAAAAGACATGAGAAAGTACAGACTTCCAAAGCAAAGGAAACAGTTATCATAGCGGCCCACTCTTGAGTTGCCGATGGCCGCACCGTAATCTTGTGACGAAGCAGCTTGCCGAGTATTGCGTGGTCTAGCTAGTGGTTGGGGGCACCACACATGCAGCCTGGAAGAGTTTGTAAGTTGGACCGCTTTCGACTCAACTCTAACAAGTAAGGATGAAGAGCTAGAACCACCCCAGATATGAGCGCAGCACTCCCTGCTAGAACGAGTCAATCCATTGTATAAACGGAGCAACTATTTGGAAGGAAAGAAATCTCGACACCTAAACAGGACTCCAGGTTCCTTAAAGGCAGAGTTAAGCTGTCTCCGTAATGTGAGGTTTCTAAGATAGTGTGGATGTTACAGTAATGCCAAGTATGTTCACTGAGTCAAAAGGTAGCATTAGAGAGCCGTCCAATGTGAGAGGAAAGTTGTGAAGAATTTTCAGTAGAAAGATGGGTAGAAACTGGGTCTTGGAGACATTAAACCTACCAGATTTCGTTTACCGCCCTGAGATATCCTGTTCAAGTTTGAGTAAATTGATGAAGTTGTGTCGAGACGAGAAGCAGATCCGTTATTGAAGGATGTGGAGGAATACAGTGTTGAGTCGTGCATTTGATTATTTGTGGAAGGAAGGAAATCGTTGATAAGAAGGAGAGAAGGTGTAGGAGACAGGATAGAACCTTGAGAGACACCGGTGTTGATGGAGAAGGGGGTAGAGGCTGATCCATTAACAACCAGATAGATCGGCCAGGGAGGAAGCTTTATATAAAGCAGATAAGTGAGGGAGGGAAAGCAAAAGAAGGGAACGTTGTGATGAGACCCCGATGCAACACCTTGTGAAAAGCTTTGGTTATGTCAAGGGCAACTCCATAGGATTCCCCAAAATCTTTCAGAGATGATGACCAGACATTAGTGAGATAGGAGAGAATATCACCAGTGGATCTCACCTCACTGAAGCCACACTAGTGATCAGAGAAAAGACTGTATGATTCAAGTTGTCTGAGGATATTGGAGGACTGAAGGGATTCAAAGACTTTGGAATTGGTAGATAGTTAGGGAGGGTAGAATGGTCACCCTTCTTAGGGATGGGATGTATCAACGCATATTCCAAGTAGAAGGAGAAGATCGGGTTTTTAAACAGATACGGAACAGACTAACAAACATAGGTACAAGTTGAAAGGGACATTTTTTCAATACACGGAGATGGATGTCATCAGGACCATGAGCCTTGTTTGTGCCCAGAGAAAGAAGCGCTTTTCGGACAGTCCGAAAAGAGATTACGAGAAGAGGTATAGGATTAGTAAGAGGAGCACCACTGGGATAGAGAGTCATATAAGGTATAGTTAAAAAAGAAACAGGAACCAAAGCGAGTTGCTCTGTCTACGGGAGAGACAGCTATAGTACTGTCAGAACGGAAAAGGGAAGGAAAGGTAGAGCGACAGAAGTTGTTAGAGATGCCCTTAGCTATGGACCAGAAAGACCGATCAGTGGATGACGAGGAGAGATTATCGCACTTGCTTTGAATTAATGAACTTTTTGCCTCAAGGATAACGTGCTCCCAGTGATTACTGGCAGCGATAAATCCTGAATGGGAGTCGCAGGAAGAAGTTTTTCCAAACCTGATATGCCTGATCCCTTGCCTGCATGGCCCCAGAACAGGATCTTGTTGAATCATGGGTTAGAAGAAGAGGTCGACCTGGAGGAAGAGGTGATGAATGCTTCCATTTCCGTAACAGTAACCTCTGTTATGCGTCCGGCGGAGACAGAAGCATCACCACATAGGAGACGGTTACTTAGGAAAGTCAGAAAAGAATTTACATCAGTAATTGCAGTTAGCTTTGCTAAAGTTCTAATATCTATGGTTAGCAGGGGCTGCTGGAGGGAGAGGTGCTGATTAAACAGATACATAGACGAGAGTGATGAAAAATATACCTGTTGGGGCAAGATTGCGTGGTTACAGCGTGAAGGATTAGAGGTAAAAAAACAAAATGATAAGAGTGGTCACAGTGGTCAGGGCTGGGAAATAATGTGCTCTAGGTCATTGAGAATGGACAACATGAGGGCTTCAGTCCCTCCACCACCCGCATAATAAGGAATTCAACCATTGTTGTCTCTGGTGAACGTTGAAATCCACGTAGTAGACGCCTCGGCTTGCGAGTGAGAGGATGTCACAGTGTCATGACGGGAGTTTAGTGGAAGAATGATATACGATTTGTATCATTAGGAGAGCAGTAGGCGAAACACAGGAAAAGTGTGGTAGTTGGGAGACCGACCTTGAGCTACATAACATCAAAGTTTAGGGATTCAGGGTCCTTGAGGCGTGTTGATGTTGGATTAGCACAAACACCTGATTCAAATCGGGATCGTGAGTGGAGATAATAGTTACATATGAAAACAGGGTCAGTAAGAACATCATTAGATGATTGGGTCTGAGAGAGAAGTAAGATGTTAGATGTGCTAGAGAGATGGTGCTCAACTGAGGAGACGTTACCAAGAATGTTGGTATAGTGAATAGTAAAAGAGGCAGGTCTACCAGAGGTGCTAGAGAGATGGTGTACAACAGGTCTACCAGAGGTGCTAGAGAGATGGTGTACACCAGGTCTACCAGAGGTGCTAGAGAGATGGTGTACAACAGGTCTACCAGAGGTGCTAGAGAGATGGTGTACAACAGGTCTACCAGAGGTGCTAGAGAGATGGTGTACAACAGGTCTACCAGAGAGGGGAAGGTGGTGGGAGGGGCAGGTACTACTACTGCCAGAGTCCTCCCTCACACTGGCAGTAGAGTCAGGCGGGAAGCCATGATGCCAGTGACTGGGGAGCCATACATCTGTGTGGGATCAGCACCTTCATCACGTTCCTTCAAAGACACAGGGAATAATTACTTTACACTAAAGTTAACACAATAGTCTTAGTACCATCAGGTTGGTCGTTGTACTGGAATCAGTGTTGGGGTTGGTGATGGCACTGACACCAATGGTGCCTGTGGTGATGGTAACGATGCTAGTGTTGTGGTTGGTGATGGTAATGAGGCCAGTGTTATATATGGTGATGGTAATGTGGCCAGTGTTGTGGTTGGTGATGGTAATGAGGCCAGTGTTGTGGTTGGTGATGGTAATGAGGCCAGTGTTATATATGGTGATGGTAATGTGGCCATTGTTGTGGATGGCGATGGTAATGAGGCCAGTGTTGTGGTTGGTGATGGTAATGAGGCCAGTGTTATATATGGTGATGGTAATGTGGCCATTGTTGTGGATGGCGATGGTAATGAGGCCAGTGTTGTGGTTGGTGATGGTAATGGGGCCAGTGTCATGCTTTGTGATGGTAAAAAGGCCGGTATTGTGGTTGGTAATGAGGCCAGTGTTGTGGTTGGTGACTGTATTTAGGACAGTGTTGTGGTTAGTGATGGTAATGAGGCCAGTGTTGTGCGTGGTGATGGTAATGAGGACAGTGTTGTGCGTGGTGATGGTAATGAGGCCAGTGTTGTGCATGGTGATGGTAATGAGGCCAGTGTTGTGCGTGGTGATGGTAATGAGGCCAGTGTTGTGCGTGGTGATGGTAATGAGGCCAGTGTTGTGCGTGGTGATGGTAATGAGGCCAGTGTTGTGCGTGGTGATGGTAATGAGGCCAGTGTTGTGCGTGGTGATGGTAATGAGGTCAGTGTTGTGCGTCTTGATGGTAATGAGGATAGTGTTGTGCGTGGTGATGGTAATGAGGTCAGTGTTGTGCTTGGTGATGGTAATGAGGCCAGTGTTGTGCGTGGTGATGGTAATGAGGTCAGTGTTGTGCGTGGTGATGGTAATGAGGCCAGTGTTGTGCGTGGTGATGGTAATGAGGTCAGTGTTGTGCGTGGTGATGGTAATGAGGCCAGTGTTGTGCGTGGTGATGGTAATGAGGCCAGTGTTGTGCGTGGTGATGGTAATGAGGCCAGTGTTGTGCGTGGTGATGGTAATGAGGCCAGTGTTGTGCGTGGTGATGGTAATGAGGCCAGTGTTGTGCGTGGTGATGGTAATGAGGCCAGTGTTGTGCGTGGTGATGGTAATGAGGCCAGTGTTGTGCGTGGTGATGGTAATGAGGCCAGTGTTGTGCGTGGTGATGGTAATGAGGCCAGTGTTGTGCGTGGTGATGGTAATGAGGCCAGTGTTGTGCGTGGTGATGGTAATGAGGCCAGTGTTGTGCGTGGTGATGGTAATGAGGCCAGTGTTGTGCGTGGTGATGGTAATGAGGCCAGTGTTGTGTGTGGTGATGGTAATGAGGCCAGTGTTGTGCGTGGTGATGGTAATGAGGCCAGTGTTGTGCGTGGTGATGGTAATGAGGTCAGTGTTGTGCGTGGTGATGGTAATGAGGACAGTGTTGTGCGTGGTGATGCCTGGCACCATGTCATCAATAGATGGAGTTGGTCATATTCCACGGTGGAATTCGTTGACGTTTCAGTATTATATATTACTGAAGGTTCTCGTACTGGGAGGATGGTTCCATTTTGTAGACAATGTAATACTTGAGGAGTAAGATTCAAACTGGAATATTTACAATATTTATCAATGAGCGGAAAGAATATATTATGCCAGATATCAAGAATAATTGAACTGTACTCTCCAAGACTGTTGTGAATATCATTAAGTAAGATATGTTTACAGCTGTAGGATGATATATTACTTGTTGTTGACTCCATTATGACGTCAGTGTCGTTTTTAGGAGAATGAACAATGAAAACCACAACATGATTGTTAAAGGTAGCCTGGTTCATGGCTGGGACTATCTACGTAAACAGAAGCATTATGTTCTCACCGCAGATCCTAATGACAGTGAGTCCAGGGAGGTGTTGCAGGAAACAAGTGGTGTAGCCTTGTTATGCTTAACAAAAACCCAGCAATATATACTGAACTATAAGAAAGGACAACGGTACACAAGGGCTTATGTGACAAATGTAAGGAAGTGGACGGAATTTCTTGTATATGACACAAGGACATGGACCATGTTGAATCACAGGGCAAGGGCCGGTGTGGTGCACTTATGAAGTGATGAACTAGAAGGAACAGTCTTATGATACCCTTGGTAAACAGGTCTTATGACACTCGGTTGAACAAGCCTTGTGATACACATGGTAGTAGAACAAGCTTTATGAGACTCTTGGTAGAACAGATCTTACGACCCTCTTGCTAGAAGAGGTCTTATGATACCCTCTGTGGAACAGGTCTTATGATACTCTCTGTGGAATAGGTCTTATGATACTCTCTGTGGAATAGGTCTTATGATACTCTCTGTGGAATAGGTCTTATGATACTCTCCGTGGAACAGGTCTTATGATATCCTCTGTGGAACAGGTCTTATGATACCCTCTGTGGAACAGGTCTTATGATACTCTCTGTGGAATAGGTCTTATGATACTCTCTGTGGAATAGGTCTTATGATACTCTCTGTGGAATAGGTCTTATGATACTCTCTGCAGAACAGGTCTTATGATACTCTCCGTGGAACAGGTCTTATGATATCCTCTGTGGAATGGGTCTTATGATACTCTCTGTGGAATAGGTCTTATGATACTCTCTGTGGAATAGGTCTTATGATACTCTCTGTGGAACAGGTCTTATGATACTCTCTGTGGAATAGGTCTTATGATACTCTCTGTGGAATAGGTCTTATGATACTCTCTGTGGAATAGGTCTTATGATATCCTCTGTGGAACAGGTCTTATGATACTCTCTGTGGAATAGGTCTTATGATATCCTCTGTGGAACAGGTCTTATGATACTCTCTGTGGAACAGGTCTTATGATACTCTCTGTGGAATAGGTCTTATGATACTCTCTGTGGAATAGGTCTTATGATACTCTCTGTGGAATAGGTCTTATGATATCCTCTGTGGAACAGGTCTTATGATACTCTCTGTGGAATAGGTCTTATGATATCCTCTGTGGAACAGGTCTTATGATACTCTCTGTGGAACAGGTTTTATGATACTCTCTGCAGAACAGGTCTTATCATACTCTTGGTTGAACAGGTCTTATGATACCCTCTGTGGAACAGGTCTTATGATACTCTCTGCAGAACAGGTCTTATGATACCCTCTGTAGAACAGGTCTTATGATACTCTCGGTAGAACAAGTATTATGATACTCTCTGTAGAACAGGAATTATGAAAGTCTCTGTAGAACAGGTCTTATGATACTCTCTGAAGATTAGATCTTATGATACTATCGGTCGAACATCTCTTATGATACCCTCTGTAGAACAGGTCTTATGATGTAATTGAATAGATATAGGTATTTATTAGTTAAATGTGCAGTGGAGGATGACGTGTGTTCCCACCGCGAAAGGTGAGTTATTGTATGTGTTATGAAAGAAACACCATACAGCAGCAGGTGATGATGGAACAACATACAGCAGCAGGTGATGATGGGACAACATACAGCAGCAGGTGATGATGGGTCAACATACAGCAGCAGGTGATGATGGGACAACATACAGCAGCAGGTGATGATGGGACAACATACAGCAGCAGGTGATGATGGGTCAACATACAGCAGCAGGTGATGATGGGATAACATACAGCAGCAGGTGATGATGGGTCAACATACAGCAGCAGGTGATGATGGGATAACATACACCAGCAGGTGATGATGGGATAACATACAGCAGCAGGTGATGATGGGTCAACATACAGCAGCAGGTGATGATGGGATAACATACAGCAGCAGGTGATGATGGGACAACATACAGCAGCAGGTGATGATGGGATAACATACAGCAGCAGGTGATGATGGGATAACATACAGCAGCAGGTGATGATGGGACAACATACAGCAGCAGGTGATGATGGGTCAACATACAGCAGCAGGTGATGATGGGACAACATACAGCAGCAGGTGATGATGGGTCAACATACAGCAGCAGGTGATGATGGGACAACATACAGCAGCAGGTGATGATGGGACAACATACAGCAGCATGTGATGATGGGTCAACATACAGCAGCATGTGATGATGGGATAACATACAAACAACATATGTTGACAGAGATGGTATATTTTTCAGTAATGGACGGGACAAGAAGACTGTATCTGGGATGGAAGGATGTAGTGACCACGGTTATCGGTGCTCAAGGTCTGAATTGCACGAGGATGGAATGAATTGGACTGATGTGATATAAGGGGGGCAATGTGTCAGTCAGTAGGCTAAACCAGATAAATGATATGAAAAGGCCAAGGAAAAGGTCGGAAAAGTCTGTTGGGCCTGATTGTGGATAGCGGGTTGTGGCTTCTGTCTATTACACATGAGAACCATATGGTGGATGTGAGCGAATTAGGTCGTTTCTTCTGTTCCCGGGCGCTATCTCGCCGTCGTGGCAAACGGCGAACAAGTGGGAGAACATACGTTCGTGTTGGGTTCTCTGGTGTAGACGACGGTGTTCGTGGGATTACATAGTATAAGTATTGATGAATGTTTGTGTTTCTACAGTGATTAGATTCCTGCTAACCAAACCTGCCTATACACATGGCTACCGCCTCTCTCTCTCTCTCTCTCTCTCTCTCTCTCTCTCTCTCTCTCTCTCTCTCTCTCTCTCTCTCTCCCTCTCTCCCTCTCTCTCTCTCCTGCACTTTTCTTCTAGTGTTTTTATATGGGAACCGCACATTTTTTTCCTGGCCAGCATCAAGGCCAGACCACTTGGCTCGGACTCTGGGGCTTGCGTATCTATAAGACTCTCCCCCCCCTCCCCCCAGATGCCTGGGCCACCCCCCCCCCCCCCCCCCCCCCCGGTATCTGGTGGGCGGGAACCTTCCTCACCGTAAATGGATAAGACGCCGCTCTCGATGCGGCCTCCCACTTTAAGACGCTCGCTCTAATTAGCCTCGGACTTTAGCCCCGGGAAAATTCCCGTGGTTAAAGACTTTCTCCCTTGTATTACTGGGGAGGCCAGCCATATTGTCCAGTCAGGTCTGGAGACACTGGTGAGGCCAGCCATATTGTCCAGTTAGGTCTGGGTCCACTGGTGAGGCCAACCATATTGTCCAGTCAGGTCTGGGTCCACTGGTGAGGCCAGCCATATTGTCCAGTTAGGTCTGGGTCCACTGGTGAGCCCAACCATTTTGTCCAGTCAGGTTTGCAGACACTGGTGAGGCCAGCCATTTTGTCCAGTCAGGTCTGGAGACACTGGAGGCGTTGGGTGGGGGTTGGGGTGGCAGCCTTCATGGAGACTTGGTACATCTTGGGAACGCTTGGGTCGGCCTCCTGACCCAGGGCGGCACCATGGGCAGGCTGAGGGTGGCCACTTGACAAACAACACGGCTGGGTTGTTGTTAGTCTCGTTGAGGAAGGACGTTTGCTCGTCCAGGAAGCAGGAATGGAGGAGTGAAGTAGGCTGAGGGCAGCGGGGGTCACGGACACAAGAGAATTCAACACCAAACATTAAATAGGAATAATATGACGCTCAATTGTCTTATATATGACGCTCGCTTATCTTATATGACGAACTGAACTCTTACTTCCTCGTTGTGTGTGTGTGTGTGTGTGTGTGTGTGTGTGTGTGTGTGTGTGTGTGTGTGTTACAGAGATGGGGATTTGTATTCTCTGTACCTTCCTTCTGCTTCCTTGGTGTACGACAGTTCCTATACATCCCACATAATCCCAGTTTATGTTTTAGCGTCTTGGGCGGTCTTGGTACGTCCAGGGGAGATGACTGCAGAGTCCACGTAGCCAGCCATACCTGGTCCACCAGGAGAAGTTGGTGTGGCAGTTCTACAGTCTCTAGTAACGAGCAATTCTTCTTTCTTTCCCGTGTTTTCTTCATCTGGTTTGTGATCTTCCTCCAATCCAAAAATAATCATTGATTTCGGCCTATCAACCTTCTGGTTCATTAATATCTCTAATGTAGGTGCTATCCTTTGTACATTTGGCTGATAGCCACCGTACATTTGGCTGCTACCCACTGTACATTTGGCTGCTACCCACTGTACATTTGGCTGCTTCTCACTGTACATTTGGCTGCTAGCCACTGTACATTTGTGTGCTTCGTATTGTACATCTACTCCTTCAGTGATGATTTTCGGGCCTCTGTGTGTCTGACGCCCCTATTATCTCCTCATGTTTACTAACGAGCGCTGATCCTGTATGTTCGACACTTGGTTTAAACTTTTCATCGACCGGACCGTAATTTTTTCAAATTGTTTCGTCTCTAACACTGAGTACCATTTTTTTTTTCAACAGCATCACTGAGATTCCTGTGTACCTGTGATGCAGTGTATCCAGGTTTCTCTCTGACTACGTCAGTCAGTCTTCGCGCCCTGCGTGTGTTGACCAACCCCAGACATTGCTCCTGCTTCCTCCTCCATTTCATGAGTATTTCCTGATGTTCAACAACTTCTCGCACATCTACACGAGACCTTCCTGACCTTTTTGCCTTGAAGTTCTTCTGTGTTCATGGCCTTTGACCCATCTGATGACGGTTTTCATGTTCTTGGATTTGACTTTCAATTTCCTTTTATCTCCTTCTCCAGTTGCGTTAACCTGTGATCCTTCCTCTCAGTGTCTGTCAGTTTCTCAAGCCACTTGTGATCTTTCTTCATTCATCCTTTATCTGTGTGTGTGTGTGTGTGTGTGTGTGTGTGTAATTATTATATATATTATATAATTATTATATATATTATATATATATATATATATATATATATATATATATATATATATATATATATATATATATATATATATATATATATATCGCTACCTCGCTAACGCGGGAGACAGCGACAAAGCAAAATAAATTATATATATTTATATATATATATATATATATATATATATATATATATATATATATAATCCCTGGGGATAGGGGATTAAGAATACTTCCCACGTATTCCCTGCGTGTCGTAGAAGGCGACTAAAAGGGGAGGGAGCGGGGGGGCTGGAAATCCTCCCCTCTCGTTTTTTTTTTAATTTTCCAAAAGAGGAAACAGAGAAGGGGGCCAGGTGAGGATATTCCCTCAAAAGCCCAGTCCTTTGTTTTTAACGCTACCTTGCTAACGCGGGAAATAGCGAATAGTATGAAAAAAAAAAAAAAAAAACAGGTCTTATGATACTCTCTGTGGAATAGGTCTTATGATACTCTCTGTGGAATAGGTCTTATGATACTCTCTGTGGAATAGGTCTTATGATATCCTCTGTGGAACAGGTCTTATGATTACTCTCTGTGGAATAGGTCTTATGATACTCTCTGTGGAACAGGTCTTATGATACTCTCTGCAGAACAGGTCTTATGATACTCTCTGCAGAACAGGTCTTATGATACTCTCCGTGGAACAGGTCTTATGATACTCTCTGCAGAACAGGTCTTATGATACCTCTGCAGAACAGGTCTTATATACTCTCCGTGGAACAGGTCTTATGATACTCTCTGCAGAACAGGTCTTATGATACTCTCTGCAGAACAGGTCTTATGATACTCTCTGCAGAACAGGTCTTATGATACTCTCTGCAGAACAGGTCTTATGATACTCTCTGCAGAACAGGTCTTATGATACTCTCAGCAGAACAGTCTTATGATACTCTCTGTGGAATAGGTCTTATGATACTCTCAGCAGAACAGTCTTATGATACTCCTCTGCAGAACAGGTTCTTATGATACTCTCAGCAGAACAGGTCTTATGATATCCTCTGTGGAACAGGTCTTATGATACCCTCTGCAGAACAGGTCTTATCATACTCTCGGTTGAACAGGTCTTATGATACACTCTGTGGAACAGGTCTTATGATACCTCTGCAGAACAGGTTCTTATGATACTCTCCTGCAGAACAGGTCTTATGATACCCTCTGCAGAACAGGTCTTAAGATACTCTCCGTGGAACAGGTCTTATGATACCTCTGCAGAACAGGTCTTATGATACCTCTGCAGAACAGGTCTTTTGATACTCTCTGCAGACAGGTCTTATGATACCCTCTGCAGAACAGGTCTTATGATATCCTCTGTGGAACAGGTCTTATGATACTCCTCTGCAGAACAGGTTCTTATGATACTCTCCGTTGAACAGGTCTTATGATACCCTCTGCAGAACAGGTCTTATGATACTCTCTGCAGAACAGGTCTTATCATACTCTCGGTTGAACAGGTCTTATGATACCTCTGCAGAACAGGTCTTATGATACTCTCTGTGGAACAGGTCTTATGATACTCTCGGTTGAACAGGTCTTATGATACTCTCAGCAGAACAGGTCTTATGATACTCTCCGTGGAACAGGTCTTATGATACTCTCTGCAGAACAGGTCTTATGATACTCTCGGCAGAACAGGTCTTATGATACTCTCTGCAGAACAGGTCTTATCATACTCTCGGTTGAACAGGTCTTATGATACTCTCTGCAGAACAGGTCTTATGATACTCTCCGTGGAACAGGTCTTATGATACTCTCTGCAGAACAGGTCTTATGATACTCTCTGCAGAACAGGTCTTATGATACTCTCTGCAGAACAGGTCTTATGATACTCTCTGCAGAACAGGTCTTATGATACTCTCTGCAGAACAGGTCTTATGATACTCTCTGCAGAACAGGTCTTATGATACTCTCGGTTGAACAGGTCTTATGATACCCTCTGCAGAACAGGTCTTTATGATACTCTCAGCAGAACAGGTCTTATGATACTCTCCGTAGAACAGGTCTTATGATACTCTCTGCAGAACAGGTCTTATGATACTCTCCGTGGAACAGGTCTTATGATACTCTCCGTGGAACAGGTCTTATGATACTCTCTGCAGAACAGGTCTTATGATACTCTCTGCAGAACAGGTCTTATGATACTCTCAGCAGAACAGGTCTTATGATACTCTCTGCAGAACAGGTCTTATGATACTCTCGGTTGAACAGGTCTTATGATACTCTCTGCAGAACAGGTTCTTATGATACTCTCTGCAGAACAGGTCTTATGATACTCTCTGTAGAACAGGTCTTATGATACTCTCAGCAGAACAGGTCTTATGATACTCTCAGCAGAACAGGTCTTATGATACCCTCTGCAGAACAGGTCTTATGATACTCTCTGCAGAACAGGTCTTATGATACTCTCTGCAGAACAGGTCTTATGATACTCTCTGCAGAACAGGTTCTTATGATTACTCTCTGTGGAATAGGTTCTTATGATACCCTCTGCAGAACAGGTCTATGATACTCTCTGCAGACAGGTCTTATGATACCTCTGCAGAACAGGTTCTTATGATTACTCTCTGTGGAATAGGTTCTTATGATACCCTCTGCAGAACAGGTTCTTATGATACCCTCTGTGGAACAGGTCTTAATGATACTCTCTGCAGAACAGGTCTTATGATACTCTCTGCAGAACAGGTCTTATGATACTCTCCGTGGAACAGGTCTTATGATACTCTCCGTGGAACAGGTCTTATGATACTCTCTGCAGAACAGGTCTTATGATACTCTCAGCAGAACAGGTCTTATGATACTCTCCGTGGAACAGGTCTTATGATACTCTCTGCAGAACAGGTCTTATGATACTCTCTGCAGAACAGGTCTTATGATACTCTCTGCAGAACAGGTCTTATGATACTCTCTGCAGAACAGGTCTTATGATACTCTCGGTTGAACAGGTCTTATGATACTCTCAGCAGAACAGGTCTTATGATACTCTCTGCAGAACAGGTCTTATGATACTCTCTGCAGAACAGGTCTTATGATACTCTCTGCAGAACAGGTCTTATGATACCTCTGCAGAACAGGTCTTAATGATACTCTCTGTGGAACAGGTCTTAATGATACTCTCTGTGGAACAGGTTTATGATACTCTCTGTGGAACAGGTCTTATGATACTCTCTGTGGAATAGGTCTTATGATACTCTCTGTGGAATAGGTTCTTATGATACTCTCCGTGAACAGGTCTTATGATTACTCTCTGTGGAATAGGTCTTATGATACTCTCTGCAGAACAGGTCTTATGATACTCTCTGTGGAATAGGTTCTTATGATACTCTCAGCAGAACAGGTCTTATGAATACTCTCTGCAGAAAAAAAAAAAAAAATATATATATATATATAATATATATATCGCTACCTCGCTAACGTGGGAAACTGCGCTGGTTGATAAGGACTTTCAGTGAATGTATAGATCATGGTGAGGTGCCTGAGGATTGGCGAAATTCATGAATAGTGCCATTGTATAAATGCAAGAGGGTTAAAGATGAGTGTTCAAACAACCGAGGTATAAGTATGCTGAGTATACATGATAAGTTGTAAGGGAGGATATTGGTTGAGAGGGTGAAGGCTTGTTCAGAGGATCAGATGGTGGAGGAGCAATGTAGTTTAAGAAGTGGTAGAGGTTGTGTGGATCAGGTGTTTGCTTTAAAGAATGTGCATCAAAAGTACCTAGAATAACAGGGTCTTGTATGTGGTATTCATGGACTTGGAGTAAGCGTACGATAGGGTCGAATGATATGCCTTTTGGAAGGTCTCAATATACGGTGTGGGAGGAAAGCTGCTAGAAGCAGTGAGTTCATAGCAAGGGTGTAAGGCGTGTTTACGAGTAGGAAGAGAGGAACGTAAATGATTTTGTGAAGGTTGGTCTGAGGTAGGGGTATGTGATGTTGCCATGGCTATTCAGTTGGTTTATGGATGTGGTGGTGAGGGAGGTAAATGCGAAGTTTGGAGAGAGGGGCGAGAATGTAGACTGTGGGAATGAGAGAACCTGAGAAGTGAGTCAGTTGTTGCTTGTTAATGATACAGCACTGATGGCGGATTCGAGTGAGAAGCTGCAGAAATTAGTGACTTGAGTTTGGAAGAGTGTTTGAAAGGAGGAAGTAGAGAATAAGTATGAATAAAAGCAAGTTTATTAGGTTTAGCAGGGTTGAGGGACAATTTTGGGGGGAGGGGGATGTAAGTTTGAGTGGAATAAATTTGGAGGAAGTTAAATGTTTTAGATATCTGGGAGTGGACTTAGCAGCGAATGGAACCATGGAAGCGTGAGTCACAGGGTGGGGGGAGGGGGTGAAGGTTCTGGGAACGATGAAGAATGTGTGGAAAGAGAGATCGTTATCTAGGAGGGCAAAAATGGGTATCTCCAACAATATTGTATGGATGCGAGGTATGGGCTATAGATAAGGATGCGCGGAGGAAGGTGGATGTGTTGGAAATGAAATGTTTGAGAACAATATGTGGTGTGAAGTGGTTTGATCGAGTAAGTAATGAAAGGATGAGAGCGATGTGTGGTAATAGAAAGAATGTGGTTGAGAAAGCAGAAGACGGTGTGCTGAAATGGTTTGGCCCTATGGAGCGAATCATTGAGGAAAGGTTCACAAAGAAGATAAATTTATCATAAGTGGAAGGAACAAGGAGAATGGAGCGACAAAATTGGAGATGGAAGGATGAAGTGAGATTCTGAGCGACTGGTGCCTGAACAAGCAGGAGGGTGAAAGATACTGATGTCGACGTGTTGTCATGGGAATAACCCATAGAAAGTTGTACAGGCAGGGAGCTTTAGAAAATGGATGTGAGAGGATGTGGCCTTTCTTCGTCTGTTCCTGGTGCTACCTCGCTAACGTGGGAAACTGCGCTGGTTGGTAAGGATATTCAGTGTATGTATGGATCATGGTGAAGTGCCTGAGGATTGACGAAATACATGAATAGTGCCATTGTACAAAGGCAAAAGGGATAAAGGTGAGTGTTCAAACTACAGAGGTATAAGTTTGTTGAGTATTCATGGAAAATTATATGGGAGGGTATTGATTGAGAGGGTGAAGGCATGTACAGAGCATCAGATTGGGGAAGAGCAGTGTGGTTTCAGAAATGGTAAAGGATGTGTGGATGAGGTGTTTGCTTTGAAGAATGTTTATGAGAAATACTTAGAGAAACAGTTGGATTTGTATGTAGCGTTTATGGATCTGGAGAAGGCATATGATAGGGTTGATAGAGATGCTTTGTGGAATGTCTTCAGAGTATATGGTATGGGAAGTGAGCTGCTAGAAGCAGTGAAAAATTTTTATCGAGGATGTAAGGCATGTGTACGAGTAGGAAAAGAGGAGAGTAATTGGTTCTTACTGGAGGATGACGATGGTATCTTGCTTCTTACTGGAGGATGACGGTGGTGTCTTGTTTCTTACTGGAGGATGACGGTGGTGTCCTGTTTCTTACTGGAGGATGACGGTGGTATGTTGCTTCTTACTGGTGGATGACGATGGTATCTTGTTTCTTACTGGTGGATGACGATGGTATCTTGCCTCTTACTGGTGGATGACAATGGTATCTTGCTTCTTACTGGTGGATGACGATGGTATCTTGCTTCTTACTGCAGGATGACGATGGTATCTTGTTTCTTACTGGTGGATGACGATGATATCTTGCTTCTTACTGGGGGATGACGATGGTATCTTGTTTCTTACTGGAGGATGACTATGGTATCTTGTTTCTTACTGGAGGATGACTATGGTATCTTGTTTCTTACTGGAGGATGACGATGGTATCTTGCTTCTTACTGGAGGATGACGATGGTATCTTGTTTCTTACTGGGGGATGACGATGGTATCTTGTTTCTTACTGGAGGATGACGATGGTATCTTGTTTCTTACTGGAGGATGACTATGGTATCTTGTTTCTTACTGGAGGATGACGATGGTATCTTGTTTCTTACTGGGGGATGACGATGGTATCTTGTTTCTTACTGGAGGATGACTATGGTATCTTGTTTCTTACTGGAGGATGACTATGGTATCTTGTTTCTTACTGGAGGATGACGATGGTATCTTGCTTCTTACTGGAGGATGACGATGGTATCTTGTTTCTTACTGGAGGATGACGATGGTATCTTGTTTCTTACTGGAGGATGACGATGGTATCTTGTTTCTTACTGGAGGATGACGATGGTATCTTGTTTCTTACTGGAGGATGACGATGGTATCTTGCTTGTTATTGGAGGATGACGATGGTATCTTGCTTGTTACTGGAGGATGACGATGGTATCTTGCTTCTTACTGGAGGATGACGGTGGTATGTTGCTCCTTATACACTCCACTCAATAATCAACATGCCATACACTCCACTCAGTAGTCAACATGCTATACACTGCACTTAGTAGACAACATGTTATACATTCTACTCAGTAATCAACATGCTATACACTCCACATAGTAGTCAACATGCTATAAACATTATATATAACATGCTATACACTAAACTCAGTACACAACCCGCTATGCACCACCACTTGATGCACTACGTGTTGTACATCATACTTCATAAGGTCTGGTGGGGATGGGCTCAGGTCGAGGAGGCCTCTCCATGTTCTGATCACATGTGACACTTTGATGATGGCCTTCTGGCTGGCACGAGTTGTCAGATGACGACTCGTGCCACGACCAGCCATCCAGGAAGCTAGCCAATAACGACCAGCCATCCAGGAAGCTAGCCAATAACGACCAGCCATCCAGGAAAAAAGCCAATAACGACCAGCCATCCAGGAAACCACATGATCCATTTTAAGGGTTGCTGAGGGTACTCACCACATGGTCCAGTAAGGTGCGGAACGGTATTCACCACATAATCCAGTAAGGTGCGGGGGTTCACCACATGATCCATTTAAGGTGTGACGGTATCACCACTTGATCCAGTAAGGGGGCTAAACGGAAACTCACCAATGATCCAGTAAGGTCCCGTCGGTACCCCACCACATAAACCATTTAAGGTGCTGACGGTATTCACCACATGATCCGTAAGGTGCAGGTGGTACTCACCACATATCCAGTAAGGTGCTAGGGGTATCCACCACATGACCCCGAAAAGGGGGCAGGGGAAATCCCCAAAAGATCCGTAAGGTGCTGACGGGTTATTAAACCACATGATCCATTTAAGGTGAGGCGGTACTCCCAAAGGGGGGTCCAGAAAAGGGTTGCGACGGAAACTCCCCACGGGACCCCCAGTAAGGTGCGGCGGTATTTCACCACTTGACCCAGAAAGGTCTGCCCGGTACTCCCCACTTTGATCCAGAAAGGGTTTGCAGGTAACTCACCACAGGGCCCCAGTAAGGTGTTTGAGGGTTTATTCACCACATGTTTCCGGGAAGGTGCTGACGGAAACCACCACATGATCCAGTAAGGTGTTTGACGGTATTCACCAATGATCCAGAAAGGGTGTGAGGGTACTCACCACTTGATCCAGTAAGGGGGTAGGGTTTCCTCACCACATGTTTAAAGTAAGGGCTGAGGGTATTCACCACATTTCCAGAAAGGGTGAGCGGTACTAAAACCACATTTTCCAGAAGGTGCGGACGGTACCCACCACATGACCCCGAAAGGGTTTGCAGGGGTACCCCACCACAGGGCCCAGTAAGGGGGCGGGGGTTTACTCCCCACATGACCCGGGAAAAGGTGCGGGGGTATTCCCCAAACATAATCCAGTAAGGGGGCTGACGGTACTCCCCAAATGATCCAGTAAGGTTACGGTACCCCCACATGATCCAGTAAGGTGCTGACGGTACTCACCACATGATCCAGTAAGGTGCAGACGGTACTCACCACATGATCCAGTAAGGTGCTGACGGTACTCACCACATGATCCAGTAAGGTGCAGGCGGTACTCACCACATGATCCAGTAAGGTGCTGACGGTACTCACCACATGATCCAGTAAGGTGCAGACGGTACTCACCACATGATCCAGTAAGGTGCAGACGGTACTCACCACATGATCCAGTAAGGTGCTGACGGTACTCACCACATGATCCAGTAAGGTGCTGACGGTACTCACCACATGATCCAGTAAGGTGCTGACGGTACTCACCACATGATCCAGTAAGGTGCAGACGGTACTCACCACATGATCCAGTAAGGTGCTGACGGTACTCACCACATGATCCAGTAAGGTGCTGACGGTACTCACCACATGATCCAGTAAGGTGCTGACGGTACTCACCACATGATCCAGTAAGGTGCAGACGGTACTCACCACATGATCCAGTAAGGTGCTGACGGTACTCACCACATGATCCAGTAAGGTGCAGACGGTACTCACCACATGATCCAGTAAGGTGCAGGTGGTACTCACCACATGATCCAGTAAGGTGCATGACGGTACTTCACGCACATGATCCAGTAAGGTTCAGGTGGTACTCACCACATGATCCAGTAGAGGTGCTGACGGTATCTCACCCACTGATCCAGTAAGGTGCAGTGGTACTCACCACATGATCCAGTAAGGTGCAGGACGGTACTCACCACATGATCCAGTAAGGGCTGACGGTATTCACCACATGTTCCAGTAGGTGCAGGTGTCTCACCACATGATCCAGTAAGGTGCAGGTGGTACTCACCACAGATCCAGTAAGTTGCAGACGGTACTCACCACATGATCCAGTAAGGTGCTGACGGTAGCTCACCACATGATCCAGTAAGGTGCTGACGGTACTCACCACATGATCCAGTAAGGTGCTGACGGTACTCACCACATGATCCAGTAAGGTGCAGGAGGTACTCACCACATGATCCAGTAAGGTGCAGGACGGTACTCACCACATGATCCAGTAAGGTGCTGACGGTACTCACCACATGATCCAGTAAGGTGCAGGCGGTACTCAGCCACATGGATCCAGTAAGGTGCAGACGGTACTCACCACATGATCCAGTAAGGTGCTGACGGTACTCACCACATGATCCAGTAAGGTGCTGACGGTACTCACCACATGATCCAGTAAGGTGCTGACGGTACTCACCACATGATCCAGTAAGGTGCTGACGGTACTCACCACATGATCCAGTAAGGTGCTGACGGTACTCACCACATGATCCAGTAAGGTGCTGACGGTGCTCACCACATGATCCAGTATGGTGCAGGTGGTACTCACCACATGATCCAGTAAGGTGCTGACGGTACTCACCACATGATCCAGTAAGATACTGATGGTACTCACCAATGGTCCAGTAAGGTGCAGGTGGTACTCACCACATGATCCAGTAAGGTGCAGGCGGTACTCACCACATGATCCAGTAAGGTGCTGACGGTATTCACCACATGATCCAGTAAGGTGCTGACGGTACTCACCACATGATCCAGTAAGGTGCTGACGGTACTCACCACATGATCCAGTAAGGTGCTGACGGTACTCACCACATGATCCAGTAAGGTGATGACGGTGCTCACCACATGATCCAGTAAGGTGCTGACGGTACTCACCACATGATCCAGTAAGGTGCTGACGGTACTCAGCACATGATCCAGTAAGGTGCTGACGGTACTCACCACATGACCCAGTAAGGTGCAGGCTGTACTCACCACATGATCCAGTAAGGTGCTGACGGTACTCACCACATGATCCAGTAAGGTGCTGACGGTACTCACCACATGATCCAGTAAGGTGCTGACGGTACTCAACTCATGATCCAGTATGGTGCAGGTGGTACTCACCACATGATCCAGTAAGGTGCTGACGGTACTCACCACATGGTCCAGTATGGTGCAGGTGGTACTCACCACATGATCCAGTAAGGTGCAGGTGGTACTCACCACATGATCCAGTATGGTGCAGTTGGTACTCACCACATGATCCAGTATGGTGCAGGTGGTACTCACCACATGATCTAGTAAGGTGCTAACGGTACTCACCACATGATCCAGTAAGGTGCAGGTAGTACTCACCACATGATCCAGTAAGGTATAGGCGGTACTCACCTAATGATCCAGTAAGGTGTAGGAGGTACTCACCACATGATCCAGTAAGGTGCAGATGGTACTCAACGGTCATATTGATCAGTCTTCTAAGATAGACTAAATGACAAGCCACGTGCAATGTTCTACATGTAGGTGGAAGAACGTGTGCCCTCAGGAAGGCAGATGTCTTACTTATTTCCAAGAAAGGAGATTGAGAAGTTCGTTGAACTAGTGATCAATCTCTCTAAGGAGCACAGCCAGTGAAATACTGGAAAAGGTGGTCAGAAATTATATGGATGTCTACACTGAAAAGAGAAGCTACATAAGTGAGAGATGCCCTGGATTCAGAGAGAGTGAAGGTTATGCATAACGAATCTCTTAACAAGTCCACAAGAGAGTGAGGAGCTTCATTTTAGACAGATATTGGATGAATGTTGTGTGTTTAGACTGTGCAGAGAGCATTTGACACTGTGCCTTATAGGAGATTAGTAAAGAAGGGTAAGCCTTTAACCTTAGATATGAAATTACCTCCATAGATGGGAACTAAATAGCCCTCTGGAAATGGTTTGGAGTTCCCAAAGGAGAGCCACAGGACACGGTCCTGGGGTAACTGCTCTTTTCTGTTGATATATTGAATTACCTAAATATGTTTGCAAAGTCAAGAGGAGATGGAAAGAGTGATGAGGATTGGATCATCTTACAAAGGGACCTCCAAAACCTCAATGTTGGTCTGGTACATGGCTGATGAAAGTTATTTAAATGAATATAAAGTAATGACGTACCTATAGGATTGTTATCTAGCTGTGAAGATAAGTTTCAGGAATCTGTATGTGAGAGAGACCTTGGGTGTGAGAGGGACCTGAAATGTGAGAGCGGTTAGAGTGGGTCGCCAGGGACCCAGTCTTGCAGGATAGTAACTTTAAAATATGTCTGCAAAATTTCGTATTATAATTCTATTCATATTCTTTGGTTGAGGAAATGCTTAGCAAACTGATCTCGTTGTTTGATAGTCCAAGTTGACCACCGAACTTAGTGAAGCAAAAATATCTACTAAAAAAGATCCAGAGGAGAGCAACAAAGTTGGTACTATAGTAAATAATTCAGTGCACTCACTCGCTGACGATTCAACATTCATCCAAATCCTTCAATTCTGCTCCCTCTTCTCTCACTCGATCTGCATCTCGTCTTGACACAACTTTCTCAATAAACTCGGACTTGGATGGGATATCTCAGTAGAATAGACAAACTCCTGTGGAGTCTAGTGTCTTCAAGACCCAATATCTACCCATATCTCCATCGAAAACTTCCCACAACTATCGTCTCTCCTTTGACGGTTCTGTGATTCCACCTCTTGACTTAATGAACATACTTGGTATTACTGTAACATCGACTCTTTCTTGGAAACCCAACATTACAGGAATAGCTAAGTCTGCCTCTAAGAAACTGGGTGTCTTGTTTAGATGTCGAAACCTCTCTTCTGAACAGTTGCTTCGTTTATACAAGGGATTGACTCGTTCTTGTATAGAGTACTGCTCTCACATCTGGAGTGGTTCTTGCTCTGTATCCTTACTTGGCAGAGTTGAGTCGAAAGTGGTTCGACTTATAAACTCTCCCTGGATAACTTCCAAACTTAACCCCCTTTGCCCTACGTCGCAATGTTGGTTCACTTTCCCTCTTCTGTAGGTATTACTTTGTTTTTGCTTCCCGAGAGCTGGCTGCTCGTGTGCCCCCATCACTAGTTAGACCACGCAGTACTGGGCAAGCTGCTGCGTCATATGATTATTGTGTGGCCATCTGCAACTCAGGGGTGGGCCTGGTTTCACAACTGCTTCTTTCCCTACACTTCGAAGCTTTGGAATTCTCTACCTTCTCATGTCTTTCCCAATAACTGTGATCTGGCACATTTCAAAGGACAGGTCTTTCACTTCATCCGAAATTCGTAAATACTTTGCCTTGTCTTTTCTTTTTTCGCTTTATAATTTTCTCTTATTTCAATTTACGGTCCGGCCTTGATGTGGAATTTTTGTCTGTGACTGGAACATTCAACATGAAAAAAAATGTTGAGTGGCACCCAGCTGTCCAATGTGCATGCTGAGAGGCACCCAGCTGTCCAATGTACATGTTGAGAGGCACCCAGCTGTCTAGTGTACACGTTGAGAGGCACCCAGCTGTCTGGTAAGGGATCACAACAGAGCACTGTACTGGGTCATTACAGAGACCACTGTATCTGGTGACCAACGCAGCATCCACCAGCATCCTCAGCTTCCTCTCACACTGACCACGGGAACCAAGGGCTTGGCAAGAGGTGCATTGTTGACACTGCAGTATACTAAGTGTACAGCTATTAGTATCCTTCACGTGACCCTTGACCACGACGAGACAACCTTAGAGTACGACGGTACAATAAATGAGCACGTCCCTTGGCTGTGATACACTGACCTTTGACCTGCCCCTCAAGTGTCAAACACCACGCTGTCATATCTAGGGGTCGCCCTCATCGTTCATACTCACGGGTCGTACCGACGTGCTCAAGGGTACCATCATTAGTGTGAGGTGGCCAAAGCGTCACAAGGCAGGAGGGATGTGTTGTTCTGCGTCACAGAAGGTATTGACGGATGTGCGTCAGCCAGCCAGCGACCTAGACCCAACCTCCGTTCAGGGAGGTCAGATCTCGTCTCCACTTTCATCGCCCTGATGACACAACACTCGTGGTGCTCAAAATATGAAGCGGGTCTCCCAGAGTCATGGCTGAGTGCCCATGGTAAGACGTGAGTTATGGATTGAGGAAGTCCTTTTTGGGAGGAGTAGCGCGCTAGCCTCGGGCTCTTGGCAAGCTATCCTTGTGGGTTACAACACGCGTGTCAAGGGCCATCCTACACAGCCGGGGTGTCCCCACAAGGCCAGTCAGGTGTTCCGGAATCCTAGTCCGTCTCTGTTGAGGATACAGGTGTGTCCTGGGGTGACCTTGTGGTCATATTTCCTCTCGTTGATCGTCCGCATTGTCAACCCTTCCTCCTCTCCACCAAGATAGTCCGTGCCATGGCCGCCATCATCTTGTGGTTCACCTTACTTCCTTGAGGGTGATTCCGTGCTGGCTGCTTGCGGACCTGCCCAGACATTATTTCGTGGTGGCTGCTTCCGGACCTGCCCAGACACAGGTTTTGTCACGTGTAGACAACAAGAGTGGTTGTACGTCCCAGTATAACTCGCTGGTGTAGACCGAGACTTGATGGCAGTTTTGCCACTGATCAGTAAATCCTTCACCTCCTCCACTACTTCCCAGGCTCCATACTATGTCAGACTCTCGCCCCTCACCACATAGGATCGTATAGTTTGTCTCCTGTAAGATGATAGTTATAGCCTTATAGCCTGGCCTCATCTCACTACATATATCACTTTCATGACTGCATTTGGTCGGGATGACTTTCATCGTGCATCTGTGTAATTACGTATTTGTACTGTACGCAGAGGGGGGGTTTACACTGGCGGATCCCATCTCCGGAGTATTTGTGTGTTGTCTGCACTAACCACGTCCTCAGTCATCGTATTCCATTCCTCCAACATCCTTGTACTGTTATATATTGTTCTTAAAGTTTCTTGCTTAGTTTCATCTTAAGTCCTCTGGTTGCTCTGTCCCTGTTTCTGAACCATCCTGGTTGTTCCTATGTTGTTGTTGTCTTGTATATTTTTTCTGAATCATTAAAATCTTCTGGATGAATATCTATCGTCACCACCACCATGCACGTCTTTCTACACAGTTCTCCTTCCCATTATGTAATATCTGATGACCCATCTACTACTGTGTCTGAAACTTCAGGACATCTCTTACCAGAGGAGCCGATCTTCCTCCTTCCTCTGTCCGTTCTTTCCCATCTTACTATCATGTCCTCCTCTGGACAGAAAAGAGATCATATCTCTTAGGTATACTTTGATTCTACTGACCCAGCAACAACAGGCGTGTCTTCCCTCATAAGATCCAGATCTTCACCATGTGTTACTGATCCAACTGTACTTGTACATAATAACTTCACTCCACCATGACCATTGCCCAACATTCCTAACCTCGGCACCACAAGCGAGGGTGGTCTGTCCTCTGGCCTCATTTGACTGTAATTTTGTTTTTTCCTCTCTCATTCCCTGACGAATGCTGTACCATAGTCCATTTTTTTTTTTTTTTTAGATACTCTAACCTGTCATAGGACCTCCTTCCTGGCTAAATGACTCCTCCTCAAACGTTACCATAATTGGTCGTCTTCATGATAACCTCCCATTCTTCTATCCTTTATCACAGATTGCATCTGTTGCCTCGAGTAACCTTTAATGAGAATTTCCTTCTTTCTCTCTGCTTTCTTGTTTATCTGGTGTATGTTCTTCAGTCAGTCCAAATACAGTAAACGTCTGTCCACCTCCCGGTTACCTGATCTTTCTAATTCAGGTGCCACCCACCTAGCACTATCTTTCTGTGCCTCTGCCGCCTGTGCCTTTTCAGTCTGTGCCTCTTCCTTCTGTGTCTCTGCCTTTCTCTATGATCTTCGTTTTTGCTAATTTGTCCTGATTCTTTAGAATCTATGCTCTATACATTCTCATCTACGGGACCATAAATTTTGCCATTGTTCTATCCTAACAGCATATATTATTCTACCTACAGCTTCACTCATTAACCTGGCCTCATCAGCTTCTGTGTCAACATGCTCTGAGTCTGTTGCCCTGACCGAGAAGTTTGCATGCACGTCCTTACTATTTACTATTTTCATTGATTTCCGTACCCAGGGTTATGGGCATATCCTCTTGCTGAGCAGCCTCTGGGACGTCTAGAATGACCCCATCATACCTGACCTGCTCTTTGACCATTCTACCATCTTATATGCTTTATCAACACCCTCACCTGATGCCAGTCTGCGCTCAAGATCATTTACATCAACTCTCTATTTCATGGGTTCCTCCCTCATATCATAACACCTCCCTGTATCTCTGAATTAATTTCTGAGTCTCTTTTCTTCCCTCTTTGGTTGTGTTAATCTTTTCTCCCCTCTCTGATTGTGTTAATCTAAAAGTATTGTGTTTCCTCACACCTTTCGTAACAAGTTTGTTGCTTTAGCTTCATGTTGTGTCCTCTGGTTGCTCTGTTCCTGCCTCTCTCGAAAATTTTGGACGCTGTCTGCATCATCAGTGTTTAGAAAACTTCAGCCACTCTTCCTTTCCCTCTCTTTTAAGGTGGGGAGTGTCAGAACCTTTAGCTTCTCCCTGTTACTCAACTTTCTAAATCATATCATCATTGTTGTGTTCATCTTAACCTTGTGTGTGTGAGCTTTCTGTGCTTCTGTGAATGTGGTGACCAAAGTTAAGACGCGTATTCTAGCTTGGGCTTGTGTAAGATGTGGGTAACTGACTGAAAATTTCCTCGTCCATGAGCTGAATATCGTCATATTTGCATGGAGACTGTTATCTCTTGAGGCTGGCTGAGGTCATTGTAGACTCTCGAGACTTTCACACACACACACACACACACACAGACTTTTGTAGCTTACTTCCCGCTGGACTACAATCATACCAAGGTCGACTCTCACACTGATCCAACCTCACTACTTTACACACACTCGAGTTGAACTTCACGTATCAAACCAAGTCTGCAGTGTGTCAAGGTCTGCAGTGTGAGGTGGTGATGCTGTCCCCCACGCTTCTCACTCATCATGACCTTTGCATCATCTGCCGACATACACTGGCACGAGTCCATACCCGCTACAGCACGGCTCCGGTGTGATGACTTAACCCTTCACCTGATCATTGTTATTATAGATCGTCATGTAGTCTCTTGACTCATTGTTATTATAGATCCTCATGTAGTCTCTTGACTCATTGGTATTATAGATCCTCATGTAGTCTCTTGACTCATTGTTATTATAGATCGTCATGTAGTCTCTTGACTCATTGTTATTATAGATCCTCATGTAGTCTCTTGACTCATTGTTATTATAGATCCTCATGTAGTCTCTTGACTCATTGTTATTATAGATCCTCATGTAGTCTCTTGCCTCATTATTATTATAGATCCTCATGTAGTCTCTTGACTCATTATTATTATAGATCCTCATGTAGTCTCTTGACTCATTGTTATTATAGATCCTCATGTAGTCTCTTGACTCATTGCTATTATAGATCCTCATGTAGTCTCTTGACTCATTGTTATTATAGGTCCTCATGTAGTCTCTTGACTCATTGTTATTATAGATCCTCATGTAGTCTCTTGACTCATTGCTATTATAGATCGTCATGTAGTCTCTTGACTCATTGTTATTATAGGTCCTCATGTAGTCTCTTGACTCATTGTTATTATAGGTCCTCATGTAGTCTCTTGACTCATTGTTATTATAGATCGTCATGTAGTCTCTTGACTCATTGCTATTATAGATCCTCATGTAGTCTCTTGACTCATTGTTATTATAGGTCCTCATGTAGTCTCTTGACTCATTGTTATTATAGATCCTCATGTAGTCTCTTGACTCATTATTATTCTAGGTCCTCATGAAGTCTCTTGCCTCATTATTGATTCAGTTCCCCTGAAGATTTTTGCCTCATTATCAATCCATTTCCTCCCGAAGTCTTTGCTTCATTATTGATACTGTTTCCCTGTAGCCTCTTGCCTCATTGTTAATTCAATTCCTCCTGTAGTCTCTTTCCTCATGATCAATATCAGTTCCTCCTGTAGTCTCTTCCTCATGATCAATACAGTTCCTCCTGTAGTTCCCTCACAACGTCATCAATCTCTTGAAGGTTATGATCAGGTCACTAATCATTTTTTCTTTCTTTCATTATTGTGCAGAAGTAAGACCCCTGTAGCCTCCCCCTGTACCTTATCTCTCCTTTGGTACCATCTTTTGCTCTCCTTTGCACGTTCTCTATAAGCTCTTTGTGCTTTTGTAGGTGCGGTGACGCAACTCGAGAAGAGAATTCTAGTGTTGGCCTGACATAGGATACGGAAAGCTTGCTCACTATTCCCTTTTCCTTGTACTTGAATGTGACGCAGATATCGGCAATCAGGTGATGTGTCTCCTCTCCCGTTGTCCTGATGTGGGACTCGGGCATCAGGATGAGAGATAACGTGACCTTCTGACAGACCAGAGTTTGAGAACAGAAGAAAACCAAAAAAAAAAAAAAAAAAAATGTCATTTGGGTAAGAGAACTGAAGGAAAGGTTGTACACGACGGACGTTGGTATGTTATTGCTGGGTATCAGGGAGGAAGAATACTGCCCACGTATTCCCAGCGTGTTGTGGAAGGCGACTAAGAGAAGCGGGTGTGGGTGACTGGAAATCCTCCATTCCTGTATTACATTCCGAAAGATGGAACAGGGCGAGGTAGCGTAAGGAAACAGACGAACGAATGGCCCAACCCACCCACATACACATGTATATACATACACGTCCACACACGCACATATACATACCTACCATTTCTATGTATACATACATATTCATACACAGACTTATACATATATACACATGTACATATTCATACCTGCTGCCTTCATCCATTTCCGTCTCCGCTCCGCCACACATGAAATGACCCCCCCCCCCCCCTCCCGCGCGCGCGCGCGCGAGGCAGCGCTAGGAAAAGACAACAAAGGCCACATTCGTTCACACTCAGTCTCTAGCTGTCGTGTGTAATGCACCAAAACCACAGCTCCCTTTCCACATCCAGGCCCCACAAAACTTTCCATGGTTTAACCCAGACGCTTCACATGCCCTGGTTCAATCCATTGACAGCACGTCGACCCCGGTATACCACATCATTCCAATTCACTCTATTCTTTGCACGTCTTTCACCCTCCTGTACGTTCAGACCCCGATCACTCAAAATCTTTTTCACTCCATCCTTCCACCTCCAATTTGATCTCCCACTTCTCGTCGTTCCCTCCACCTCTGACACATATATCCTCTTTGTCGCTCTTTCTCATTCATTTTCCCTAACCCTCTCACTTTGCACACCACCTCGACCAAAACACCCTATATCTGCGTGTTTTGGTCGAGGTGGTGTGCAAAGTGATATATATATATATATATATATATATATATATATATATATATATATATATATATATATATCGCATAGTATTGAATACAACAACATATTTAGTTATTAATCTCTTTTCTTATGTTCTCAAATTTTCTCAGTATCATTCTACCATCAAATGGGTGCTCACACACCAGTTGCCCAAAATTATCCATTTTATTTCAATCAAGCTTTCGTCTTCACAGAGACTTCATCAGGAGTCTACAAAAAGAAAAAAAAAAAACTGTGTCAGAAAACTTGGATATGATATGTCAAACGCAAACAAAATATTTATAAGAAACACACTCGGAAAAAACACAGCACATAGCACATAAAAGTAAGGAAAAACACTAAAACCGATACATATTAACAATATCATGACAGGTAATACAGAATAACAATCTAAATACAAAATATGGGTACAGAAATATAGAAAAA
Organism: Panulirus ornatus; assembly: GCF_036320965.1. Classification (NCBI taxonomy): domain Eukaryota; kingdom Metazoa; phylum Arthropoda; class Malacostraca; order Decapoda; family Palinuridae; genus Panulirus; species Panulirus ornatus. The sequence goes on from NC_092240.1 coordinate 37,093,192, forward strand.
CTTTCATTTGAGGAAAGAAATAAGAACAATATTAAACGAGGTAAGGATATAGAAAGTTCATCATTACATGCACAAAGCTGGGGCAAGCGAGACAGTTATTGTCCAGATGTGGAGCTGAGGTCAGGTTGGGCTCGTCTGATTCTCTTTGACCTTCGTAACCCAGGACCGGGTTGGTCAGTGACGCGTTCCTCCTGTCCAGAAATGGCGGACTCGGTAGCTTGTGGCGGGTCAATAACTTGTCTCATCTGTCCTAAAACAACATTAGGTCTATGTCCTATTGGTGGGCCATCATAGAGCTGTATAGAGGTGGTCATGTTTGTGTGGATGTTGATGACAGGTGCTTTCACTCTAGTGTGAATGGCTTCTCATACCTGTAGTCTCCTCCTATCACTACATGTAGTAATGATTTTGGTGTTATTCACTATGATCTTCCTCGTTAGTCTAGTTCCATGCTTTTGTTCATGATGTTTGACTCCACCTTCTTGTAAGTGGAGCTGGTGGGGCTGACAGTTCCCAGTATTGCATTGGTACTCATATACCACATTGTTACGATTCAAACTTCCAGAGCGACCCTATCATATTGTTGTTCATTACGAGCGAACATAACTTTGGATTCTTGTAGCATACTATGAGACTAATATCTGTGTCTTCATCAATCACTTTGCAGGTTTTGGCCACAATAACTCGTATGACCTTCTCGTCCTTCGATATGTTGTTATACATGTGTTCCCCAGCTCACTCAAGGATCATCCCGTCCCCTGCCCTTGTAGCAACCCATCATGTAGCAGGTTGTTGACAGCAGCCGTCCAGTGTGGTACTGCCGTCCTGAGTGAGGAGCGTTAAAGTGGTACCCGGAACCATCTTACACTCTCCATGTTGGGATTGCTGGTCTTACTTTCTGTCTCATCAGTACGGGACTACCGGGCCATCTTCCTACAAGCACCATACACCTGCTCAAACCTTGCTTGTCATTATTACTTCTTTCACATCAGTAATCTTGCCAAGTCTTGGCCGCTCAAATATTTATGAATATCACCATCACAGAGTTCGTCATATGTATGGCCTCCCAGTCCCTGGCATCTTGGGTTCCCGCCTGACTCTACTGCCAGTGTGAGGGAGGACTCTGGCAGTAGTAGTACCTGCCCCTCCCACCACCTTCCCCTCTCTGGTAGACCTGTTGTACACCATCTCTCTAGCACCTCTGGTAGACCTGTTGTACACCATCTCTCTAGCACCTCTGGTAGACCTGTTGTACACCATCTCTCTAGCACCTCTGGTAGACCTGTTGTATACCATCTCTCTAGCACCTCTGGTAGACCTGTTGTACACCATCTCTCTAGCACCTCTGGTAGACCTGTTGTACACCATCTCTCTAGCACCTCTGGTAGACCTGCCTCATTTTCTATTCACTATACCAACATTCTTGGTCACTCTAGTAACGTCTCCTCAGTTGTACACCATCTGTCTAGTGCCTCTCCTAATATCTTACTTGTGTCTGAGACTATGTTCTCGCTAATCCTTTTCTCATATCCGACTATAACCTCCACTCATGATTCCGGTTCAACGGTGGTGTTTGTGTTTCTTCCAACATCAGCACACCTGGTGCACGCCTCAAGGACCTTGAGTCCCCAAATTCTGATGTTATCTGCCTTAAGGTCTGACGTCTTACTACCACACTTTTCCTCTGTTTCGCCTACTGCTCTCCTAATGATACAAATCTTATATCTTTCTTCGAGTGTCTAAATTCCTGCTAATATTCCTAATATTCTGGACCTGCTTTTCGCCTTTAATCCTTCGCGCTGTAACTAAATCTCACCCCATCTGACCACACTCTCATGAATGTATCTGTCTTAACGACGCATCTCCCTCCAGCAACTCCCAAGCATTTATCCCCTCTTCCTCCAAGACCACAACTTCATCCGTTCTTGCTCTAATGTATTTCAGGCAAGGGATCAGGCATTTCGGGGCTGAAAAAACCCTCCTTCCTCCGGCTCTCATTCAACATTTGTCACTACCCGTGATCACTGCAAGTACATTATCTGTGAGGCTAATCGTTTCTTTATTCAAAGAAGTGTGATAACCTCTCTCCGTATTCCACTGATAAGTTTTTCTGATCTTTAGCTAATGGCATCGCTAGCAACTTGTGTCGCTCCACTTTTCCTTCATTTTTTCTGTTCTGACGGTTCTATAGTTGTCTCTCTCGTAGACCAAGCAATTCTCTTTGCTTCTGTTTCTCCTCTAACTCCATTTTGGATGACTCTAACATTCTTTCACCCCTGATGCTCCTCTTACTAATCCTTTGCCCCTTCCGTAATCTCCTTTATAACTGTCCGAAAAGCGCTTCTCTCTCTCTGTCGACACAGGCATTCATCCCCTTGAGCTGAAAGAGTGTACCTCTGACCTTGCACTTGTGCTTGTATGTCTGTTCCGTTTCAGTAAAAAAAACCAGAACGTTTCCTTTTTTGTGGAAAGATGCGTTGGTACGTTCCATTCTAAGAAGGGTGACAGTCCTAACCTCTCTTACTATCGTCCTGTTGCTTTAACATCAACCATTTCCAAATTCTTTGAGTTCCTCCTCAACTCTCATATCCTCAGACATCTTGAATCTCATAGTCGTGTCTATGATCACTGATATGGCTTCCGTAAGGAGAGATCAGCAGGTGATGTTCTTTTCTATCTTAATAATGTCTGGTCATCAACCTTGATGTATCCTAAGCTTTTGACAAGGTGTGGCAATGGGGTCTTGTATCTCGAAACCCACCTTTTTGGCTTCCCTTCTTCGCTGGGCTCCCTCATATCTAGCTTCCTTTCTGGCTGATTTATCTCCGTGGTTGTAGATAATCAGCCTCTCCCACTTTCTCCATCAACAGTGGTAGTGCCCCTCAAGGTTCTGTCCCGTCTCCTACATTTTTTTACTTTCTATAACGATTAATTTTCTTCTTCAAATAACCAAATGCACTTATAAGCTGACGACTCAACACTGCATTTCTCTAAATCTTTCTTCTCTCACTCGATCTTCATCTCGTCTCGACACACGTTAAATGAACTCAGACTCGGACAGGATATCTCAGTGGGCGAGACGAAATCGTGTTAAGTTTAATGCCTCCAAGACTGTTTCTGCCTATCTCTCTATCGAATATTCGTCACAGCTTTTCTCTCTCCTTCGATGGTTTTGTAATTCCAACTATTAATCCATTTGACATACTTGGTATTACTATAACATCCACGCTGTCTTGAAAATCTCACAGTATGGAAATAGATTAGTCTGTCACTAAGAAACTGGGAGTCCTGTTTAGATGTAGAAATATCTTTTCATCCGAACAGTTGGTCCATTTATACAAAGGACTGATCCGTCCTTGCATGGAGTGCTGCTCTAACATCTAGAGTGGTTCTAGCTCTGCAGCCTTGCTTGGCAGTGGTGGATCGAAAACGGTCCGACTTATTGACTCTCCCAGGCTAACTTCAAAACTAGACCCACTTGCCCTACGCTGCAATGTTGGTTCACTTTTCCTCTTCTATAGGTATTACTTTGGTTTTTGCTCCAGAGAGCTGGCTGCTTGTGTGCCCCCACCAGTAGTTATGCAACGCAATACTCGGCCAGCTGCTACGTCACATGATAACTATGTGGCCATTGGGAACTCACGGGTGGGCCGTTTTGATAGCTGTTTGTTTTCCTACACCTCGAAGCTTTCGAGTTCCCTACCCTATCATGTCTTTCCTGATGACTAAGACCCAGCATATTTAAAACACAGGTTTCTCACTTTCTCCAAAATTCGCATATACTTTCCTTTGTCTCTTCTTCCACCCTTTCATGGACCTCTGTATATTTCAGTTAAGGCCTGGCCTTGATGTGAACTCTAATCCTTGCCTGAGCCTCTGACGTAAAAAAAAAAAAAAAGAAAAGAAAAAGAAAAAAGGAAAAGAAAGGAAGTCATTTGCATAGATCACAAATAGGAACGGTTCCAGATGAGAACCCTGCTCCACTCCGCTATCCACCTACACCCTTATAGAAAAGCCTCGTATGACATGTGTCCTCTGTTCCCTTACACTGGGATAATCTATCCATCGTTAAGAGTCTCCGTACCTGGTGATCGAAATTCTTGACCAGCCTCCCATGTGGTATATTGTCAAATGCATTCTAGCAGTCCAGAGACAGACAATCCCACAACCTTTTTTTTTATGTCCGGGACAGAGTTCACTCTCTCGTAGAAATCCAAGGGTTGTGTTACACATGACCTCCTTTTCCTAGGACCGTGTTGTTGTATGTTTTAGAACATTATCAACCACAGTCATGAAGGAGGCCAGTCTGCAAGTCAGCGCCTCTTCCCGGTTTTCCTTCTTATAGACATGTGCGAAGTTTGTCATTTTTCACTCCCTTGGCAGCTTGCATCTCCTCAGCGACATATTGAGCAGTGTTTCAAGAGGTTTGTCTGGTATATTAACAGACATCTTCAACCCGTGTGGTCAAACTTCATCAGGACCATGAGCCTTGTATGGGTCAAGTTCCGTCTCGTATTTTGTTTATGTCTTTCATAGATATGTCAAGAGTCTTCAGAAACCTCCTCTCCACTCTAGCTCACTAGCGTTGGGGTCATAGTGTCTTCCACTGTGAAAGCACCTTGGAACCTGTTATTCAGTTCCTCGCATGTCCCTACACCATCCTGCACAATTTTTTCCTCCGAAGTCTTTTATCCTGATTAGCTGTTCAATGACTAATGATTTATTCCCGATAGATTTATGGAAAAAGTTTCACGAGTCTTGTTCACAATATTCCCTCTAAAGTTTCTTTGTTCTTCCTTTCTTCTCCTGCTGTATATACTCGTTCCTTCATCTATTATACCTAGCAGAAGCTGGCTTCCTGGAATGTCAACTAGTTCTTCGTCACTGCCAATCTCGCAGCTCCTTTGCTGTTTCACATCTTCTATCAAACCATTCTTTCAGCATAATGAACTTCGGTAATTTCTTTCACACCTCATAGGTTTAGTGTTGAGTAAACAAACATTTCTAACCATTATTACAGATGGCAGCTAAAGATGATATATTTTTGTAATGTTCTTTACAAACAGGTTGAGGTGGCAAGCGATCAATGGACTCTCCACTAGGACACACCCTGGCAGATACATTCTCTCTCTCGCCATAAGATGATGTGATTGGAACGTTGCCCGGCAGAGCTTATGCCAGGTTTATACAGAAAGGTATGTTGATGACAGATGTATGCTTGTCGATAATCAGGATAGAGTAGAGTAGTTCTTTACTTACTTGAATTCAAAACATCGAAACATTAGATTTCCTGTAGAAAGGGAACATAGAGACCATTTTATGTATTTTTGTTTGATGATTCAATTTCAAGGTAAAAATACGATTTCAGACTATATATACAAAACCTACATGTGCAGGTCTGGGTACTGATCATTGAAGTTGTATTTCCTTAAGTACTGACGGGGCAAACCGCCCCTGCACATATCACATATCCTTTGATATAGATTTTGTATTATATGTATATATATATATATATATACTTTCTGTGTGTGTGTGTGTGTGTGTGTATCATACATATTCGCCATTTCCCGCGTTAGCGATTTACCGTCAAGAACAGTGACTGAGCCTTAAAGGAAAATCCTCACTTGGCCCCCTTCTCTGTTCCTTCTTTTGGAAAAGTACAGCAGAAGATTATAGGTGCCCCCACCCCCCCTTTTAATCACCTTCTACGACACCCAGGGGATACGTGAGAAGTCTCCTTTCTCCCGTATCCATCCTCAGGGATATTTTGTAGTATTATGTGTAAGAGAAAGCGGCAGGAGGTCAAGAGAAAGGTGCAGGGGTTGAAAAAGGGCAATGAGAGTTGGGGTGAGAGAATATCATTAAACTTTAAGGAGAATAAAAAGATGCTTTGGAAGGAGGTAAATAACGTGCTAAAGACAAGAGAACAAATGGGGACATCGGTGAAGGGGGTAAAAGGGGAAGCGATAACAGGTAGTGATGGAATGAGGAAGAGATAGTGTGAGTTTTTGAAGGTTTGTTAAATGTGTTGTAATATGTGGTGTGGGAGGTAAGCTGCACGAAGCAGTGAGAAGATTCTATCAAGGGTATAAGGCATTTGTACGAGTAGGAAGAGAGGAGAGTGATTTGTATCCAGTGAAGGTCGGTCTGCGGCAAGGGTGTGTGATGTATACGTGTTTGTTTGATTTGTTTATGGTTAGGGAGGCAAATTTTGAAGAGAGGGGCTAGTATGCAGTCTGTTGGGGATGAGAGGGCCTGGGAAGTGTCAGTTGTTGTTCGTCAGTGATACAGCACTGGTGGCTGATTCGAGTGAGAAACTTTAGAAGTTGTTGTCTTATTTTGGAAGAGTGTATGAAAGGAGAAAGTTGAGAGTAGATGTGAATAAAAGCAAGGTTTTTTAAGTTCTGCGGGGTTGAGGAACAGGTTAGTAAGTTTGAATGAAGAAAAGCTGAAGAAAATGAAGTGTTTTAGATATCTGGGACTGGACTTGGCAGCTAATGGAACCATGGAAGCAGGAGTGAGTCATATGGTAGGGAGGTGGCCAAGGTTCTGGGAGCAATGAAGAATGTATGGAAAGAGGGAACGTTATTTCGGAGAGCAAAAATTAGTATGTTTGAAGGAATAGTAGTTCCAACAATATTATATGGTTGCGAGGCATGGGCTATGGATATGGTTGTACGGAGGAGGGTGGATGTGTTGTAAATGAGATGTTCGTGGACAATATGTTGTGTGAGGTGGTTAGATCGAGTAAGTAACGAATGGGTAAGAGAGATGTGTGGTAATTAAAAGAGTGTAATTGAGAGAGCAGAAAAGGGTGTATTAAAATGGTTTGGACATATGGAGAGAATGAGTGAGGAGAGATTGACAAAGAGGATATATGTGTCAGACGTGGAGGGAACGAGAAGTGGGAAACCAAATTGGAGGTGGAAGGATGGAGTGAAAAAGATTATGAGCGATCGGGGCCTGAACATACAGGAAGGGGAAAGGCATGCAAGGAATAGAGTGAATTGGAACGATGTGGTATACTGGGGCCGATGTGCAGTCAGTGGACTGAACCAGGACATGTGAAGCGTCTCGGGTAAACCATGGAAAGCTCTGTGGGGGGGTCTGGATGTGGACAAGGAGCTGTGGTATCGGCGCATTACACGTTAACAGCTAGAGAATGGATGTGAGCGGATTTGGCCTTTTTTCGTGTTTCTTGGCGCTACCTCGCTGACGCAGGGGGTGGCGATGTTGTTTCCTGTGGGGTGGGGTGGTGCCGGGAATGGATAAAGACAAGCAAGTGTGAATAAGTACATGTGTATATGTGTAAGTGTATGCATATGTATATGTATGTGTATATATGTGTATGTTTGCGAATGGGTCTTTTTTCGTTCGGAATATATATATATATATATATATATATATATATATATATATATATATATATATATATATATATATATATATATATACATATATATATATATATATATATATATATATATATATATATATATATATATATATATATATATATATATACACTGTAAGAACTCAAGAACTCATGTGTACCATATATCGTTTATCACAATGGTAATCGGCTGGTGAATATCGCTTGTCAACCTGCCAACATCTCCAGTGATGATATAGTGAAGGACGTCAGATATGTCGAACATCCATATCATGATTATTTGAGCGATGACATTTAGAAGAGTTAACACAAACCTCACGTAAGTTCTGTCCTCAAGTAAACTTTAGATTTATATTTACTGAACAGCGTCTCCACCAACTGTTTCTGAAGACCTAGAGAAGGTGCCGTCTGCTCTCCCACCTGTGATTGTCTGATTGTTATATATGGTCACACTGCAGTGGGAGGTCACAGCATCACTTCAGAGTGCGAGGTGACCAACACTGGTGTAGCGTCACACACAGACTCAAGAGTTACTGGTGTAGCGTCACACACTGACTCAAGAGTTACTGGTGTAGCGTCACACACTGACTCAAGAGTTACTGGTGTAGCGTCACACACTGAGTCAGAGTTAAAAGATGCGAGTTTTTCGTCCGTTCCAGACGACTGCACCAGCAGTGTTCATGCACTCATTAGAGAGGTTTTTGTTGGCCTTGGAACGATGGGGAATATATGCACACTGAGCAGATAGCAAGCAGACGCTGGGGATAACTCCGTCTCCACAATATCATAACTTGTTCGATGTTTGTGTTGACCTGTCGGTGAAATAGCTGGGCGTTTTTGTATATTATTTCAGTGTGTTCAGGAAGCTTCCCACTTGCTTCTTCACATGCTTGTGTTGCGGTCGTATGTCGTGTATGTCTCACTGTACATGGTGATGTGAGGTACCTGTCGTGGATGTGAGGTTTCGTTATTCCTTCATCAGGTAATGTATGGTATCTGTGAGGGCTGGTTATCATGATGACATGGGCCAGATCTCGACACGTCAATAAACCAAAATGATTGTGGTGCTGGGCTATCTCCTCCTACTGAAGATACGGTTCCCCATGATATCGTCTATCTGATTTATCTATGTATCTATCTATCATCTCCTCTCTCTCTCTCTCTCTCTCTCTCTCTCTCTCTCTCTCTCTCTCTCTCTCTCTCTCTCTCTGTCTATCTATATATCTATCTATCTATCTATCTATCTCTATCTATCTATCTATCTATCTATCTATCTATCTATCTATCTATCTATATATATATATATATATATATATATATATATATATATATATATATATATATATATATATACAGAGAGAGAGAGAGAGAGAGAGAGAGAGAGAGAGGTCATTTTGGATGTGTTGAGTGTGTTTCATGATGGGGTGGCAGTTGTAGGATGTTTAGGTCGGAAAGATATACTAAGCAAGAGAATCATGGAATTGGGTTGAGGGAAGTGAAGAGGTGGTGAAAGCCTTGAGTAAGACTAATGGGGCAAGGCGGCCGTTGTGGATGGTATTTTAGATGAATTTCTTAAGATAGAGGGTGACTGTGTTGTTGATTCGTGCGTTGGAATTATCAGTATACGTTTAGGTCGTGGGGAGGTGCTTGAAAGTTGGCGGAAGATCTGTATAGTGCCAGTGTATAAAGGCAAAGAGAACAAAAGTTCATACTACAGACATATTAGTTCGTTGAGTGTACCTGGTAAGTTGTATGGGAGGGTGGTGATTTAGAGAGTGAAGGCATGTACAGAGCATCAGACGAGAGGAACCATGTGATTTCAGAAGTGGTAGAGGATGTGTGAATCAGGTGTTTGTTTTACAGAATGTGTGTGAGAAATACGCAGAAAAACAGATGGATTTGTATGAAGTATTTATGGATCTGGAAAAGGTATGTGATAAAGCTTATAGGTATGATTTGTGGAAGTTATACAGATGTGTGGTACAGGAGGAAAACTGCTAAAAACAATGGGAAGTTTTTATCAAGGGTGTAAGGCTTGTGTGAGAGTAGGAAGAGAGGAAAGTGAGTGGTTCTTGATGAAGGCTGTTCTGCAGCAGGGGTGTGTGATGTCACCATGGTCCTTAAATATGTTTATGGATGGGTGATTAGGGAGGTAGATGCAAGAGTTTTGGAGAGAGGGGCGAATATGCAGTCTGTAGTGGGTGAAGGGGTTTTGGAAGTGAGACAGATTTGTTTGCTTATGACCCAGTACTGGTGGCAGGTTCGAGTAAGAAACTGCAGAAGTTGATGCCTGATTCTGGAAGAGTGTATGAAAGGAGAAGCTGAAAGTAAATATGAATAAAAGCAAGGTTGTTAGGCTCAGCAAGGTAGAAGGACAGTTTAGTTGGGATGTGAGTATGAACAGAGAAAAATTTGGAGTGGAGTGGACTTGGCGGAGAGTAGAACCATGGAAGGGAGTCATAGGGTGGTTGAGGGGCAAAGAGTCTGTGGAGAGAGAGAGAGCGTTGTTTGGGAGGGCGAAAATGGGCATATTTGTATGGATGCGAGGCATGGGCTATAGATGAGGATATGCTGAGGAGGATGGATGTATTGTAAATGAAATGTCTGAGGACAATATGTGATGTGAGGTGGTTTGACCGAATAAGTAATAAAAGGCAAAGAGATATGTGTGGTAATGAGAAGAGTGTAGTTGAAAGATCTGGAGAGGGTGTGCTGAAATCTTTTGGACATGTGGAGAGAATGAGTGATAAGAGTTTAACAAAGAATGTGTGTGTCAGATGTGAAGGGTACAAGGAGAAAGGCTAAACCAATTTGAAGATGGTGGTGTGAAAAACATTTTCAATGACGGGTTTGAACATGTAGGAAGGTGAAAGGCTCGCACGGTATGGAATGAATTGGAACGATGTTGCATACAGTGATCGACGTGCTGTCATTGGACTGAACCAGGACATGTGAAGCGTCCGGGTAGACCATGGAAAGGTCTGAAGGGCCTGGATGTGGATTAAGAATACTTCCCACGTATTCCCTGCGTGTCGTAGAAGGCGACTAAAAGGGGAGGGAGCGGGGGGCTGGAAATCCTCCCCTCTCGTTTTTTTTTTTTTTTTTTAATTTTCCAAAAGAAGGAACAGAGAATTGGGCCAGGTGAGGGTATTCCCTCAAAGGCCCAGTCCTCTGTTCTTAATGCTACCTCGCTAACGCGGGAAATGGCGAATAGTTTAAAAGAAAAGAAAAAAAAAAAAAAAAATATATATATATATATATATATATATATATATATATATATATATATATATATATATATATATAAATTCAAAGAGGCAGCGTGCGTGATGGAAGGCGTATGTGTGGAGGAGTGAGGGGCGAGTGGCCACACTGAGGAAAGTGGGTATGGACGGCGCTAAACACGTCAAGCGTCGTCGCTGCGTAGATCCTCCAGCGCCTTAGTGTGTCAGGGAGAGGGGTCAGCCAGGCCCAGATGACCTTCCCACTCCACCTGGGGCGCCGTCAACACTAACTTGCTCTACCAGACCTCGTCCATGTTGTAAGCACATCACACACCAGAGAATTATAATGTGTTGTTTCTGTTTTGTAATCTATGTTCCTGACTATGAAACGTAACATTTGGTTGCCATTTTTACTTGCTGCTTGACACTGTTCAGTGTATTTCAAATTGTTGTTGATGATAACTCCAAGGTCCTTTTCTTCATTTACTTTAGTTAGAGAGTTTCCGTATTGTTTGTAGTCGTAACGTATATTCTTGTCTCTAAAGTTCATAACTTTACACTTGTCTACATTAAACTTCATTTACCATCTGTCTGACCACTCTGCTGGTAAGTTAAGATCTCTGAATCATTTCGCAGTCCCGCCTGTTGACAGCTCTACCTCCTAGTTTAGTATCGTCAGCAAATTTGAAGATCTTAGATATGAGACCGAGTTCTGGGTTATTAATGTATGTTATGAAGAGAACTGGGCCTAGGACCGACCCCTGTGGCACACCACTCGTTACGTCTAGCCAATGTGAGGCTTCACCGTTTAATACTACACACTTGCTTTCTTCCGGTAAGCCAGTCTCGGATCCATGTACAGAGTTCGTCACCGATTCCGTGTGTTTTAAGTTTATGTAAGTCTTTAGTGAGGTACTTAATAGAAAGCCTTTTGGAAACCTTAATATACTATATCTGACGGTGATTTTTTCGTCCCAGTTTTGATGAATAACATTAAAAAATTCCAGCAAATCCATCAGGCAGGATCTTCTACAGCAGAAACCATGTTGGTTGTCCGATATAATTTTGTGATCTAGGAACGTGACAATTTTATCTCATTTGTTCCCTCATTTTACCCAACACTGACGTAAGGCTAATTGGGGGATTGTTCAAGGCACAATTTTTGTCTCCTTATTTTATATATAGGAGAAACATTTGCTAGTTTCCAGTCAGTTGGCAGCTGACCACATGATAGAGACTGATTGAATGTTTTTGTTGTGGGGTATACCAGCTGTCTCCTGACCTCCTTTACAATCTTAGAGCTGAGTTTTCTGGGCCGTTGGATTTATCTTTCACTTAGTCCAGATATTTAAGTACTTCAGAGTTCTGTATTTCTCTAACCTTCAACTCGTCTTCATCAGATCCTTGAAACATTTTCATTGGTTGCGGTATTTGAGATGTTTCTTCAATTGTGAATACGTAATTAAGGGAATAATTTGATATGGTGGCCATTTCCATGTCGTCAGTAGTTAGTGTGTCCTGTGCGTTTCGTAATGGTCCAATTCCTTCTTTTACTGTCTTCCTTCGTCTTATGCATTTGAAGAATCCTTTAGGATTATTCCTAAATTTCACGGAAATTCTGTTTTCATCGCGTTGACTCTGTCTTACGACCGACTTTCCTACGTTCTCTTTGGACTGATTAATTCCTGGCGATGTTCATCGGTTCCCACTGATCTAAATTTCGTGTATGTTTTCTTTTGGCAAGTTAGTCCTCCTGTTCTCCTCTTCATCTCACACCATGGATGTGTCCTGTGTCATGATCTCAATCTCACACCACTGGATGTGTCCTGTGTTCATGATCTCATCTCACAACCACTGGATGTGTCCCGTGTCATGATCTCATCTCACACCACTGATGTGTCCTGTGTCATGATCTCATCTCACACCATGGATGTGTCCTGTGTCATGATTCATCTCACACCACTGGATGTGTCTGTGTCATGATCTCATCTCACACCACTGATGTGTCCTGTGTCATGATTCATCTCACACCACTGGACGTGTCCTGTGTCATGATTCATCTCACACCACTGATGTGTCCTGTGTCATGATCTCATCTCACACTACTGGATGTGTCCTGTGTTCATGATCTCATCTCACACCACTGGACGTGTCCTGTGTCATGATCCTCATCTCACACCACTGGATGTGTCCTTGTGTCATGATCTCATCTCACCCACTGGATGTGTCCTGTGTTCATGATCTCATCTCACACTACTGGATGTGTCCTGTGTCATGATTCATCTCACACCACTGGATGTGTCCTGTGTCCATGATCTCATCTCACACTACTGGATGTGTCCTGTGTCATGATTCATCTCACACCACTGATGTGTCCTGTGTCATGATCTTCATCTCACACCACTGGATGTGTCCTTGTGTCATGATCTCATCTCACACCACTGATGTGTCCTGTGTCATGATCTCAATCTCACACCACTGGATGTGTCCTGTGTTCATGATCTCATCTCACACTACTGGATGTGTCCTGTGTCATGATCTTCATCTCACACCACTGGACGTGTCCTGTGTCATGATTCATCTCACACCACTGGACGTGTCCTGTGTCATGATTCATCTCACACCACTGATGTGTCCTGTGTCATGATCTCAATCTCACACCACTGGATGTGTCCTGTGTCATGATTCATCTCACACCACTGATGTGTCCTGTGTCCATGATCTCATCTCACCCACTGGATGTGTCCTGTGTTCATGATCTCATCTCACAACCACTGGATGTGTCTGTGTCATGATCTCATCTCACAACCACTGGATGTGTCCTTGTGTCATGATCTCATCTCACACTACTGGATGTGTCCTGTGTCATGATTCATCTCACACCACTGGACGTATCCTGTGTCAGGATCTCATCTCACACTACTGGATGTGTCCTGTGTCCATGATCTCATCTCACAACCACTGGATGTGTCCTGTGTCATGATCTCAATCTCACACCACTGGATGTGTCCTGTGTCATGATTCATCTCACACCACTGATGTGTCCTGTGTCATGATTCTCATCTCACACCAACTGGATGTGTCCTGTGTCATGAATCTCATCTCACACCACTGGACGTGTCCTGTGTCATGATTCATCTCACACCACTGGATGTGTCTGTGTCATGATCTCATCTCACACCAACTGGATGTGTCCTGTGTTCATGATCTCATCTCACACACTGGATGTGTCCTGTGTTCATGATCTCATCTCACACCACTGGATGTGTCTGTGTCATGATCTCATCTCACCCACTGGATGTGTCCTTGTGTCATGATCTCATCTCACACCACTGGACGTGTCCTGTGTCATGATTCATCTCACACCACTGATGTGTCCTGTGTCATGATCTCATCTCACAACCACTGGATGTGTCCTGTGTCATGATCTTCATCTCACACCACTGATGTGTCCTGTGTCCATGATCTCATCTCACACCATGGATGTGTCCTGTGTTCATGATCTCATCTCACAATACTGGATGTGTCCTGTGTTCATGATCTCATCTCACAACCACTGGATGTGTCCTGTGTTCATGATCTCATCTCACACTACTGGATGTGTCCTGTGTCATGATTCATCTCACACCACTGGATGTGTCCTTGTGTCATGATCTCATCTCACACTACTGGATGTGTCCTGTGTCATGATCTTCATCTCACACCACTGGATGTGTCCTGTGTTCATGATCTCATCTCACAACCACTGGATGTGTCCTGTGTTCATGATCTCATCTCACAACCACTGGATGTGTCTGTGTCATGATCTCATCTCACACCACTGGACGTGCCCTGTGTCATGATCTTCATCTCACACCACTGGATGTGTCCTGTGTTCATGATCTCATCTCACCCACTGGATGTGTCCTTGTGTCATGATCTCATCTCACACTACTGGATGTGTCCTGTGTCATGATCTTCATCTCACACCACTGGATGTGTCCTGTGTCATGATCTTCATCTCACACCACTGATGTGTCCTGTGTCATGATCCTCATCTCACACCACTGATGTGTCCTGTGTCCATGATCTCATCTCACACACTGGATGTGTCCTGTGTCATGATTCATCTCACACCACTGATGTGTCCTGTGTCATGATCTCATCTCACACTACTGGATGTGTCCTGTGTTCATGATCTCATCTCACACTACTGGATGTGTCCTGTGTCCATGATCTCATCTCACACTACTGGATGTGTCCTGTGTCCATGATCTCATCTCACACCAACTGGATGTGTCCTGTGTCATGATCTCATCTCACAACCACTGGATGTGTCCTTGTGTCATGATCTCATCTCACAACCACTGGATGTGTCTGTGTCATGATCTCATCTCACACTACTGGATGTGTCCTGTGTTCATGATCTCATCTCACAATACTGGATGTGTCCTGTGTCATGATCTCATCTCACACTACTGGATGTGTCCTGTGTCCATGATCTCATCTCACACCATGGATGTGTCCTGTGTCCATGATCTCATCTCACCCACTGGATGTGTCCTGTGTCATGATCTCAATCTCACACCACTGGATGTGTCCTTGTGTCATGATCTCATCTCACACTACTGGATGTGTCCTGTGTCCATGATCTCATCTCACCCACTGGATGTGTCCTGTGTCATGATCTTCATCTCACACCACTGATGTGTCCTGTGTCATGATCTCATCTCACACTACTGGATGTGTCCTGTGTCATGATCTTCATCTCACACCACTGATGTGTCCTGTGTCATGATTCATCTCACACCACTGGACGTGTCCTGTGTCATGATTCATCTCACACCACTGGACGTGTCCTGTGTCATGATTCATCTCACACCACTGGACGTGCCCTGTGTCATGATCTCATCTCACACCACTGGACGTATCCTGTGTCATGATCTCATCTCACACCACTGGATGTGTCCTGTGTCATGATCTCTTCTCACACCACTGGATGTGTCCTGTGTCAGGATCTCATCTCACACCACTGGATGTGTCCTATGTCATGATCTCATCTCACACCACTGGATGTGTCCTGTGTCATGATCTCATCTCACACCACTGGATGTGTCCTGTGTCATGATCTCATCTCACACCACTGGATGTGTCCTGTGTCGTGATCTCATCTCACACCACTGGACGTGTCCTGTGTCATGATCTCATCTCACACCACTGGATGTGTCCTGTGTCATGATCTCATCTCACACCACTGGATGTGTCCTGTGTCATGATCTCATCTCACACCACTGGATGTGTCCTTGTGTCATGATCTCATCTCACACCACTGGATGTGTCCTGTGTCATGATCTCATCTCACAATACTGGATGTGTCCTGTGTCATGATCTCATCTCACGCCACTGGATGTGTCCTGTGTCATGATCTCATCTCACACCACTGGATGTGTCCTTGTGTCATGATCTCATCTCACACCACTGGATGTGTCCTGTGTCATGATCTCATCTCACACCACTGGATGTGTCCTTGTGTCATGATCTCATCTCACACCACTAGAGGTTTGCCCTATAAGGAGCTCATGGTGATATAAACTTCTTGTGTCGTAAGCTCACACCACTGCAGGTTTACCCTGTCATGTGGCCACACCATTGGAGGATGACCTTGTCCTAACCTCACACCACCAGAGTGGTTTGACGTGTCGTGACCTTACACCACCATTGGAGTAGTTGAAGCATCAGTACGATAGACGTAGAAGATCACACAGTGGTGGAACATAGTGGCCTGGAGTGTGGTGTAGGTGTGTGTGTGTTTGTGTGTGTGTGGGAGTGGATTGTTGGTTGGCAGCTAATGTATGGTTGGTAATGACTCTCAGTGTTGGTAGTGGTTGGCAACTGATGTATGGTTGGTAATGACTCAGTGTTGGTAGTGGTTAGCAGCTGATGTACGGTTGGTAATGACTCTCAGTGTTGGTAATGGTTGGCAGCTGATGTATGGTTGGTAATGACTCTCAGTGTTGGTAGTGGTTGGCAGCTGATGTATGGTTGGTAATGACTCAGTGTTGGTAGTGGTTAGCAGCTGATGTATGGTTGGTAATGACTCTCAGTGTTGGTAATGGTTGGCAGCTGATGTATGGTTGGTAATGACTCTCAGTGTTGGTAGTGGTTGGCAGCTGATGTATGGTTGGTAATGACTCAGTGTTGGTAGTGGTTGGCAACTGATGTATGGTTGGTAATGACTCTCAGTGTTGGTAATGGTTGGCAGCTGATGTATGGTTGGTAATGACTCAGTGTTGGTAGTGGTTGGCAGCTGTTGTATGGTTGGTAATGACTCAGTGTTGGTAGTGGTTGACAGCTGTTGTATGGTTGGTAATGACTCTCAGTGTTGGTAGTGGTTGGCAGCTGATGTATGGTTGGTAATGACTCAGTGTTGGTAGTGGTTGACAGCTGTTGTATGGTTGGTAATGACTCAGTGTTGGTAGTGGTTGACAGCTGATGTATGGTTGGTAATGACTCTCAGTGTTGGTAGTGGTTGGCAGCTGATGTATGGTTGGTAATGACTCTCAGTGTTGGTAGTGGTTGACAGCTGATGTATGGTTGGTAATGACTCAGTGTTGGTAGTGGTTGGCAGCTGATGTATGGTTGGTAATGACTCTCAGTGTTGGTAGTGGTTGACAGCTTATGTATGGTTGGTAATGTCTCTCAGTTAATGTATGGCTGGCAGTGGTTGTCAGCTGATGTATGGTTGGTAATGACTTTCAGTTAATGTATGGCTGGCAGTGGTTGGCAGCTGATGTATGGTTGGTAATGACTTTCAGTTAATGTATGGCTGGCAGTGGTTGGCAGCTGATGTATGGTTGGTAATGACTTTCAGTTAATGTATGGCTGGCAGTGGTTGGCAGCTGATGTATGGTTGGTAATGACTCAGTGTTGGCAGTGGTTGGCAGCTGATGTATGGTTGGTAATGACTCTCAGTGTTGGTAATGGTTGGCAGCTGATGTATGGTTGGTAATGACTCTCAGTGTTGGTAGTGGTTGGCAGCTGATGTATGGTTGGTAATGACTCAGTGTTGGCAGTGGTTGGCAGCTGATGTATGGTTGGTACTCACTCTCAGTTAATGTATGGCTGGCAGTGGTTGGCAGCTGATGTATGGTTGGTAATGACTCTCAGTGTTGGCAGTGGTTGGCAGCTGATGTATGGTTGGTTATGGTCGCCACCAGACACGACTGAACGTACTCTGCAGACAGTGAATGTTAGAAGGTCGTAAGCCATTAACCAGGTATTCAGGTCAGGGCCGCTCCACCAGACTTTTCCCACCGCCTTGCCACCTCCTGTGGGCTGGCTGGGGGACCCTTACCCCTTTCCCTCTCCCGGGGGGGTAGCGGGGGCCCCAGACCACCCCATCTCCCCTTCCCGGTAGATGGGGTGAGGGGACGGACCGCGTCCTGGTAGGGGTGGTGGTTGGCCAGTTTTTCCGGGGGGTGAGGCTATCCTGGGGTCAGGGGCGGGGTCATTTTGGGGTCAGGGGCGTGGACATCCCCGTGGTCAGGAGCGAGGTCATCCCGTGGTCAGGGGCGGGGACATCCCGGGGTCAAGGACGGGGACATCCTGGGGTCAAGGACGGGGACATCCTGGGGTCAAGGGCGGGTACATCCCGGGGCCAGGAGCGGGGTCATCCCGGGGCCAGGAGCGGGGTCATCCTGGGGTCAAGGACGGGGACATCCTGGGGTCAAGGACGGGGACATCCTGGGGTCAAGGACGGGGACATCCTGGGGTCAAGGGCGGGTACATCCCGGGGCCAGGAGCGGGGTCATCCCGGGGCCAGGAGCGGGGTCATCCTGGGGTCAGGGGCGGGGTCATTTTGAGGTCAGGGGCGGGGACATCCCGGTGTCAGGGGCGGGGACATCCTGGGGTCAGGAGCGGGGTCATCCTGGGGTCAGGGGCGGGGTCATTTTGGGGTCAGGGGCGGGGACATCCCGGTGCCAGGAGCGGGGTCATCCCGGTGTCAGGGGCGGGGACATCCCGTGGTCAGAAGCGGGGATATCCCGGGGTCAAGGACGGGGATATCCCGGGCAGACGGGTCATCTAGCAGGCGGGGCTCGGGACGATCCTCGGGGTCATAGTCTAGGGTTCTAGGGTCAGGACGGGTCAGTCCCGGTAACAGTTCCATCACCTTGTTCTTCAGTCCGTTCACACTGGTTTAATTCATGTTCGACCTTCGTTCTACATTGTTCTATAGATGTTCATCGACAGTGTTAACGTTGTGTTCACATTGCAGTTACCTTGTGTTCGCATTGCATGTTAACATTGTGTTCACGTCGACAGCGTTAACCTCGTATTCACATTGGCAGCGTTAACCTTGTGTTCACATTGGCAGCGTTAACCTTGTATTCACATTGGCAGTGTTAACCCTGTGTTCACATTGACAGTGTTCACTTTGTTCTAACATTGTCAGTGTTAACATTGTGTTCACGTCGACAGCGTTAACCTCGTATTCACATTGGCAGCGTTAACCTTGTGTTCATATTGGCAGTGTTAACTTTGTATTCACCTTGGCAGTGTTAACCTTGTGTTTACATTGGCAGTGTTGGCCTTCTTTTGACATTGTCAGTGTCACCTTGTGTTCACATTGGCAGTGATAACCTTGTGTTCCCATTGGCAGTGTTAACTTGTATTCACATTGGCAGTGTTAACTTGTGTTCACCTAGGCAGTGTTCACATTGGATAATACTAACATTGTGTTCATATTGGCTGTGTTAACCTTGTATTAACATTTGTAGTGTTAACCTTATCTTAACATTTGTAGTGTTAACCTTGTGTTCACATTGGCAGTGTTAACTTGTGTTCACATTGTCAGTCTTAACTTTTGTTCACATTGTCAGTGTTAACTTCTGTTCACATTGGCAGTGTTAACCTTGTGTTCACATTGGCAATGTTAACCTTGTGTTCACATTGGCAGTGTTAACTTTGTGTTCACCTTGGCAGTGTTAACATTGTGTTCACATTGGCAGTGTTAACCTTGTATTCAGCTAGGCAGTGTTCACATTGGATAATACTAACATTGTGTTCATATTGGCTGTGTTAACCTTGTATTAACATTTGTAGTGTTAACCTTGTGTTAACATTGTAGTGTTAACCTTGTGTTCACATCGGCAGTGTTAAGCTTGTCTTCACAATGACAGTGTTAGCCTTGTGCTAACATTGTCAGTGTTAACATTGTGTTCACATCGTCACCGTTAAACTTGTGTTCACATTGGCAATGTTAACCTTGTGTTCGCATTGGCATTGTTAACCTTTCGATCACATTCGCAGTGTTAACCATATGTTCCCATTGTCAGTGTTAACCTTTTGTTCTCCTTATGTTCACATTGGCAGTGTTAACCTTGTGTTCACATTGGTATTGTTAGCCTTGTGTTCACATTGGCAGTTATCCTTGTGTTCCCATCGGCAGTGTTAACCTTGCATTCACCTTGGCAGTGTTAGCATTATATTCACATTGGAAATGTTGACCTTGCGTTCACATTGTCAGTGACAACTGTGTTCTCATTGGTAGTCTTAACTTTGTGTTCACACTGGAAATGTTAACCTTGTATTCACCTTGGCAGTGTTAAACTTGTGTTTACATTTTCAGTGTTAACATTGTGTTCACATTGGCAGTGTTAACCTTGCGTTCACATTGGCAATGTTAACCTTATGTCCACACTGGCATTGCTACCCTTGTGTTCGCATTGGCAGTGTTAACCTTGTTTTCACATTGGCAATGTTAACCTTATGTTTACGTTGTTAGTGTTATCTTTGTGTTCTCATCAGTAGTTTTTTTCCTTGTGTTCATAGTGGCAATGTTAACCTTGTGTTCCCTTTAGCAGTGTTAACCTTGTATTTACCTTGGCAGTGTTAGCATTGTGTTCACATTGGAAATGTTAACATTGTGTTAACATTTTCAGTGTTAACCTTGTGTTCTCGTTGGTAGTTATAACCTTGTGTTCACACTGGCAATATTAAACTATATTTACATTGGCAATGTTAACCTTGTGTTCACATTGGCATTGTTAGCCTTGTATTCACCTAGTGAGTGTTCACATTTGAAAATACTAACACTGTGTTCACATTGGCAGTGTTAACCTTGTATTCACGTAGGCAGTGTTCACATTGGAAAATACTAACATCGTGTTCACATTGGCAGTGTTAACCTTGTGTTAACATTTGTAGTGTTACCTTGTGTTCACATCGGCACCTTTAAGCTTGTCTTCACAATGACAGTGTTAACCTTGTGTTAACATTGTCAGTGTTAACTTTGTGTTCACATCGACAGCGTTAACCTTGTGTTTACATTGGCAATGTCAACCTTGTGTTCACATTGACAGTGTTAACATTTTGTTCACATTTAGTGTTAACATTGTGTTCACATTGACAGTGTTAACATTGTGTCCACTTTGACAGTGTTAACATGGCGTTCACATTGACAGGTTTAACCTTATGTTCACATTGACAGTGTTAAACTTGTGTTCTCATCGACAGTGTTGACCTTGAGTTCACGTCGAAAGTGTTGACCTTGTTCACATTGACAGTGTTAACCTATTTTCACATCGCAAGCGTTAACCTTTTGTTCATATTGACATTATTAACCTTGTCTTCACATTGACTCTGTTGACCATGTGTTCACATTGGCAATGTTAACTTTGTTTTCATATTGACGGTAATAAACCTGTGTTCAAATTGACAGTGTCAACCATGTTTTCACAATGCAAGTGCTGATCCTGTGTTCACATTGATAGTATTACCCTTGTGTTCACATTTGCAGTATTAACCTTGTGTTCTCATTTGCAGTGTTAACCTTGTGTTCACATTGACTGTGTTAACCAAGTTTTCACAATGACAGTGTTAACCTTGTCTTCACATCGACAGCGTTAACCTTGTCTTCACATTGACAGTGTTAACCTTGTCTTCACATCGACAGTGTTAACTTTGTCTTCACTTTGACAGTGTTAACCTTATGCTCACATCGACAGTGTTAACTTTGTCTTTACATTTACAGTATTAACTTTGTATTTATATTAATTGTTAACTTTCTGTTCGTATTTCCTGTCTTGTATAACTGTATTGTTTACAGTGTTCATATTTTCCTGAGTTTACCGAAAGTATACCTTTACGTCATATTTTCCACTCTGGTAATTGTAATGTAAGTGTTCTGTTTTGATCTCCATGTATTGAATGGCAGTGTCAACCTGGTGTTCTGCATTGTTCTCTGTGTGTTAACTGGGAGTGTCAACTTGGTGTTCTGTATTGTTCTGTGTGTTAACTGGGAGTGTCAACCTGGTGTTCTGTATTGTTCTCCATGTTTTTATTTACTGGCAGTATCAACCTATTGTTCTGCTGTCTTCTTCGTGTGTTCACTGGACGCGTTGACCTAGTCGTATATTGTTCTTCATGCCTTCCCAGACAGTGTTCTTCATGTGTTCACTAAATGTTAACCTTTTTTGTTCACTAACAGTGCTTATCTCTGGATCATATTTTCTGTGTTCACGTTTTGTTATCCTTTTGTGTACTTAACACTATTCTGTTCATATTTACCTTCTTCCGTCTACATGTTCTGTGTAATTACATGTTCATTTCCCTGCTTATTTTATCTGTTGTAAGTACTTATTATTACTGTACAGGGAGGGAGTTCTGCACTCGTTCTATTGACCTTTCCCAACTATCACACAACTACTTCACTGGTCTTCATGCTGTCCACATTCACAGTGTCATCCTTCAGTTTGCTCCATCTATCAAGTACCACTACACCATAAAAGTATTTTCTTCCGTCCTTTCGAAGAAGTTCCTTGCTTCATGTGATGTTCTCTGGTTGTTCCACCCTCACATCTTTTACTGTAAGTTATTTGTGCTTCTTCATCAGCGGTGATCAAACGCGAGAACCCTATTCTAGTTTTGGCCTTATGGAAGATGTGTGAACAGTTTATTTCCCTGTGTATATACTCTATCCATACATTGTTGTCCTCCTCTGGACCTTCTCTATTAATTTTTTGTCCATCTTTAGGTGTGGGAACCAAACTTCAAAGGCATATTCTAGTTTTAGTCTTATGTAGGATATGAACAACGGGCTAAATATTCTCATCCATTTACCTGAAAAATGTTTTACTATTTGCCTGCAAACATTGTCGTGTTAACAGTTCTCTTAGTGTGGGACTCTGGCGACAGGTTAGGGAAGTCCACTCCCAAGTCCCTCTCATATACAAGCTTGTTTCTGTACAAGGCAATACTCACAGTGAGGCCTTCTTTCACTCTGTCCCAGCATCATTCCTTTGCTCTTACCGGGATGGAAGTTTATCATCCGTGTATCAGACAAACTTCTAAATCTGTCAAGGTCCCCTTGTAAGTTAATGCGGTCCTTCATGCTTGTCACTTCCTTCATGACCTTTGCGTCTTAAGACATGTCATTCCCATGACTCAAGAAGGATAATGGTCGCAGAGGAGAGCCCGCGGCACTCCGCTGGTGATCTCGACCCATTTTGAGTGTTTCTTTGACATGTGTCATCATCATCTCCACCTAAGGAGTCTCCCTCTTGTTCTTGCCTGGTGATCCTGTTTCATAATCAGTGTCCCTTGTGGTACAACTCCAGATGCTTTCTGGAAGTCCAGATACAAACAATTCGCCCACTCCAGTACAGAGCTCACTCTCTCGTAGAAATCTGAGATTCGTTCCACATGACCTTCTTTCCCTAAAACCATGTTATCTCACTAAGTTCATATCTCCTCTGTAGGAAGTCATATGATTGCTTTTTGGTTATTTAATACCTCACAGACCACACTCCGCAGAGACCGATCACTAGTTCATCGCCTCTTCCTTGTCTCCTTTCTGATAGACAGGTATGATTTTACCCTTTTCCACTTCCTTAGGACTTTACCTACCTTTCGCCTGCGACATTTTGAACATTATTTCTGTACACATCATCAGCACAAACAATGAAATTTCATTGGGACTATTAACCTTGTATGGGATAAGATCCTTTACTATTGTCTTAATGTCTTTTCTAGATATCGTAATGCCATCTAAATCCTCCTTCCTATACCGCCAGATTGGTGTTGTCGTGTTTTTCATGTGTAACGATACTTCTGAACTTGTTATCAGCCACTGCACACCTCGAAGTTCCTGAGCTCTCTAACGTCTTTTAATGAAGCGATCCATACTTTCGCTTAACTCTCCTGTGTTTGAGGCTAGAGGTAGCCATGTTCCTACTCCTTCATTGGAAACATGAAACAACACAGTGCCTGTGTTCCTGGCTACTGAACTCTGTTGTTTCCTAAGTTATGTTACAAGAGAAATTGTTGAATATTGTATAGTTTCTATTATCATTTTTCTTCTTTAAGTCTTTTTTCATCTCTGCGCTCTTAACGTCCTTATTTATCACAAGATCAAACTTAAGCATTGCATGATCACTTTATCCAAGTATTATGTCATGTGTGATATTCTTGATAACCATGTTATGTGAAGATAAGATCTAGCAATGATAGTGTATCAGTCCCTCTCATCCTGCTATGCTGGTATGGGGAATTTTCCTTGATATAGTCTTTCTTAAGACCTTGTGTCCCCCCATGACGCTTTGCCACCATCGAGAAGCCAAAGTCCCACGTTCTGATATTTATCATTAAAATCCCTCATTATTAACACTTTACCATCTCGGATAACTCTATGTGTTCCTGCTTCATGTACCCTCCTGATGGTTGCTTCACTCTTGTGTTATCTTTGTAGATTTGTTCTAGATCATTGTAGTTTATTGGAGGATTATATGATACCAACATCACTATGCACTTCTCTCCTACAGTTAGGAGAGCCAGTCCTCCTCCTCCTCCTCCTCCTTTGTCGTCTCCTTCCCTCCTTACTGTCATACTGTCACGTACCCTGGAGACGGAAGAGGTGAGACCTCATCTCTTCAGTAAGCTATGTTTCCACAACTAGAGTGATATCAGGATTCGTTTTACTTAATATCTGTCCTTGAATTCCTGGGCTATACCATGTACTATTACTGTTTGTGATCACTATTTGTGTGTTACTGGGAGAGAGTTTTACACTCGTGTTGCCCAGTCTTTTAGACTTATATACGTATCATATATATACTTCTGTGTACACACACACACACACACACACACACACACACACACACTCACAGACACTCACAGACGCACACTCACACTCACTCGCAGACACATACACGTGCGCGCGCGCGTTTAGCCTTAACCAGTTGTGTGTATGTACGTATGTCTGTGTGTATAACCACCTATTACGGGGAGAGATTTCTGTACCCGTGGTGCCCCGTCTCTTGTACATACTTCTTTATCAAGACAACTTATAAGTCTTCGTAAACTTGGGTCGTTCACAGCGTCTTCATTAAGACCACACCAGCCACCCACCACCAGCAGCCGTACACTAACCAGTATTACCGTACGTCCTCCCTGACCAGCCTCTTGCTCAGCTTCTGATCATGGCACTCTGGTAACTCTGGTCGCGCACCTCCTGACGAAATGTTTACTGTGAACGTCATGTACATGATTTATGAACGTCATGTACATGATTTATGAACGTATATACTGTTACCAGGTCGTCACCCCTCTGTCTTCTCTCCTCCCTGATGGACAGCTGTGTAGATCTCATCATTTGACTGTAACTGTTGTCTTAATTCAGTTACCATCTTGGAATTAATTCCCTCGACTCTCTCAAACATATCTTTCTTTATATTCAGGTTAGGTGACCAGACGTGAGAGGCATGACCCAGCTCTGGTCTACAATATACTCACCAACATTGCCTTATCCACGTACCTGAATGTGAATTTACTATTTCCCAGCAGACAAATTAATTCTTTCATGATTCTCCTGATGTCTTGCTCCGGTGAACGATGAGGCACAATGTCGACCCCAAGATCTCTCACACACACACACTGATGATCCCCGTGTCTTATTGACCACTGGTTAGTATTCACAGTGGGGTCTTCTTTCACTGTGTGCCAGCCTCATCACCTGCACTTACTGCCATAGTGTCTCATCTTCCATTTATCAGACCACCTTTACTGGTTGTCAAGGTCCCATACTAAGCTGGTGCATTAGCTGTCACTCCTCATTTTTCTCATGAATTTTAGCATCATCGCCAGATATGTGTGTGATGACTTTTTTTTTTTTTTTTTTTTTTTTGCTTTGTCGCTGTCTCCCGCGTTTGCGAGGTAGCGCAAGGAAACAGACGAAAGAAATGGCCCAACCCACCCCCATACACATGCCTTGATTCAATCCACTGACAGCACGTCAACCCCGGTATACCACATCGCTCCAATTCACTCTATTCTTTGCCCTCCTTTCACCCTCCTGCATGTTCAGGCCCTGATCACACAAAATCTTTTTCACTCCATCTTTCCACCTCCAATTTGGTCTCCCTCTTCTCCTCGTTCCCTCCACCTCCGACACATATCCTCTTGGTCAATCTTTCCTCACTCATTCTCTCCATGTGACCAAACCACTTCAAAACACCCTCTTCTGCTCTCTCAACCATGCTCTTTTTATTTCCACACATCTCTCTTACCCTTACGTTACTTACTCGATCAAACCACCTCACACCACACATTGTCCTCAAACATCTCATTTCCAGCACATCCATCCTCCTGCGCACGACTCTATCCATAGTCCACGCCTCGCAACCATACAACATTGTTAGAACCGCTATTCCTTCAAACATACCCATTTTTGCTTTCCGAGATAATGTTCTCGACTTCCACACATTCTTCAAGGCTCCCAGAATTTTCGTCCCCCTCCCCCACCCTATGATCCACTTCCGCTTCCATGGTTCCATCCGCTGCCAGATCCACTCCCAGATATCTAAAACACTTCACTTCCTCCAGTTTTTCTCCATTCAAACTCACCTCCCAGTTGAATTGACCCTCAACCCTACTGTACCTAATAACCTTGCTCTTATTCACATTTACTCTTAACTTTCTTCTTTCACACACTTTACCAAACTCAGTCACCAGCTTCTGCAGTTTCTCACATGAATCAGCCACCAGCGCTGTATCATCAGCGAACAACAACTGACTCACTTCCCAAGCTCTCTCATCCCCAACAGACTTCATACTTGCCCCTCTTTCCAAAACTCTTGCATTCACCTCCCTAACAACCCCATCCATAAACAAATTAAACAACCATGGAGACATCACACACCCCTGCCGCAAACCTACATTCACTGAGAACCAATCACTTTCCTCTCTTCCTACACGTACACATGCCTTACATCCTCGATAAAAACTTTTCACTGCTTCTAACAACTTGCCTCCCACACCATATATTCTTAATACCTTCCACAGAGCATCTCTATCAACTCTATCATATGCCTTCTACAGATCCATAAATGCTACATACAAATCCATTTGCTTTTCTAAGTATTTCTCACATACATTCTTCAAAGCAAACACCTGATCCACACATCCTCTACCACTTCTGAAACCACACTGCACTTCCCCAATCTGATGCTCTGTACATGCCTTCACCCTCTCAATCAATACCCTCCCATATAATTTGCCAGGAATACTCAACAAACTTATACCTCTGTAATTTGAGCACTCACTCTTATCCCCTTTGCCTTTGTACAATGGCACTATGCACGCATTCCGCCAGTCCTCAGGCACCTCACCATGAGTCATACATACATTAAATAACCTTACCAACCAGTCAACAATACAGTCACCCCCTTTTTTAATAAATTCCACTGCAATACCATCCAAACCTGCTGCCTTGCCGGCTTTCATCTTCCGCAAAGCTTTTACTACCTCTTCTCTGCTTACCAACTCATTTTCCCTAACCCTCGCACTTTGCACACCACCTCGACCAAAACACCCTATATCTGCCACTCTATCATCAAACACATTCAACAAACCTTCAAAATACTCACTCCATCTCCTTCTCACATCACCACTACTTGTTATCACCTCCCCATTTGCGCCCTTCACTGAAGTTCCCATTTGCTCCCTTGTCTTACGCACTTTATTTACCTCCTTCCAGAACATCTTTTTATTCTCCCTAAAATTTAATGATACTCTCTCACCCCAACTCTCATTTGCCCTTTTTTTCACCTCTTGCACCTTTCTCTTGACCTCCTGTCTCTTTCTTTTATACGTCTCCCACTCAATATCATTTTTTCCCTGCAAAAATCGTCCAAATGCCTCTCTCTTCTCTTTCACTAATACTCTTACTTCTTCATCCCACCACTCACTACCCTTTCTAATCAACCCACCTCCCACTCTTCTCATGCCACAAGCATCTTTTGCGCAATCCATCACTGATTCCCTAAATACATCCCATTCCTCCCCCACTCCCCTTACTTCCATTGTTCTCACCTTTTTCCATTCTGTACTCAGTCTCTCCTGGTACTTCCTCACACAAGTCTCCTTCCCAAGCTCATTTACTCTCACCACCCTCTTCACCCCAACATTCACTCTTGTCCGGGATGAGGGAACAGTTACACACTCGTGAGTTCCCATCTCTTGAACATTCCGCAGTACCATACAACTTTTTAAACTTTGGTATACTTTCATCATTCATAGTTTCATCTCTCGTTATATTCCATTCCTCCACCATTATCACCATAACACAACCTTCTTACTGCACGTATTGTCTAACATGACTGTTGCTGTTGCTTAGCTCCTGGTTGTGGCCTCTGGTTGCTCGGTCGTTGTCTTTCGAAGAACTGATCGCTGTTGGCATCACCAAATTACCTTGAAAATCTAGAGGCTGTGATTAAGTTACCCCTTGCTCCTCTCTCTGCCATGGTAGACAAAGTTATTGCCTCTAACCTCTCACCGTAACTCAGTTCTCTCAGCCCTTTCACTGCGGCAATTTAACATCCAATCCTGTTTGCAGCATATTCTCAAATGTCATGAAATATAACTCCATGGTGTTGTTATCACGGTTGACCAGAACGTATTAACTGGAACATTAACTGGAGCATATCTAACTAGAACATTAACTGGGGCGTATCTAACTAGAACATTAACTGGAGCATATCTAACTAGAACATTAACTAGAGCATATATAACTAGAACATTAACTGGAGCGTATCTAACTAGAACATTAACTGGAGCATATCTAACTAGAACATTAACCAGAGCATATATAACTAGAACATTAACTGGAGCGTATCTAACTAGAACATTAACTGGAGCATATCTAACTAGAACATTAACCAGAGCGTATATAACTAGAACATTAACTGGAGCGTATCTAACTAGAACATTAACTGGAGCATATCTAACTAGAACATTAACTGGGGCGTATCTAACTAGAACATTAACTGGAGCATATCTAACTAGAACATTAACTGGGGCGTATCTATCTAGAACATTAACTGGAGCATATCTAACTAGAACATTAACTGGGGCGTATCTAACTAGAACATTAACTGGAGCATATCTAACTCGAGCTAACCTGCAGAAAATTATTCACGTATAACACAATCTGCTGAGACATTGTTTACGTGTCTTATACGCCCTCTAACTCCGGTTGCTCAGCTGTCAGGCAGATGATCAACCTGAGCAAGTCTATCATGAATATTTGTCGTATTCCTGCGACCGTTTTTGTTACAAAGAACTGCAATTATTACGAGTTTTCATCAGTAATATTTACCATATTGTCAGAGTAACACAGCATCGTAAATTGTCACATGGCGTGAAGGTGCAAGTCTCGTACAGGATTACTTGAGTTCCGCATTTTGATGTCTCCACATACACCAGCCAGTATATGTCTCCACATACACCAGCCAGTATATGTCTCCACATACACCAGCCAGTATATGTCTCCACATACACCAGCCAGTATATGTCTCCACATACACCAGCCAGTATATGTCTCCACATACACCAGTCAGTATATGTCTCCACATACACCAGCCAGTATATGTCTCCACATACACCAGTCAGTATATGTCTCCACATACACCAGTCAGTATATGTCTCCACATACACCAGTCAGTATATGTCTCCACATACACCAGTCAGTATATGTCTCCACATACACCAGCCAGTGCGTGAAAAAGTGTGTGGTAATAATGCGTGGGATGCTAGTATCAATATCTATCAATAGCTGTATATGTCGCCGTGAGTCGGAGGCAGGCAATTCAGAAATGAAGAGAGAGAGAGATATATACATACCGAGTGTCTGCGCTGTGAACCACGGTGAGGGGGTCAGCTTGGGTACCAGCTTTACTGACCTTCTCTAGACTTTTTTTTCATCAGCTGTTTGCGCTTTTTCGTGTAGGTCGTCCAGGCTTCAGAAACATAGTGTAGTTTGAGCTAGATGCAGGATGATAACAGTTTGATGGAATATCTTCTTATCTGTACTTGTACGTCATATTACCAGTAGACTCTTCGCTTTCTTTACTACCCTCCTGACGTGGAAATCTAGGGACAGGTTAGGGACGACGTCAACTCTCAAGACACACACACACACACACACACACACACACACACACACACACACACACACACACACACACACACAGATTCCTGCAGTGTATTCCCTACTAGGATAACATTCATACTGAAGCCTTCATTCAGTGTGTTCATCCCGCAGGACTTCACACTACCTTGGGTTGAATTTCATCAGGCATGTATGGGACCAACATAGGAGTTTGTCAGTGTCTCCTTGTGTGGTGAGACAATGCTCCTGGCTTGTCATTATCCTTGTGATCTTGACATCTTCTGGCAACGTGTCTTGGTAAGAGGCCAGTCCTTCTGCCTAAACATTCGCATAGATCAAGATGTACATTGGTGCCAGGAACGAACCCTGCACCACTCCACTGTGTCATTACTGTTTGTGTGTTACTGAGAGAGGGTTACACACTCCTGTTGTCTAGTATGTTGACCTTGTATGTATGTACCATATCTTTACTCCTATATGTGTAAACCACACACACACACACACACACACACACACACACACACACACACACACACATACACACAGCCTAAGCCAGGTAACCATTTATCGACCAACCCCGAGATAAGGATGAACACCTTAGTTGGGTGTAGGCCAAATACTGGGCTTAAAAATCGAACTCGTGTGGGCCTGATCTCGAGCGGGCCCGTGCATGCTGACTTATGGTCAGTAATACTATCTATTACGTGGAGGTCAATGAATAATGGTTTATTGAATTTAGGCAACCAGGCGGTTGAAAATACATAGTTGAGGTATTACAGAACTGGGAGACCATGACAGTTACTAGTTAACTACTCATACAGGAGCTTAAGATTAGGGTGAGCTGGATAACCCCACACTCTGGATAAACACATGGATGAGGTGCACCTGGATAAACAGAGTGGCAGGTATACAGGGATAGTTTACAGAGTAAACAGTCAGGTTCATACATTATGAACCTGACTGAACATCAAGTCATGAATAATTACGGTAATGTAGTAGTTGACATACCACATAGCTTAACAAACAGAAAACCGAGTTGTTCACGTGCATAACCATGTGTGTGTTCATAGATTGTTTATGAAGTTCATAGTTGTAGGTATAGGACTGTTCTTATGTCTGTCAGTACGAGCTCTGTTGGAACAAGTTGATTGTGGTGACGATCGACGGTCTGTGGTGCAGGGGCGTCGAGTGGAGGAAAGGGGGAGGAAGGGGGGGGGACTGTGACGGGGGAGTGTCAGCAGTTTGTTGTCAAACTGCCGTGCCCAGGATGACGAGTCTACGTGCCCTTTTCGGTCCTCATTCAATAGAAAGCTGGTCCCTTTGTGTGGCTGTCAGTGAGGAGGACCAGGTTGGGAGGCGTATGTGCACTGAGGTAGAATGGAAGATGGTAAAGTTATTCCTGAGCTCAGTTGGTGTGGGACGCTTAGTAATTTCAGTCGGCGAAGAAGGTACAAATGTGATGAAGAAGATTTGATGATGGTGCTGACATAACCCATCTAGGTTCAACCCTCGTCCACAGTAACACCAAGAAGACGGAAGACTGCCTGGAGGACGTCAGGACCTAGTGTGGTGGTGTCGGGGAGGGGCAGGATGTGGTCTGCGCCCAGGTTGATGTGTGTGTCATAACAGTCTTGGTGTGGTTGTTGGTGCCGTAGTCCACTCCTGAAGGTGGCTGGTGATGTTCTGAGGGGCAACGTACTCCCAGCGGCGGCTCGTGTCCTTTCGAACGTTATTGATGAGGAAGCGGAGCGGCCCCATCTTACCCGCTCTCCCTGTGGTACACCGCAAATTACGGGTAGTGATTCCGGTGTGGCATCCCTCAAGCGGACGGCTCGGTGTCGCCTGGTCATGGAGTCCGTCAGGCCCGAGATGGAAGACCTCCGTCGTGTCAGGTCGACGGATTGCTTTATAATGATGTTATAGTACATCACGTCCAAAGCTTTACTGAAGTGTTCGAAGGTGAGTTGGACGAGGTCTTTTGCTTCTCCAAGTTGCGGCAAGTGACGTCCAGGAGGCTGACGAGGCAGTGTGTGGCGGAGGAAGACTTCATGTTTCCAAACTGCTGAGGGTCTACTGCATCAGCTATGTCAACATAGACCCAGTCAAACACAAACCTCTCACATATTAGACTGGGGACTGGAGTGATTGCAAGAGACTCTGGGTGGTTGGATTTGTCTGGTGGAATGACATATGTTGTCTTCCAAGTTGTCGGGCGTTGAGAAGGTTTCAGTGAATCAGTAATTATGGCGGTGTAGCTAATTCATGGTAGAATTCGCTGTACAGTTTCACCTGAAGTTTTATGGGTGTGGTTTTTAGACGCTGAAGGCGCTTCCCTGCTTGACATTCTTGTATCATGATCGGGGAAGGTAGGGTTGGTTGGTATGGTGGAATTGCAGGCGATTTCGAGTTGTGGAAGTCCTTGGCAAATGTTAGCGAAGTGGTTGTTAATCTGGTGTGCCACCTCCTCATTGCTACGTTGGTATACAGAAAGGGAAGGTGGGAGAGCCTCCACTTGTCACAGTCTGTTATTCTATCCTACCACTGACCCAGGCTGACCTGCTTCGAATGCCGCATTTTGCTTTTATCTCGCTACGAAGTTGCTTGCGGTTGTTGGACGCTCGATTTCGCTGTTGCATGAAGGGCTTGATGCTGGGTCGTCTCCTGGGGAGGGGAGTGTTGGTGTGCCTGGCTGCTGCAGGTGTCGTGCTACATCTCCCACATGTTGTCAACATCATCTTCACTGGTCGCCTCAGTCCAGTGATGACGTGTTCCCCACCAACCGAAATTTCTCTTCCTCAAGTCAGGTAAGTGGCCTACATGTGTGTGTGTGTGTGTGTGTGTGTGTGTGTGTGTGTGTGTGTGCACCGACGCGAGATTCAGCCAGAACGGTAGGGGTAGCGCGCAGTGCTCACCGTATGTTTTGCTTGGTTTATAAGACTATTCCTGTCAGCTACCCACCTGCAGTACATGAGTATGTTCTTGGTTCATCTGGAATGAGTCCAATCATGTTTTTAATTTTTCTTTTAAGTGTTTCTGTAGTTGTTCCTTACATGCTTCTTATTTACCTCGGCACAGTGAGAGACAGTCACAGAAACATGGATGAATAGATAGATAGATAAATGAGAGAGAGAGAGAGAGAGAGAGAGAGAGAGAGAGAGAGAGAGAGAGAGAGAGAGAGAGAGAGAGAGAGAGAGAGGAGTCATGACTTCCTGGATTTTGTCAGAGAAAACCATCTCCCGGACTCCATCTCACTCCCTCTCCCTCCCCAGCACAGCCGAAGGGACAGATCCCCCTCCCTCATGTCCCAGAGACGAATCCCTCTCCCTCCCTGGCCCTAGTGACCACTCCCCAGCTCCTGTTATAGCAGCCATCCTCCTACGACAGCGTGTGCCCCACCCTTCCCATGCTTCAATGACCGCCCTTCCCCTGCCCCAGTGATCAACCCCTCCCCTACCCCCTTCTTCTGCTTCTTCTTCTTCTTCTTCTTCTTCTTCTTCTTCTTCTTCTTCTTCTTCTTCTTCTTCTGTACAGATGTAAGGTTGTGACGCGTGTGAGGGATTACCTGGAAGCGTGTTTCTGGTGCCTTATGTACATACCCCTGGCAGACTGGGGGTGTGTATGTGGTAACGTTGTATCTTGTGGGTTTGGAAAGGCGACTGGCGAACCTCAGCGAAACATTGTTCATTGCGTCGGTGTACAGGTGGGTGGAAGGGTGGCGTGATGAAGCACAACACTTAACGTTTCTCAACATGATTTTCCTCAGAAAGAACTGGCTGTTTGCTAGTTTGGGCTTTAGGCCTATCAACGGCCAGGGTCATTAAGGCCGCCAACGTAAGCTACATCCACTAACCGGAAAATCTTTAACACCTTCTTCAGGTGTTCAAGATAATTCTAAGACCACGTACACTCTCACTATGCATGTGGCTCATGAGAAAGATTTATGGAAAAGTTCACACACCAGCTCTCCACGTCCACCAGAGGTGGTCCGTGTGCCAGCCGAGTACCGCACCTCCTGATTGGCTGTCCGGACCATCCCCTGTGAACGTGAAGAGATCAGAGTAAGACGCTCGTTAGTTATGATGTTAAAGCACTGTTTACACCTGTCCAGGTGGTCGATGTGTTGGAGACGGCAAGAAGGCCACTACGCCCCTACATGATAGAGATCTTCCTGGCGCTAACGAAGATTATATGAAGTTGATCTCCAACATTCCATGTGTTGTTAACAGTCCTCACTCGAGGTACGATGTTAACCTGTCATCTTGTGTCTATCACCACGAATGAAAACAAACGAGTCGTGCTTTAAGTAGCTTGTTAGATCAAGGTTATCAAGGTTACAGTTAGATTTCTCAAGAAAGTGGGTGGGAGTGTTGTTGTTGACGTCTAGTGTATGTAAGGCCCAAGGTGAGGTACCAGAGGAGTGGCGGAAAGCATGTATAATGACACTGTATAAAGTCAACAGTGACAGAAGTGGATGTTTGAATTACAGGCATACAAGTTAGTTGAGTGTACGTGGTAAAGTGTGTGGGGATAGTGAATGAGGTGGTGGCAGACATGCAGCTCTTTCCCATGCTCGTATATAAACCCTCCTACATGTTCAGGCCCCGACCGCAACATCTCTGACTCCGTCCTCCCAGCTCCCCTGAGCCTCCACGTTCCCTCCATTTCTTGACATGTATATCCTCTTCGCCAGCCTCTCCCCCACTCATCACCTCCACACATCCACACGACATGATATGACATGACACGACATGATATGACATGACACGACATGATATGACATGACACGACATGATATGACATGACACGACATGATATGACATGACACGACATGATATGACATGACACGACATGATATGACATGACACGACATGATATGACATGACACGACATGATATGACATGACACGACATGATATGACATGACACGACATGATATGACATGACACGACATGATATGACATGACACGACATGATATGACATGACACGACATGATATGACATGACACGACATGATATGACATGACACGACATGATATGACATGACACGACATGATATGACATGACACGACATGATATGACATGACACGACATGATATGACATGACACGACATGATATGACATGACACGACATGATATGACATGACACGACATGATATGACATGACACGACATGATATGACATGACACGACATGATATGACATGACACGACATGATATGACATGACACGACATGATATGACATGACACGACATGATATGACATGACACGACATGATATGACATGACACGACATGATATGACATGACACGACATGATATGACATGACACGACATGATATGACATGACACGACATGATATGACATGACACGACATGATATGACATGACACGACATGATATGACATGACACGACATGATATGACATGACACGACATGATATGACATGACACGACATGATATGACATGACACGACATGATATGACATGACACGACATGATATGACATGACACGACATGATATGACATGACACGACATGATATGACATGACACGACATGATATGACATGACACGACATGATATGACATGACACGACATGATATGACATGACACGACATGATATGACATGACACGACATGATATGACATGACACGACATGATATGACATGACACGACATGATATGACATGACACGACATGATATGACATGACACGACATGATATGACATGACACGACATGATATGACATGACACGACATGATATGACATGACACGACATGATATGACATGACACGACATGATATGACATGACACGACATGATATGACATGACACGACATGATATGACATGACACGACATGATATGACATGACACGACATGATATGACATGACACGACATGATATGACATGACACGACATGATATGACATGACACGACATGATATGACATGACACGACATGATATGACATGACACGACATGATATGACATGACACGACATGATATGACATGACACGACATGATATGACATGACACGACATGATATGACATGACACGACATGATATGACATGACACGACATGATATGACATGACACGACATGATATGACATGACACGACATGATATGACATGACACGACATGATATGACATGACACGACATGATATGACATGACACGACATGATATGACATGACACGACATGATATGACATGACACGACATGATATGACATGACACGACATGATATGACATGACACGACATGATATGACATGACACGACATGATATGACATGACACGACATGATATGACATGACACGACATGATATGACATGACACGACATGATATGACATGACACGACATGATATGACATGACACGACATGATATGACATGACACGACATGATATGACATGACACGACATGATATGACATGACACGACATGATATGACATGACACGACATGA
The DNA here is from genome assembly GCF_036320965.1 of Panulirus ornatus. NCBI lineage: Eukaryota > Metazoa > Arthropoda > Malacostraca > Decapoda > Palinuridae > Panulirus > Panulirus ornatus. Next base: position 37,129,684 of record NC_092240.1, read on the forward strand.
TATGACATGACACGACATGATATGACATGACACGACATGATATGACATGACACGACATGATATGACATGACACGACATGATATGACATGACACGACATGATATGACATGACACGACATGATATGACATGACACGACATGATATGACATGACACGACATGATATGACATGACACGACATGATATGACATGACACGACATGATATGACATGACACGACATGATATGACATGACACGACATGATATGACATGACACGACATGATATGACATGACACGACATGATATGACATGACACGACATGATATGACATGACACGACATGATATGACATGACACGACATGATATGACATGACACGACATGATATGACATGACACGACATGATATGACATGACACGACATGATATGACATGACACGACATGATATGACATGACACGACATGATATGACATGACACGACATGATATGACATGACACGACATGATATGACATGACACGACATGATATGACATGACACGACATGATATGACATGACACGACATGATATGACATGACACGACATGATATGACATGACACGACATGATATGACATGACACGACATGATATGACATGACACGACATGATATGACATGACACGACATGATATGACATGACACGACATGATATGACATGACACGACATGATATGACATGACACGACATGATATGACATGACACGACATGATATGACATGACACGACATGATATGACATGACACGACATGATATGACATGACACGACATGATATGACATGACACGACATGATATGACATGACACGACATGATATGACATGACACGACATGATATGACATGACACGACATGATATGACATGACACGACATGATATGACATGACACGACATGATATGACATGACACGACATGATATGACATGACACGACATGATATGACATGACACGACATGATATGACATGACACGACATGATATGACATGACACGACATGATATGACATGACACGACATGATATGACATGACACGACATGATATGACATGACACGACATGATATGACATGACACGACATGATATGACATGACACGACATGATATGACATGACACGACATGATATGACATGACACGACATGATATGACATGACACGACATGATATGACATGACACGACATGATATGACATGACACGACATGATATGACATGACACGACATGATATGACATGACACGACATGATATGACATGACACGACATGATATGACATGACACGACATGATATGACATGACACGACATGATATGACATGACACGACATGATATGACATGACACGACATGATATGACATGACACGACATGATATGACATGACACGACATGATATGACATGACACGACATGATATGACATGACACGACATGATATGACATGACACGACATGATATGACATGACACGACATGATATGACATGACACGACATGATATGACATGACACGACATGATATGACATGACACGACATGATATGACATGACACGACATGATATGACATGACACGACATGATATGACATGACACGACATGATATGACATGACACGACATGATATGACATGACACGACATGATATGACATGACACGACATGATATGACATGACACGACATGATATGACATGACACGACATGATATGACATGACACGACATGATATGACATGACACGACATGATATGACATGACACGACATGATATGACATGACACGACATGATATGACATGACACGACATGATATGACATGACACGACATGATATGACATGACACGACATGATATGACATGACACGACATGATATGACATGACACGACATGATATGACATGACACGACATGATATGACATGACACGACATGATATGACATGACACGACATGATATGACATGACACGACATGATATGACATGACACGACATGATATGACATGACACGACATGATATGACATGACACGACATGATATGACATGACACGACATGATATGACATGACACGACATGATATGACATGACACGACATGATATGACATGACACGACATGATATGACATGACACGACATGATATGACATGACACGACATGATATGACATGACACGACATGATATGACATGACACGACATGATATGACATGACACGACATGATATGACATGACACGACATGATATGACATGACACGACATGATATGACATGACACGACATGATATGACATGACACGACATGATATGACATGACACGACATGATATGACATGACACGACATGATATGACATGACACGACATGATATGACATGACACGACATGATATGACATGACACGACATGATATGACATGACACGACATGATATGACATGACACGACATGATATGACATGACACGACATGATATGACATGACACGACATGATATGACATGACACGACATGATATGACATGACACGACATGATATGACATGACACGACATGATATGACATGACACGACATGATATGACATGACACGACATGATATGACATGACACGACATGATATGACATGACACGACATGATATGACATGACACGACATGATATGACATGACACGACATGATATGACATGACACGACATGATATGACATGACACGACATGATATGACATGACACGACATGATATGACATGACACGACATGATATGACATGACACGACATGATATGACATGACACGACATGATATGACATGACACGACATGATATGACATGACACGACATGATATGACATGACACGACATGATATGACATGACACGACATGATATGACATGACACGACATGATATGACATGACACGACATGATATGACATGACACGACATGATATGACATGACACGACATGATATGACATGACACGACATGATATGACATGACACGACATGATATGACATGACACGACATGATATGACATGACACGACATGATATGACATGACACGACATGATATGACATGACACGACATGATATGACATGACACGACATGATATGACATGACACGACATGATATGACATGACACGACATGATATGACATGACACGACATGATATGACATGACACGACATGATATGACATGACACGACATGATATGACATGACACGACATGATATGACATGACACGACATGATATGACATGACACGACATGATATGACATGACACGACATGATATGACATGACACGACATGATATGACATGACACGACATGATATGACATGACACGACATGATATGACATGACACGACATGATATGACATGACACGACATGATATGACATGACACGACATGATATGACATGACACGACATGATATGACATGACACGACATGATATGACATGACACGACATGATATGACATGACACGACATGATATGACATGACACGACATGATATGACATGACACGACATGATATGACATGACACGACATGATATGACATGACACGACATGATATGACATGACACGACATGATATGACATGACACGACATGATATGACATGACACGACATGATATGACATGACACGACATGATATGACATGACACGACATGATATGACATGACACGACATGATATGACATGACACGACATGATATGACATGACACGACATGATATGACATGACACGACATGATATGACATGACACGACATGATATGACATGACACGACATGATATGACATGACACGACATGATATGACATGACACGACATGATATGACATGACACGACATGATATGACATGACACGACATGATATGACATGACACGACATGATATGACATGACACGACATGATATGACATGACACGACATGATATGACATGACACGACATGATATGACATGACACGACATGATATGACATGACACGACATGATATGACATGACACGACATGATATGACATGACACGACATGATATGACATGACACGACATGATATGACATGACACGACATGATATGACATGACACGACATGATATGACATGACACGACATGATATGACATGACACGACATGATATGACATGACACGACATGATATGACATGACACGACATGATATGACATGACACGACATGATATGACATGACACGACATGATATGACATGACACGACATGATATGACATGACACGACATGATATGACATGACACGACATGATATGACATGACACGACATGATATGACATGACACGACATGATATGACATGACACGACATGATATGACATGACACGACATGATATGACATGACACGACATGATATGACATGACACGACATGATATGACATGACACGACATGATATGACATGACACGACATGATATGACATGACACGACATGATATGACATGACACGACATGATATGACATGACACGACATGATATGACATGACACGACATGATATGACATGACACGACATGATATGACATGACACGACATGATATGACATGACACGACATGATATGACATGACACGACATGATATGACATGACACGACATGATATGACATGACACGACATGATATGACATGACACGACATGATATGACATGACACGACATGATATGACATGACACGACATGATATGACATGACACGACATGATATGACATGACACGACATGATATGACATGACACGACATGATATGACATGACACGACATGATATGACATGACACGACATGATATGACATGACACGACATGATATGACATGACACGACATGATATGACATGACACGACATGATATGACATGACACGACATGATATGACATGACACGACATGATATGACATGACACGACATGATATGACATGACACGACATGATATGACATGACACGACATGATATGACATGACACGACATGATATGACATGACACGACATGATATGACATGACACGACATGATATGACATGACACGACATGATATGACATGACACGACATGATATGACATGACACGACATGATATGACATGACACGACATGATATGACATGACACGACATGATATGACATGACACGACATGATATGACATGACACGACATGATATGACATGACACGACATGATATGACATGACACGACATGATATGACATGACACGACATGATATGACATGACACGACATGATATGACATGACACGACATGATATGACATGACACGACATGATATGACATGACACGACATGATATGACATGACACGACATGATATGACATGACACGACATGATATGACATGACACGACATGATATGACATGACACGACATGATATGACATGACACGACATGATATGACATGACACGACATGATATGACATGACACGACATGATATGACATGACACGACATGATATGACATGACACGACATGATATGACATGACACGACATGATATGACATGACACGACATGATATGACATGACACGACATGATATGACATGACACGACATGATATGACATGACACGACATGATATGACATGACACGACATGATATGACATGACACGACATGATATGACATGACACGACATGATATGACATGACACGACATGATATGACATGACACGACATGATATGACATGACACGACATGATATGACATGACACGACATGATATGACATGACACGACATGATATGACATGACACGACATGATATGACATGACACGACATGATATGACATGACACGACATGATATGACATGACACGACATGATATGACATGACACGACATGATATGACATGACACGACATGATATGACATGACACGACATGATATGACATGACACGACATGATATGACATGACACGACATGATATGACATGACACGACATGATATGACATGACACGACATGATATGACATGACACGACATGATATGACATGACACGACATGATATGACATGACACGACATGATATGACATGACACGACATGATATGACATGACACGACATGATATGACATGACACGACATGATATGACATGACACGACATGATATGACATGACACGACATGATATGACATGACACGACATGATATGACATGACACGACATGATATGACATGACACGACATGATATGACATGACACGACATGATATGACATGACACGACATGATATGACATGACACGACATGATATGACATGACACGACATGATATGACATGACACGACATGATATGACATGACACGACATGATATGACATGACACGACATGATATGACATGACACGACATGATATGACATGACACGACATGATATGACATGACACGACATGATATGACATGACACGACATGATATGACATGACACGACATGATATGACATGACACGACATGATATGACATGACACGACATGATATGACATGACACGACATGATATGACATGACACGACATGATATGACATGACACGACATGATATGACATGACACGACATGATATGACATGACACGACATGATATGACATGACACGACATGATATGACATGACACGACATGATATGACATGACACGACATGATATGACATGACACGACATGATATGACATGACACGACATGATATGACATGACACGACATGATATGACATGACACGACATGATATGACATGACACGACATGATATGACATGACACGACATGATATGACATGACACGACATGATATGACATGACACGACATGATATGACATGACACGACATGATATGACATGACACGACATGATATGACATGACACGACATGATATGACATGACACGACATGATATGACATGACACGACATGATATGACATGACACGACATGATATGACATGACACGACATGATATGACATGACACGACATGATATGACATGACACGACATGATATGACATGACACGACATGATATGACATGACACGACATGATATGACATGACACGACATGATATGACATGACACGACATGATATGACATGACACGACATGATATGACATGACACGACATGATATGACATGACACGACATGATATGACATGACACGACATGATATGACATGACACGACATGATATGACATGACACGACATGATATGACATGACACGACATGATATGACATGACACGACATGATATGACATGACACGACATGATATGACATGACACGACATGATATGACATGACACGACATGATATGACATGACACGACATGATATGACATGACACGACATGATATGACATGACACGACATGATATGACATGACACGACATGATATGACATGACACGACATGATATGACATGACACGACATGATATGACATGACACGACATGATATGACATGACACGACATGATATGACATGACACGACATGATATGACATGACACGACATGATATGACATGACACGACATGATATGACATGACACGACATGATATGACATGACACGACATGATATGACATGACACGACATGATATGACATGACACGACATGATATGACATGACACGACATGATATGACATGACACGACATGATATGACATGACACGACATGATATGACATGACACGACATGATATGACATGACACGACATGATATGACATGACACGACATGATATGACATGACACGACATGATATGACATGACACGACATGATATGACATGACACGACATGATATGACATGACACGACATGATATGACATGACACGACATGATATGACATGACACGACATGATATGACATGACACGACATGATATGACATGACACGACATGATATGACATGACACGACATGATATGACATGACACGACATGATATGACATGACACGACATGATATGACATGACACGACATGATATGACATGACACGACATGATATGACATGACACGACATGATATGACATGACACGACATGATATGACATGACACGACATGATATGACATGACACGACATGATATGACATGACACGACATGATATGACATGACACGACATGATATGACATGACACGACATGATATGACATGACACGACATGATATGACATGACACGACATGATATGACATGACACGACATGATATGACATGACACGACATGATATGACATGACACGACATGATATGACATGACACGACATGATATGACATGACACGACATGATATGACATGACACGACATGATATGACATGACACGACATGATATGACATGACACGACATGATATGACATGACACGACATGATATGACATGACACGACATGATATGACATGACACGACATGATATGACATGACACGACATGATATGACATGACACGACATGATATGACATGACACGACATGATATGACATGACACGACATGATATGACATGACACGACATGATATGACATGACACGACATGATATGACATGACACGACATGATATGACATGACACGACATGATATGACATGACACGACATGATATGACATGACACGACATGATATGACATGACACGACATGATATGACATGACACGACATGATATGACATGACACGACATGATATGACATGACACGACATGATATGACATGACACGACATGATATGACATGACACGACATGATATGACATGACACGACATGATATGACATGACACGACATGATATGACATGACACGACATGATATGACATGACACGACATGATATGACATGACACGACATGATATGACATGACACGACATGATATGACATGACACGACATGATATGACATGACACGACATGATATGACATGACACGACATGATATGACATGACACGACATGATATGACATGACACGACATGATATGACATGACACGACATGATATGACATGACACGACATGATATGACATGACACGACATGATATGACATGACACGACATGATATGACATGACACGACATGATATGACATGACACGACATGATATGACATGACACGACATGATATGACATGACACGACATGATATGACATGACACGACATGATATGACATGACACGACATGATATGACATGACACGACATGATATGACATGACACGACATGATATGACATGACACGACATGATATGACATGACACGACATGATATGACATGACACGACATGATATGACATGACACGACATGATATGACATGACACGACATGATATGACATGACACGACATGATATGACATGACACGACATGATATGACATGACACGACATGATATGACATGACACGACATGATATGACATGACACGACATGATATGACATGACACGACATGATATGACATGACACGACATGATATGACATGACACGACATGATATGACATGACACGACATGATATGACATGACACGACATGATATGACATGACACGACATGATATGACATGACACGACATGATATGACATGACACGACATGATATGACATGACACGACATGATATGACATGACACGACATGATATGACATGACACGACATGATATGACATGACACGACATGATATGACATGACACGACATGATATGACATGACACGACATGATATGACATGACACGACATGATATGACATGACACGACATGATATGACATGACACGACATGATATGACATGACATGACATGATGTGACACGACTTGATATGATATGACATGACACGACATGATATGACATGACGATATGACGTGACACGACTTGATATGACAGGACGATATGACATGACATGACATGACAAGGCGAAGGAAATTTCACGTAGACGTTATGCTGTTGGTTTGAGAGATTGATGACATGTTACCATTTTCAGTCGACCAGAACATTTGCTGCCAGATTGCTGTATCTAATCTCTGACTCATATGTCTAAGGGAACAGACTGCTGGAAGACAACATTATGCGTCCAGCACTGTACCGTATCATGACTAACCACATTGGCTACAGTTTCCGTCTCTTGAAAATCTTAAATACTTAATTTTGATGATTGCGTCACACGGCAGCACTCGGGTAATGCACGGCACCGGCCAGCCAGGATCACCTGAGCCTCAGTCTGTATGTAGACCGTACGACGCTGCTGTCATGGTCAAACTTCTCACCTGTTATGTGTCGCGGTTGTGCTTTACCCGGATATATATATATATATATATATATATATATATATATATATATATATATATATATATATATATATATATATATATATATATATATGTTATCTCTGGGGATAGGGAAGAAAGAATACTACGTGTCGTAGAATCCGACTAAAAGGGGAGGAAGTGGGGGGCTGGAAAGCCTCCCCTCTCGTTTTTAATTTTCCAAAAGAAGGAAAGGAGAGGTGGGCCAAGTGAGGATATTCTCTCTAAGGCTCAGTCCTCTGTTCTTTACGCTATCTCGCTAATGCGGGAAATGGCGAATAGTATGGAAAAAAAAAAAAAAAAAAATATATATATATATATATATATATATATATATATATATATATATATATATATATATATATATATATATATATTCACATTCACTTTTAACTTTCTTCTTCCACACACTTTACCAAACTCAGTCACCAGCTTCTGCAGTTTCTCACATGAATCAGCCACCAGCGCTGTATCATCAGCGAACAACAACTGACTCACTTCCCAAGCTCTCTCATCCCCAACAGACTTCATACTTGCCCCTCTTTCCAAAACTCTTGCATTTACCTCCCTAACAACCCCATCCATAAACAAATTAAACAACCATGGAGACATCACACACCCCTGCCGCAAACCTACATTCACTGAGAACCAATCACTTTCCTCTCTTCCTACACGTACACATGCCTTACATCCTCGATAAAAACTTTTCACTGCTTCTGACAACTTTCCTCCCACACCATATAATCTTAATACCTTCCACAGAGCATCTCTATCAACTCTATCATATGCCTTCTCCAGATCCATAAATGCTACATACAAATCCATTTGCTTTTCTAAGTATTTCTCACATACATTCTTCAAAGCAAACACCGTGATCCACACATCCTCTACCACTTCTGAAACCACACTGCTCTTCCCCAATCTGATGCTCTGTACATGCCTTCACCCTCTCAATCAATACCCTCCCATATAATTTACCAGGAATACTCAACAAACTTATACCTCTGTAATTTGAGCACTCACTCTTATCCCCTTTGCCTTTGTACAATGGCACTATGCACGCATTCCGCCAATCCTCAGGCACCTCACCATGAGTCATACATACATTAAATAACCTTACCAACCAGTCAACAATACAGTCACCCCCTTTTTTAATAGATTCCACTGCAATACCATCCAAACCTGCTGCCTTGCCGGCTTTCATCTTCCGCAAAGCTTTCACTACCTCTTCTCTGTTTACCAAATCATTTTCCCTAACCCTCTCACTTTGCACACCACCTCGACCAAGACACCCTATATCTGCCACTCTATCATCAAACACATTCAACAAACCTTCAAAATACTCACTCCATCTCCTTCTCACATCACCACTACTTGTTATCACCTCCCCATTTGCGCCCTTCACTGAAGTTCCCATTTGCTCCCTTGTCTTACGCACTTTATTTACCTCCTTCCAGAACATCTTTTTATTCTCCCTAAAATTTAATGATACTCTCTCACCCCAACTCTCATTTGCCCTTTTTTTCACCTCTTGCACCTTTCTCTTGACCTCCTGTCTCTTTCTTTTATACATCTCCCACTCAATTGCATTTTTTCCCTGCAAAAATCGTCCAAATGCCTCTCTCTTCTCTTTCACTAATACTCTTACTTCTTCATCCCACCACTCACTACCCTTTCTAATCAACCCACCTCCCACTCTTCTCATGCCACAAGCATCTTTTGCGCAATCCATCACTGATTCCCTAAATACATCCCATTCCTCCCCCACTCCCCTTACTTACTTGTGAATAAGAGCAAGGTTATTAGGTACAGTAGGGTTGAGGGTCAAGTCAATTGGGAGGTGAGTTTGAATGGAGAAAAACTGGAGGAAGTGAAGTGTTTTAGATATCTGGGAGTGGATCTGGCAGCGGATGGAACCATGGAAGCGGAAGTGGATCATAGGGTGGGGGAGGGGGCGAAAATTCTGGGGGCCTTGAAGAATGTGTGGAAGTCGAGAACATTATCTCGGAAAGCAAAAATGGGTATGTTTGAAGGAATAGTGGTTCCAACAATGTTGTATGGTTGCGAGGCGTGGGCTATGGATAGAGTTGTGCACAGGAGGATGGATGTGCTGGAAATGAGATGTTTGAGGACAATGTGTGGTGTGAGGTGGTTTGATCGAGTGAGTAACGTAAGGGTAAGAGAGATGTGTGGAAATAAAAAGAGCGTGGTTGAGAGAGCAGAAGAGGGTGTTTTGAAGTGGTTTGGGCACATGGAGAGGATGAGTGAGGAAAGATTGACCAAGAGGATATATGTGTCGGAGGTGGAGGGAACGAGGAGAAGAGGGAGACCAAATTGGAGGTGGAAAGATGGAGTGAAAAAGATTTTGTGTGATCGGGGCCTGAACATGCAGGAGGGTGAAAGGAGGGCAAGGAATAGAGTGAATTGGAGCGATGTGGTATACCGGGGTTGACGTGCTGTCAGTGGATTGAATCAGGGCATGTGAAGCGTCTGGGGTAAACCATGGAAAGCTGTGTAGGTATGTATATTTGCGTGTGTGGACGTATGTATATACATGTGTATGGGGGGGGGGGTTGGGCCATTTCTTTCGTCTGTTTCCTTGCGCTACCTCGCAAACGCGGGAGACAGCGACAAAGTATAATAAAAATAATATATATATATATATATATATATATATATATATATATATATATATATATATATATATATATATATAATATCCCGAATTTACATTTAAGATTAAACCAAAATCTGATCCCTGTTCGAAATACTTAAGTATCTTGGTCTGTTAATAAGATCAAACATTGAACTGGAAGCATCATATAGATTATTTAGAACTGAACTACAATAAAAGATTTAATATTCTGAAGTAGCTGTCGGGTTCGTTCTCGGGAGGCGACAGGAAACATACATCACTGGCGTACAAGTCCCTCAGTCAACTTAAACTAGACTATGGCTTTCACTGAGGTGTGTGCTTATGAGGAGGCAGGATGTGCTGCAGGCGAAGTGTCTGTGTCCTGGAGCTTTGTCATGTACTGGAGTTGTGCTAATGGAAGGTGAGGCAGCTGTGTCCGCTACGTCGGGAGGTCATTATTGTAAAGTGTGGTATTCTGATGGCTAGGAGGTGGAACACTCCCACCTGGCGCCTCGCCCAACTGTGTGAACAGTTCGTCGACAAAGGCGTCAGGCCACTGGCCCTCAGAATACAGTGCCTCAGCGAGAACTCTGGTTTGAAGGTGAGAGAAGTGGACACACTGGTCATGAAGACATGAGCTGCATGGGTGCAGGTAGACTGATTATCAGAACTAAGAAGACAGCTGTACTGAGTGTGACATTATTAATGAAGGCGCCGGAGAGCGATGTAAACTACTGATTCCGTAAGGTCGTCAGAGACCATTTGTCTTGTGCCCAGTTCAACACACATGACCACAAGATGGATGAATATGTGTCGGTACAAGTCTTCCCTTACGTAACGTTTACCACATCACACATTTTTGTTTCTCTCCTGCACCGAGATATTAGCTATTGATAAAGCCATAGATTATATCTTCTGCTCAAGTTATACCAACTCAGTAGTGTAACTATGAAATACATCTTTCTTTCATATTATTCGCCATCTCCCGCATTAGCAAGGTAACGTTAAGAACAGAGAACTGGGCCTTTGACGGAATATCCTCACCTGGCCCCCTTCTCTGTTCCGTCTTTTGGAAAATTAAAAAAAAAAAACGAGAGGGGAGGATTTCCAGCCCCCCGCTCCCTTCCCTTTTAGTCGCCTTCTACGACACGCAGGGAATACGTGGGAAGTATTCTTTCTCCCCTATCCCCTGGGATGAATAAAATGCATATTACTAATAAACTAGATTGAGGCGATCAATATACCATCTTGGTCTGGGTGGCTGGTCAGTGCAACATGGCCGGCAGTGAACAAGGCGGACCGGTTGGTGGAGTGAGCCTCAGAACTCAGGGAGGTCGTTCCCCTTCCTCGGGGGCTGGGGTCCTGCCCCTCTCCTTGGGGGAAGAAAGCTCTACTTCCTCTCTGGTTGAGACGTTGGATCGACCCGACAGTCACTAGGGAACTGGAGCACGAGGTGGCCCACTGCCTACACCACTCACCTCCAGTCATGCTTATCAAGAATTTTCAAAACAAGATGCTCGTCATGACCACACAGCCTTACTAGACAACATCTACTTCACCACAACAGTTATCAGCAGTCACGAAATAGACATCTCAGTAGAATGACAATTATCACGTACAAAATAACAAAGTGCTGTACCAGCTACCGTTCTTGACCACGACGCATTCACAGGCCGTCCATGGTCGAACGAACGGGTCCGAATACTAATTGCGGCCTCGGTTCACAGGCAACCCAGCTGTTCATCCACCCTAGGGGGTTAGTCGATAAAATGAGTCCCTAGCTCAGGCTATGGTATATATATATATATATATATATATATATATATATATATATATATATATATATATATATATATATATATATTCCTGTGAGTCCACGGGGAAATGAAACAAGATAAGTTCCCAAGTGCTCTTTCGTATAATAATCACATTATCAGGGGAGATACAAGAAATAGATATAACAGTCAGTTGATATACAAGAAAGAGACGTACCTAAGACGCCATTTGGTAAACAAGTGACTACCCAAATGTAGGTCGGGTGCGTTCGAGTCTGGCAACAAGCATATCATAATGTGCTTGTTGCCAGACTCGAACGCACCCAACCTACATTTGGGTAGTCACTTGTTTACCAAATGGCGTCTTAGCTACGTCTCTTTCTTGTATATCAACTGACTGTTATATCTATTTCTTGTATCTCCCCTGATAATGTGATTATTATACGAAAGTGCACTTGGGAACTTATCGTGTTTCATTTCCCCGTGGACTCATAGGAATTTATATATATATATATATATATATATATATATATATATATATATATATATATATATATATATATGTGTGTGTGTGTGTGTGGTGTTAATGACTCGGCCTTCATTAGGGCCTCAGTTGCCCGTGTCGTCTTTTGTAATATAATGATGATGACGGAAGGGTCATCTTTTTCAGGGAGAGTGAAATAATCAAGACGATATGTGGCTCATCACTTCTACTCTCTGGCGGGGCTGGCTTTGGGGTGTGGCTGCATTTGCTTTGGATTGGTAGTGTGTTGGGGTGAAGGTGGTCACTTGGTAGTGTGGTGGGGTGAAGGTGGTCACTTGGTAGTGTGGTGGGGGGAAGGTAGTCACTTAGTAGTGTGGTGGGGTGAAGGTGGTCACTTGGTAGTGTGGTGGGGTGAAGGTGGTCACTTGGTAGTGTGGTGGGGGGAAGGTAGTCACTTAGTAGTGTGGTGGGGTGAAGGTGGTCACTTGGTAGTGTGGTGGGGTGAAGGTGGTCACTTGGTAGTGTGGTGGGGGGAAGGTAGTCACTTAGTAGTGTGGTGGGGTGAAGGTGGTCACTTGGTAGTGTGGTGGGGTGAAGGTGGTCACTTGGTAGTGTGGTGGGGGGAAGGTAGTCACTTAGTAGTGTGGTGGGGTGAAGGTGGTCACTTGGTAGTGTAGTGGGGTGAAGGTGGTCACTTGGTAGTGTGGTGGGGTGAAGGTGGTCACTTGGTAGTGTGGTGGGGTGAAGGTGGTCACTTGGTAGTGTGGTGGGGTGAAGGTGGTCACTTGGTAGTGTGGTGGGGGTGAAGGTGGTCACTTGGTAGTGTGGTGGGGGTGAAGGTGGTCACTTGGTAGTGTGGTGGGGTGAAGGTGGTCACTTGGTAGTGTGGTGGGGTGAAGGTGGTCACTTGGTAGTGTGGTGGGGTGAAGGTGGTCACTTGGTAGTGTGGTGGGGTGAAGGTGGTCACTTGGTAGTGTGGTGGGGTGAAGGTGGTCACTTGGTAGTGTGGTGGGGTGAAGGTGGTCACTTGGTAGTGTGGTGGGGTGAAGGTGGTCACTTGGTAGTGTGGTGGGGTGAAGGTGGTCACTTGGTAGTGTGGTGGGGTGAAGGTGGTCACTTGGTAGTGTGGTGGGGTGAAGGTGGTCACTTGGTAGTGTGGTGGGGTGAAGGTGGTCACTTGGTAGTGTGGTGGGGTGAAGGTGGTCACTTGGTAGTGTGGTGGGGTGAAGGTGGTCACTTGGTAGTGTGGTGGGGTGAAGGTGGTCACTTGGTAGTGTGGTGGGGTGAAGGTGGTCACTTGGTAGTGTGGTGGGGTGAAGGTGGTCACTTGGTAGTGTGGTGGGGTGAAGGTGGTCACTTGGTAGTGTGGTGGGGTGAAGGTGGTCACTTGGTAGTGTAGTGGGGTGAAGGTGGTCACTTGGTAGTGTGGTGGGGTGAAGGTGGTCACTTGGTAGTGTGGTGGGGTGAAGGTGGTCACTTGGTAGTGTGGTGGGGTGAAGGTGGTCACTTGGTAGTGTAGTGGGGTGAAGGTGGTCACTTGGTAGTGTGGTGGGGTGAAGGTGGTCACTTGGTAGTGTGGTGGGGTGAAGGTGGTCACTTGGTAGTGTGGTGGGGTGAAGGTGGTCACTTGGTAGTGTAGTGGGGTGAAGGTGGTCACTTGGTAGTGTGGTGGGGTGAAGGTGGTCACTTGGTAGTGTGGTGGGGTGAAGGTGGTCACTTGGTAGTGTGGTGGGGTGAAGGTGGTCACTTGGTAGTGTAGTGGGGTGAAGGTGGTCACTTGGTAGTGTGGTGGGGTGAAGGTGGTCACTTGGTAGTGTGGTGGGGTGAAGGTGGTCACTTGGTAGTGTAGTGGGGTGAAGGTGGTCACTTGGTAGTGTGGTGGGGTGAAGGTGGTCACTTGGTAGTGTGGTGGGGTGAAGGTGGTCACTTGGTAGTGTGGTGGGGTGAAGGTGGTCACTTGGTAGTGTGGTGGGGTGAAGGTGGTCACTTGGTAGTGTGGTGGGGTGAAGGTGGTCACTTGGTAGTGTAGTGGGGTGAAGGTGGTCACTTGGTAGTGTAGTGGGGTGAAGGTGGTCACTTGGTAGTGTAGTGGGGTGAAGGTGGTCACTTGGTAGTGTAGTGGGGTGAAGGTGGTCACTTGGTAGTGTGGTGGGGTGAAGGTGGTCACTTGGTAGTGTAGTGGGGTGAAGGTGGTCACTTGGTAGTGTAGTGGGGTGAAGGTGGTCACTTGGTAGTGTGGTGGGGTGAAGGTGGTCACTTGGTAGTGTGGTGGGGTGAAGGTGGTCACTTGGTAGTGTGGTGGGGTGAAGGTGGTCACTTGGTAGTGTGGTGGGGGGAAGGTGGTCACTTGGTAGTGTGGTGGGGTGAAGGTGGTCACTTGGTAGTGTGGTGGGGTGAAGGTGGTCACTTGGTAGTGTGGTGGGGGGAAGGTGGTCACTTGGTAGTGTGGTGGGGTGAAGGTGGTCACTTGGTAGTGTGGTGGGGGGAAGGTGTCTCCATCAAGACTGCCAACAGTGGCGGGAGGAGGGTTTGTGTCTCCGTCAGGACTGCCACCAGTGGCGGGAGGAGGGTTTGTGTCTCCGTCAGGACTGCCAACAGTGGCGGGAGGAGGGTTTGTGTCTCCGTCAGGACTGCCAACAGTGGCGGGAGGAGGGTTTGTGTCTCCGTCAGGACTGCCAACAGTGGCGAGAGGAGGGTTATCTTAAAACTAAGGTTCGTAGTTGTGGAGAGCAAGGGTTACCACGCGTGCAGAGGTCACTTGTATACTGAACATCACACAGGAACGACCAGTGTTGTCCAGGCTGCTCAGGACCTGCAGGTTCATTGCCACCCCACTCAAGATGGCGTTTCCACCCACACACCTACATCCACACTCGGAAATCTCCGCTCACCCTCCCACCCACTGACACGTGAGGGCAAACATTGAACAACCTAAACAAAGCAGTTAGTTTTGTTCACCAGTATCTTCTTGTGGCAGAGTCAAGATTTGGAAGACTTATGTTTACGGATCAGATATATTTCTCGTAAGCTAAATCATGGAATTACATGTTGTACAGACTGGTCAACACTTGCCATGATGGTGAACACATGCATGAGAAGCCAGGAGTGGTAGGTAGGGTGAGCGTAGATATCTGGGGTTGGATGTAGGTGGTGTGTGGACCTGGAGAGCTGGTGAAAACCAATGGAAGGTTCAGGCGTCCAGATCAAATGGTTAGGTTGGACAGGAGGCAAATTTTTCCCTCAGTGTGAGTCATGGCGTTACCTCCTCCACCCCAGGCTACACTTGCGTCAGATGAGCGTCACTCATCCACACGAGCAGTGTGGTGATGGACTGGTTCCACTCGGTACTCAGGGGCGGGAGTCAGTCCTCGCCTGGCTTTCTAAGGGTTGTGATGTTGTATGTTGTAAGTCTGGAGGAGTATTACTGGGCCGTCATGTGTGGGCGCGAGTGGGATGTGGATAATGATGTTGGTTGTGACGCCATTGAACAATGTAAGGTCTGAGAGGTGTGGGAACTTCAGTGGGACTCCCTCCCTGGCTAGTGGAGAGGGCGACGCTCAGGCTGAACCTTGTGCTTATAGTCGTCCCACAACCACTTCATCACCATAAGATTTAGATTACCATTGTATTGACTATGTAACTTTAGCAGTAGTCATGACGCCACAACATATCCACACTCACCTACGTGCAGTGTTTTGCTTCAGAAACATTTGTAGAATGTATAAAAATATATCATATCTAGATAGCCAGTGCATCCTTATGTGAGCCAATACCGATGTCTATTTTGTATTGTAAATTCAAATGTCAATGAAATTACATTGGTTGAATGAATCGTGTAATAATGTAAGCACATACTTTGATGCCGTAGTCCACCACTGCTCGCCCTTGACTCTGCATAATGTGGTGAAAATAACCAGTGGTGAGTTATTCATGCTTTTATTGCTATCGACTTTGGACAGCCTTGTATTTGAAGACACTGGAGACTGTGACCTAATTCCTTATATAAGAGAGGTTTAGTTACGGTCATGTTAACGTAGTGTGTGTGCGATAAACCCTGAGCATAACTACCAGACATTGTTCAGTGTAACAGGTTCAGTCAGAAGCCTGGACGATTATTGAGAACTGTAGGATATCAAAAGTACATATGTTCGTCTTGATAACTTGATAACCTTCCTCTTAAACCTCACACACACACACACACACACACACACACAAAACACACACACACGGTTGAGTATTGCGTCATTATATTATTACCTATACTATTGTTACTGCTGGAACCTCTTAGTAGTTGTCGTTAACCTTGCATATGATGATCGTTACTAACTGTACGTCATCCGTACCATTGTAAACCATCATAATGTTATTAACGTTATCAGTATATGGAGATGTCCTTACGTCATCCCCCACAACCATAGTATTTCTCCCCTTCTCCCCCGTCTCCCACATCAACATCTCGGTGCGACATCTGTTGGTTCATAAAGACACTTCCTTCTACTGCTTCGTTGTTCCAACCTCAGATGTTTCGAAGTCGCAGGTTAATAATTCGTTGTTGACGTTTTGAGGAGAATCGTCTGCTAACACGGAGGAAATAGCGCGCGAAATCGTCGGTGTGGCCTGTGTGGTCCTCGTCCTGCGTCTGGGTTAACACTTCCTCACATCAGAAATTTGTAGATGTGGTTTCTTGTGTAACTTCTCATCTTGATGATATGTTATGTCTTCATGAACACCTATCATCATCCCTAATGATGTATATATGGTGAACAATATCACAGGTGATGCCAGTTTATATAAACAACCTCTCGTTAGTGTTGAATGACCCATTTAGCTCGTCGTTCTCAATTTCGTTCTATATTAAAAGTAAATAGTAATGAACACTCATCCTTGAAATCAACATTGTTGTTTACCTGTGTATTTGGTTATTAAAAGGTATACTTGGTTTTCAGATAATCGATCTCCATTCGAATGTGGAGCAGCGACCACACCAACACGCAGGAGCCAGGGGGAACCGTGAGAGGCTGGTGCAGTGTTGACCTGTGATTTCTGCTGTCATCTGCCACACTGAGTTTTACCAACTATGTGTTTATCCCGGGACTTGGGAGAGAGGTCAGTTCTGAGCTTATTATGATCATGTTGTATGTGTTTCCTCACAGATCTCGGCTCGTAGATAATGTTGTCCTGCAGCAGTAAGCTGGGAGTTTACTGATCATCTGGTTTACCTCAAGTCCAGCCTGACTGTGCCCGTCTGGGTGGTGGAGCGTGCCTCGCGTTCATCAAACTCCTTCGAAACTACTGTACGGGTTTTCCTCCACCTTGGCAGTATTGTTATACATAACCTAACACCACAGTGGTCAGTAAACAGTTACCCCTACATGTAATGTTCCCCGTAGATGCCAGTAACTACCGAGAACACGCGGGAAATCGTGATGTCACAAATGTATGAAGATGTCAACATTCTGTAGCTGTGGACGTCCCCGGGACGGCCTTGTGTCCGCTGCTGGACCTGTAGTGCTTGTTGCATACTTGTTAATTTGTGTGATTTGGTGGTTTGGAGAAGGGCGGTGGTGTGGGGCCCAGCAGGCCCTAGTGTGTTGGTGGACACCGTGACAGGAGGATATGGAGGTGTGTACCACCTCGCCTCCCTCCACACCCTCCTGGTATAAACAGTTGATAGTGTTGACGGTGAAGTAGTTGGTGCCAGGGTAGCGTTTACTGCTGGTGATGTGTTTGGGACATCTGAATATATGAATTTTAACTGACGAGTCTAACCACGAACATAGATAGATGTACAGAGGAACAGACATGAGAAAAAGCATTGTTCATTCCAATACTTGTGGTTCTCGAAGTCAACAGACCAATCCTGATGAAGTGAGGGATCGTGGATAGTAAGCCATGGTTACGTTGTGCATGTAGACCATTCTGCATCACCAGTGACAAGTTACGACAGAAAACGGGGCAAGTATCTATCGTGCAGTCAAGGTAAGTACGATACTTTAAATTGTTTACATGACAGAGGAGACGTTTGAGATAGTTCTTGTGATAAATGTACCAACTTTTACTTCTGGTTGAGTATGTTAATGAGCTGGTGTTTCGTGTATGATGAATGATAAATATATCAACATACAACAAGGGTTGGCATACCCTGTGTGCGCGCGTGCTGCACGATGAGATGTTTATGGAACACGAAGAGCTTTTCTGGCAATGATAATGATTGAAACCTGAAGATAATTACTTTGTGTCATAATTTCTATATTCATTAGTCTTAAAACACCAAATATACGTATCAGTGTAGCAAAATGGCAACCAGTAAATGTTCTTTGATAATGTATTATTGTACGTTACATTTAGGAGAAAAATACCATTGCGCACTGAGGGTCTTGAGGGCAAGAAAGGCGCCCAAACAGCATGACGTTGTCCACCCCAGATGTAGTGTTTCTGGCACCTGTGTCAGTGTGAGGCGTGCCTCCGTAGTGATGGACAACTGTAGGCAGGTGTACTGTATACTGTGGTGTTTGTCTTAATGAGTTCTCATGTATTGGACCATATACAAACACAGTTGGCAGGGAGAGGGTACAGTGTCTGTATAACAGTATCTGAGGGGTGTAAGTAATTGAAGTGGAGTGTGTATCATTGCTGGATGACAAGAGGAGTGTTTCTCATACCTGGGGTAAGAGGAACGTGTATCATAATTGGGGTGAGAGTAATATGTATCATAACTAGAGGGCAAGAGGAGTATTTATCATAATGAGAGCAAAGGGAGTATCATAACTGTGGGACAATGTGTTTATCATAACTGGGGGCAAGAGGCGTATGTATCATAACGGCGGCAATATGTGTACTATAACTGGGGGCAAGAGGAGTGTATCATAACGGGCAAGAGGAGTGTATCGTAACTGGGGGCAAGAGGAATGTTTATCGTAACGGGGGGCCAAGAGGGGTGTGTATCATGATTGTGGGATAATGTATGTGTGTATCATAACTTGGGGCAAGAGAAGTGCGTATCATAATTGGGGCAAAAGGAGTGTGTGTCATAACTGGGGACAAGAGGAATGTGTATCATAACTAGAGGCAATAGGAGTGTGTATCATAACTGGGACACTATAAGTTTATTATAAATGGGGCAAGAGGAGTGTGTATCATAATTAGGGCAAGAGGAGCGTGTATCATAATCGGGAGCAAGAGGAGTGTGTATCATAACTCAGACAGTATGTTTATTATAACGGGCAAGAGGAGTGTGTATCATAACTGAGGCAATATGTTTATTATAACGGGCAAGAGGAATGTGTATATATGACTGGGGCAGGAGGAGCGTGTATCATAACTGGGGCAAGAAGAGTGTATATCAATTAGGGGCAAGAGGAGTGTGTATCATAACTGTGGCAGGAGGATATGTATCATAATTGGGGGCAAGAGGAGTGTGTATCATAACTGGAACAATACGTGTTTATCATAACTGAGGGCAAGAGGAGTGTTTATCATAATTGGGGCAAGAGATGTGTGTATCATAGCGGGGGGCAAGAGGAGTGTGTATCATAACTGGGACAATATGTTTATTATAACTGGGGCAAGAGGAGCGTGTATCATAACTGGGGCAAGAGGACTGTGTATCATAACTGGGGGCAAGAGGAGTGTGTATCATAAATGGGGCAAGAGGGGTGTATATCATAACTGAGGGAAAGAGGAGTGTGTATCAACTGGGGGCAAGAGGTGTATGTATCATAACGGGACAAGAGGAGTGTTTATCATAACTGGGATGATATGTGTTTATCGTAACTGAGGGCAAGATGAGTGTTTATCATCTGGGGCAAGAGGACTGTGTATCATAACTGGGGGCAAGAGGAGTGTGTATCATAAATGGGGCAAGAGGGGTGTGTATCATAACTGGGGGCAAGAGGAGTGTGTATCATATCTAATACAGTATATGTGTTTATCATAACTGAGGGCAAGAGGAGTGTTTATCATAATTGGGGCAAGAGGAGTATGTATCATAAGTGGGGCAAGAGGGGTGTGTATCATAAATGGGGCAAGAGGGGTGTGTATCATAACTGGGGGCAAGAGGAGTGTGTATCATAACTGTGGCCAAGTGAAGTGTGTATCATAACTGTGGGACAGTATATGTGTGTATCATAACTGTGGGACAATACACGTGTGTATCATAACTGGGGCAAGAGGAGTGTGTATCATAACTGTAGGCAAGAGAAGTGTGTATGATAACTGTGGGACAGTATATGTGTGCATCATAATTGTGGAACAATACATGTGCGCATCATAACTGGGGCAAGAGGAGTGTGTATCAGTACTGTGGGACGGTATATGTGTATCATAACCGGGGGCAAGAGGAGTGTGTATCATAACTGAGACAATATATGTGTGTGTATCATAACTGGGGGCAAGAGGAGTGTGTATCATAACTGAGACAATATGTGTGTTTATCATAACTGGGGGCAAGAGGAGTGTGTATCATAACTGAGACAATATATGTGTGTGTATCATAACTGGGGGCAAGAGGAGTGTGTATCATAACTGAGACAATATATGTGTTTATCATAACTGGGGGCAAGAGGAGTGTGTTTCATAACTGTTGGACTATATATGTGTGTATCATAACTAGGGGCAAGAGGAGTGTGTATCATAACTGGGTGCAAGAGAGATGTTTATCATAACTGGGCGGCAAGAGGAGTGTGTATCATAGCTGGAGGCAAGTGGAGTGTGTATCATAACTAAGGCTAAAGTAATGTGTATCATAATCGGGGCAAAAGAACTGTGTAACATAACTGGGGAAAAGAGGAAAGTGTATCATAAATGATGGCAAGAGGAGTGGGTATCGTAACTTGGGAGGGCAAAAGGGATGTGTATGATAACTGGTGGCAAGAGGAGTGTGTATCATAATTGGTGGCAAGAGGAGTGTGTGTCATAACTGGGGGCAAAAGGAGTATGCACCATAACTGGGGGCAAGAGGAGCTTTTATCATCACTGGGAGCGAGAGGCGTGTATCATAACTGTGGAGTAAGAGGAGTGTGTATCATAACTGTGGACAGCGGGAATTTACATTGGTTCGGCCTAGGGATTCTTTTTGTGCGAGAAATTACCTTCTTCTTGTACATAATTGCTAACTATGTGTGTGTTACTGGGAGAGTGTTACACGGGTGTTTCCCCGCCTCTTATCCTTGTATGTATATATATATATATATATATATATATATATATATATATATATATATATATATATATATATGGGTAAGGGGTTTTAACCCCCTGGAAGCGGGGCCTAGCCCCGTTAATATGGACGG
This sequence comes from Panulirus ornatus, assembly GCF_036320965.1. Taxonomy (NCBI): domain Eukaryota; kingdom Metazoa; phylum Arthropoda; class Malacostraca; order Decapoda; family Palinuridae; genus Panulirus; species Panulirus ornatus. Next base: position 37,153,968 of record NC_092240.1, read on the forward strand.
CACCAAACCATGTACCTCCGCAGTAAGAGGGAGCGTTCGAGGCATGACCCCGACCTCTGCTTACAATCTGACCTCTCTTAACTTGCAGTTTGTGATGCAGTCAACCATCTTGGCGTCCCTCAACCACTTCATGTTAGGTAAGGTGAGTGACGGATGCTGCGAGGGGAGGATGATAATGTTAAGAACATGGCAGGTGGTGACCTCGTGTAGGGTCAGGACGCCTTCCCAAGTTCAGTTTACTTCTCGAGCACGAGTCACTTCCACTCAGACACAGTGAATCCTTGGTAGGACGTCATCCTCCTCAGGGATGTACCTGGTGTACCTGAAGGAGAGTGAGATCGTGGCAGGATTGGGAAGTGAGGCCGTGATGGCTGGCTGCCAGGCACATCACACACTTGGTGATCGTCACACAAGAGACTCCGGCCAGGCGGTGTTATGGCCGCTCGGACGAGCTAGACGACCAGACATAGCTACAGTGGGATATGATCGTTGTTACGTACGGTCATACATGTTAAACCCTCAGAGCTACTTATAGTATGTTGGGGAAGGTTCACGAGGCTGAGGGAGGTGTATATCAGGGTGCGTTAACTGTGAGGTGGATCATCCTAGTTCTTCACGCACTCGCCATCAGTGGAAGAGGGTAGGGGCGATGTGGACAGTGGAAGCTAAAAGTACATACATACCATGTGAAGACGCAAGGTGAAGGTCATGTCGTCCAGGATGACACCAGAACCCAGTACATGTCTCGCTGATGCACTGAGCAAGACACCCTAGATCCATGACCAGGGATGCCAGACTGACCCTTACACAGGTGGCAGACACCAGACACTCTTGATGACTAGAATGGAAATGTCTATGACGATTCCTTGTCTGACACACACTGTATGGTTAGCCTTACTCATGATTCTCTATGGATGACCTACGTCATAATTCGGTATGGTTGACCTATGTTTTGGCCTGGTTCATGGTTCTGTACGGTTGGTTTAGTTCATGGTTCTGTGGCCTGGGTCATGGTTCTGTTGGTTTACCTTGCTCATGGTTCTGTATAGTTGGCCTGGCTCATGGTTCTGTATGGTTGGCCTGGCTCATGGTTCTGTATGGTAGGCCTGGGTCATGGTTCTGTATGGTTGGCCTGGCTCATGGTTCTGTATGGTTGGCCTGGGTCATGGTTCTGTATGGTTGGCCTGGGTCATGGTTCTGTATGGTTGGCCTGGCTCATGGTTTTGTATGGTTGGCCTGGCTCATGGTTCTGTATGGTTGGCCTGGGTCATGGTTCTGTATGGTTGGCTTGGCTCATGGTTTTGTATGGTTGGCCTGGCTCATGGTTTTGTATGGTTGGCCTGGCTCATGGTTCTGTATGGTTGGCCTGGCTCATGGGTCTGTATGGTTGACCTAGCTCATGGTCCTGTAAGGTTGGTCTGACGTATGGTTCTATATGATTGGCCTAGGTTATGGTTCTGTACGGTTGGCCTGGATCATTTTCTGCATGGTTGACCTGGTTCATAGTTCTGTAAGGTTGGTCTGGCTCATGGTTCTGTATGGTTTGCCTGGGTCACGGTTCTGTATGGTTAGCCTGGCTCATGGTTTTGTATGGTTGGCCTGGCTCATGGTTCTGTTTGGTTGGCCCGGCTCTTTGTTCTGTATGGTTACCTAGGTCATGGTTCTGTATGGTTGGCCTGGGTCATGGTTGGTTCATGCTGGGTTGGACTGCTGGTCATGGTTCTGTATGGTTGGCTGGGTCATGGTTCTGTAGGTATGGTTGGGTCATGGTTCTGAATGGTTGACCTGAGCTCATGGTTTTGTATGGTTGGCTGGGTCATGGTTCATGGTTGGCGTGGACAGGTTCGGGTCTGTTTGTTCTGATGGTTGACCTGTTTTGTGTGGTTGGTGTGGCTCATGGTTCTGTAGGATTGGCCTGGGTCGTGGTTCTGTATGGTTATCCTGGTTCATGGTTCTGTATGGTTGGCCTGGGTCATGGTTCTGTATGGTTGGCCTGGGTCATGGTTCTGTATGGTTGGCCTGGGTCATGGTTCTGTATTGTTGGCCTGGGTTATGGTTTTGCATGGTTGACCTAGCTCATGGTTCTGTATGGTTGGTTTGGCTTATGGTTCTGTATGATTGGCCTGGGTCATGGTTCTGTATGGTTATTCTGGGTCATGGTTCTGTATGGTTGGCCTGGGTCATGGTTCTGCATGGTTGACCTGGCTCATGGTTCTGTATGGTTGGCGTGGGTCATGGTTCTGCATGGTTGACCTATCTCATGGTTCTGTATAGTTGGCTTGGGTCATGGTTCTGCATGGTTGACCTGGCTCATGGCTATGTGTGGTTGGTTTGGCTCATGATTCTTTATGATTGGCCTGGGTCATGATTCTGTATGGTTATCCTGGGTCATGTTTGTTTGGTTGGCCTGGGCCATGGTTCTGTATGGTTGGCCTGGGTCATGGTCTGCATTGTTGACCTGGCTCATGGTTCTGTATAGTTAGTCCGGTTCATGGTTCTCTATGATTGGCTTGGGTCATGGTTCTGTATGGTTATCCTGGCTCATGGTTCCGTATGGTTGGCCTTTGTCATGGTTCTGTATGGTTGGCCTGGTTCATGGTTCTTCATGGTTGACCTGGCTCATATTTCTATAAGGTTGGTCTGGGTCATGGTTTTGCATGGTTGACCTGAGTTATAGTTTTGTATGGTTGACCTGGCGCATGGTTCTGTAAGGTTGGTCTGGCCCATGGTTCTGTATGGTTAGCCTGGGTCGTTCTGTATGGTTGGCGTGGGTCATGGTTCTGTATGGTTGGCCTGGTTCATGGTTCTGCATGGTTCATCTGACTCATAGTTCTTTAAGGTTGGTCTGGCTCATGGTTCTTTATGGTTGGCCTGGCTCATGGTTCTGTATGGTTGGCCTGGGTCGTGGTTCTACATGGTTGGCCTGGGTAATGGTTCTGCATGGTTGACTTGACTCATAGTTCTGTAAGGTTGGTCTGGTTCATGGTTCTGTTTGGTTGACCTGAGTCATGGTTCTGTTTGGTTGACCTGGGCCATGGTTCTGTATGGTTGGCCTGGGTCATGGATCTGTTTGGTTGACCTTGGTCATGGTTCTGTATGGTTGGCCTGGCTCATGGTTCTTTATGGTTGATCTGGGTCATGGTCCTTTAAGGTTGGCCTGGCTCATGGTTCTGTATGGTTGACCTGGTTTATGGTCCTGTGAGGTTGGTCTGGCTCATGGTTCTTTATGGTTGGCCTGGGTCATGGTTTTGTATGGTTGACCTGGCTCATGGTCCTGTAAGGTTGCCTGGCTCATGGTTCTGTATGGTTGGCCTTGGTCATGGTTCTTTATGGTTGACCTGGCTCATGGACCTGTAAGGTTGGCCTGGGTCATGGTTCTGTATGGTTGACCTGGCTCATGGTCCTGTAAGGTTGGTCTGTCTCATGGTTCTGTATGGTTGGCCTGGGTCATGGTTCTGTAAGGTTGGCCTGGGTCATGGTTCTGTAAGGTTGGTCTGGCTCATGGTTCTGCATGGTTGACCTGGCTCATGGTCCTGTAAGGTTGGTCTGGCTCATGGTTCTGTATGGTTGACCTGGCTCATGGTCCTGTAAGGTTGGTCTGGCTCATGGTTCTGTATGGTTGACCTGGCTCATGGTCCTGTAAGGTTGGTCTGGCTCATGGTTCTGCATGGTTGACCAGGCTCATGGTCCTGTTAGGTTGGTCTGGCTCATGATTCTGCATGGTTGACCTGGCTCATGGTCCTGTAAGGTTGGTCTGGCTCTTGGTTCTGCATGGTTGACCAGGCTCATGGTCTTGTAAGGTTGGTCTGGCTCATGGTTCTTATAGTTGACCTGGCTCATGGTCCTGTAAGGTTGGCCTGGCTCATGGTTCTGTATGGTTGACCTGGGTCATGGTCCTGTAAGGTTGGTCTGTCTCATGGTTCTGTATGGTTGGCTTGGGTCATGGTTCTGTATGGTTGGCCTGGGTCATGGTTCTGTAAGGTTGGTCTGGCTCATGGTTCTGTATGGTTGGCCTTGGTCATGGTTCTTTATGGTTGACCTGGCTCGTGGACCTGTAAGGTTGGCCTGGGTCATGGTTCTGTATGGTTGACCTGGCTCATGGTCCTATTAGGTTGGTCTGGCTCATGGTTCTGCATGGTTGATCTGGCTCATGGTCCTGTAAGGTTGGTCTGGCTCATGGTTCTGTATAGTTGACCTGGCTCATGGTCCTGTAAGGTTGGCCTGGCTCATGGTTCTGTATGGTTGACCTGGCTCATGGTCCTGTAAGGTTGGTCTGGCTCATGGTTCTGCATGGTTGACCTGGCTCATGGTCCTGTAAGGTTGGTCTGGCTCATGGTTCTGCATGGTTGACCTGGCTCATGGTCCTGCAAGGTTGGTCTGGCTCGTTCTGCATGGTTGACCTGGCTCATGGTCCTGTAAGGTTGGTCTGGCTCATGGTTCTTTATAGTTGACCTGGCTCATGGTCCTGTAAGGTTGGTGTGGCTCATGGTTCTGTATGGTTGTCCTGGGTCATGGTTCTGTATGGTTGGCCTTGTTTGTGGGTCTGTACTGATGGTGTGAGCGTGTTCCCTGTGGATGACCTATGTCTTGTTTCTGTATGTTTGACCTTAGTCCTGGTTCTGTATGGTTGACCGTACACAGGTTTGTATGGTTCTTCATGTTTAACCTTCTCTCATGGTAGCGTATGGTTAGCTCGTCTCTGCACGAGTGACGTGAAAATGGTTCTTGTATAGTTGATCTGGGTCGTGGTTCTGTATGATAGGCATTGGATCGTGGATCTGTATGGTTAGCTTGTGTCGTACTTCTGTATAGTTAGTATGGGTCGTGGTTCTGTGTATTAGCCTGATTCATGTGTTTCTTGATGGTTGGTTGTCATGGTTCTATATTGTATCCTGGGTTATGGTTCTGTATGGTTGACCTGGCTCATGGTCCTGTAAGGTTGTGTTGTACTTCTGTATAGTTAGTATGGGTCGTGGTTCTGTGTTTTGGCCTGATTCATGTGTTTCTTGATGGTTGGTTGTCATGGTTCTATATTGTATCCTGGGTTATGGTTCTGTATGGTTGGCCCTCACTCGTGGTGTTTTATGGCATTTAGTATGTGTATGGCTTCTGGGTTGAAGTTATCAGTGTAGGAAGAGAACGTCATGTGTGGGTGTGTCGTATGTGATGCCAAGTATGGATGTTGTTTTGTTTCTTGTCAGTGGCTGCGCATTGAAGGTGACTGGAGGGTGTGGCCTGGATTCATGTCTGTCTGGAATTAAATGAGTGATCGATGACCCATGTGGAGATGCAAACATTCTGTTCTTAGTGAGCCATTGTTCCAGTTGTGTAACGTAATGCTGCATGCCTGATGTTGATACTGTGAGGCAAGGTGTTGTAATTGTGAGGTCGTCTGTATATGAAAGGACCTTCATGGTAAGGCTTGCCTGAGGTGATGGGAGTTCGTGTAGAAAGATGTCGATGTTACGAATATACAGTGTGGGAGGAAAGCTGTTAGAAGAATTGGGGAGCAAGAGAGTAAGGCGTTCGTGCGACTGGGTAGAGAGGAGGGTGAGTGGTTCCCAGTGAGGGTAGGTCTGCAGCAAGCGTGTTGAATGTTACCATGGCTGTTTGATCTGTTTATGGATAAGTTGATGAAGTAGGTAAGTGCGAGGATTTTGGAGAGGGACAGTTATGCAGTCTGTTGGGAATGGCAGGGGGGGGGAGGTAAATCAAATGTTGTTTGCTGATGACACTGTGGTGATATGAAATTTAAGTGAGAAACTCCAAAAGTTGATATCTAAGTTAAGGAGAGTGTGTGAGAGAAGAACGTTGAAAGTATCTTAAAATGAAAGCAAAGTTATTAGGGTTAGGAGTGCAACGAGACAAGTTAGCTGGGGTGCAAGCTTGAATGAGGAAAATTTGATAACTCCAAATGTTTTAGATACCTAAGAATGGACGTAGCAGCGAATAGAGCCATGGAAGATGAGATGAGTCACAGCATGGGTGAGGGGCGAAGGTCCTGGAAGCTTTGAGGAGTGTATGGAAGGTGAGGTCACTATATGAGAGGGAGAAGATGGGTGTTTTTGATGGTATAGTCGTACCCAAAGGTTCTATATGGATAGCGAAGCTTGGGCTGTTGATGAGAAAGAGTGGAAAAGGGTGAATGTGTTGGAACTGAAATGTTGAAGGACAGTATGTGATATGAGAAGACTTGACCGAGTAAGAAATGATAGGGTGAGAGAGAATTGTAGTAATGATAAGAGAGAGAGAGAGAGAGAGAGAGAGAGAGAGAGAGAGAGAGAGAGAGGGAGAGAGAGAGAGAGAGAGAGAGGGAGAGAGAGAGAGAGAGAGAGCAGAAGGTGCTGAAATGGATTTGACATTCTGAGAGAATGAGTGAGGAGACGTTGACAAAGAGGATATGTGTCAGGAGTGGAAGAGAAGGGGAAGGGGTAGACTGAATTAGAGAGGGAAGGATGGGGTAATAAGATATTAAGCACTCGGGGCCTGAACGTGCAGGAGGGTGAATGGCATGCACGGGATAGAGTGAATTGGAGCGGTGGGGTTTACATGGGGTAACGTGTTGTCGCTGGACTGAACCAGAGTATATGAAGCGGTCGGGGGAAACCACGTAAAGGTCTGTGGGTCCTGGTTGTGGATAGGGGACCGTGATGTCGGTGCATTACACATGACACCTTGAGTATGGATGTGAGCGAATGAGGAGTTTCCTTCACCTATTCTTGATGGTACCTCACTAACGCGGATAACGGTGTAAAAGGATGAAACAATATATATATATATATATATATATATATATATATATATATATATATATATATATATATATATATATATATATATATAGAAAAGCAAATGGATTTGTATGTAGCATTTATGGATCTGGAGAAGGCATATGATAGAGTTGATAGAGATGCTCTGTGGAAGGTATTAAGAATATATGGTGTGGGAGGAAAGTTGTTAGAAGCAGTGAAAAGTTTTTATCGGGGATGTAAGGCATGTGTACGTGTAGGAAGAGAGGAAAGTGATTGGTTCTCAGTGAATGTAGGTTTGCGGCAGGAGTGTGTGATGTCTCCATGGTTGTTTAATTTGTTTATGGATGGGGTTGTTAGGGAGGTGAATGCAAGAGTTTTGGAAAGAGGGGCAAGTATGAAGTCTGTTGTGGATGAGAGAGCTTGGGAAGTGAGTCAGTTGTTGTTCGCTGATGATACAGCGCTGGTGGCTGATTCATGTGAGAAACTGCAGAAGCTGGTGACTGAGTTTGGTAAAGTGTGTGAAAGAAGAAAGTTAAGAGTAAATGTGAATAAGAGCAAGGTTATTAGGTACAGTAGGGTTGAGGGTCAAGTCAATTGGGAGGTAAGTTTGAATGGAGAAAAACTGGAGGAAGTAAAGTGTTTTAGATATCTGGGAGTGGATGTGGCAGCGGATGGAACCATGGAAGCGGAAGTGAATCATAGGGTGGGGGAGGGGGCGAAAATCCTGGGAGCCTTGAAGAATGTGTGGAAGTCGAGAATATTATCTCGGAAAGCAAAAATGGGTATGTTTGAAGGAATAGTAGTTCCAACAATGTTGTATGGTTGCGAGGCGTGGGCTATGGATAGAGATGTGCGCAGGAGGGTGGATGTGCTGGAAATGAGATGTTTGAGGACAATGTGTGGTGTGAGGTGGTTTGATCGAGTAAGTAATGTAAGGGTAAGAGAGACGTGTGGAAATAAAAAGAGCGTGGTTGAGAGAGCAGAAGAGGGTGTTTTGAAATGGTTTGGGCACATGGAGAGAATGAGTGAGGAAAGATTGACCAAGAGGATGTGCTGGAAATGAGATGTTTGAGGACAGTGTGTGGTGCGAGGTGGTTTGATCGAGTAAGTAATGTAAGGGTTCGAGAGATGTGTGGAAATGAAAAGAGCGTGGTTGAGAGAGCAGAAGAGGGTGTTTTGAAATGGTTTGGGCACATGGAGAGAATGAGTGAGGAAAGATTGACCAAGAGGATATATGTGTCGGAGGTGGAGGGAACGAGGAGAAGTGGGAGACCAAATTGGAGGTGGAAAGATGGAGTGAAAAAGATTTTGTGTGATCGGGGCCTGAACATGCAGGAGGTTGAAAGGAGGGCAAGGAATAGAGTGAATTGGATCGATGTGGTATACCGGGGTTGACGTGCTGTCAGTGGATTGAATCAGGGCATGTGAAGCGTCTGGGGTAAACCATGGAAAGTTGTGTGGGGCCTGGATGTGGAAAGGGAGCTGTGGTTTCGGGCATTATTGTATGACAGCTAGAGACTGAGTGTGAACGAATGGGGCCTTTGTTGTCTTTTCCTAGTGCTACCTCGCACACATGTGGGGGGAGGGGGATGGTATTCCATGTGTGGCGAGGTGGCGATGGAAATGAATAAAGGCAGACAGTGTGAATTGTGTGCATGGGTATATATGTATATGTCTGTGTGTGTATATATATATGTGTACATTGAGATGTATAGGTATGTATATTTGCGTGTGTGGACGTGTAATAATATACATTGTGTATGGGGGTGGGTTGGGCCATTTCTTTCGTCTGTTTCCTTGCGCTACCTCGCAAACGCGGGAGACAGCGACAAAGCAAAACAGATAAATAAATATATATATATATATATATATATATATATATATATATATATATATATATATATATATATATATATATATATATATATATATATATGGGAGGGTATTGATTGAGAGGGTGAAGGCATGTACAGAGCATCAGATTAGGGAAGAGTAGTGTGGTTTCAGAAGTGGTAGAGGATGTGTGGATCAGGTGTTTGCTTTGAAGAATGTATGTGAGAAATACTTAGAAAAGCAAATGGATTTGTATGTAACATTTATGGATCTGGAGAAGGCATATGATAGAGGTGATAGAGATGCTCTGTGGAAGGTATTAAGAATATATGGTGTGGGAGGCAAGTTGTTAGAAGGAGTGAAAAGTTTTTATCGAGGATGTAAGGCATGTGTACGTGTAGGAAGAGAGGAAAGTGATTGGTTCTCAGTGAATGTAGGTTTGCGGCAGGGGTTTGTAATGTCTCCATGGTTGTTTAATTTGTTTATGGATGGGGTTGTTAGGGAGGTGAATGCAAGAGTTTTGGAAAGAGGGGCAAGTATGAAGTCTGTTGTGGATGAGAGAGCTTGGGAAGTGAGTCAGTTGTTGTTCGCTGATGATACAGCGCTGGTGGCTGATTCATGTGAGAAACTGCAGAAGCTGGTGACTGAGTTTGGTAAAGTGTGTGAAAGAAGAAAGTTAAGAGTAAATGTGAATAAGAGCAAGGATATTAGGTACAGTAGGGTTGAGGGTCAAGTCAATTGGGAGGTAAGTTTGAATGGAGAAAAACTGGAGAAAGTAAAGTGTTTTAGATATCTGGGAGTGGATCTGGCAGCGGATGGAACCATGGAAGCGGAAGTGGATCATAGGGTGGGGGAGGGGGCGAAAATCCTGGAGCCTTGAAGAATGTGTGGAAGTCGAGAACATTATCTCGGAAAGCAAAAATGGGTATGTTTGAAGGAATAGTAGTTCCAACGATGTTGTATGGTTGCGAGGCGTGGGCTATGGATAGAGTTGTGCGCAGGAGGGTGGATGTGCTGGAAATGAGATGTTTGAGGACAATGTGTGGTGTGAGGTAGTTTGATCGAGTAAGTAACGTAAGGGTAAGAGAGATGTGTGGAAATAAAAAGAGCGTGGTTAAGAGAGCAGAAGAGGGTGTTTTGAAATGGTTTGGGCACATGGAGAGAATGAGTGAGGAAAGATTGACCAAGAGGATATATGTGTCGGAGGTGGAGGGAACGAGGAGAAGTGGGAGACCAAATTGTAGGTGGAAAGATGGAGTGAAAAAGATTTTGTGTGATCGGGGCCTGAACATGCATGAGGGTGAAATGAGGGCAAGGAATAGAGTGAATTGGATCGATGTGGTATACCGGGGTTGACGTGCTGTCAGTGGATTGAATCAGAGCATGTGAAGCGTCTGGGGTAAACCATGGAAAGCTGTGTAGGTATGTATATTTGCGTGTGTGGACGTGTATGTATATACATGTTTATGGGGGTGGGTTGGGCCATTTCTTTCGTGTTTCCTTGCGCTACCTCGCAAACGCGGGAGACAGCGACAAAGCAAAAAAGAATATATATATATATATATATATATATATATATATATATATATATATGTATGGGGAGAAAGAATACTTCCCACGTATTCCCTGCGTGTCGTAGAAGGCGACTAAAAGGGGAGGGAGCGGGGGGCTGGAAATCCTCCCCTCTCACTTTTTTTTTTTTTTTTTTTTTTAATTTTCCAAAAGAGGGAACAGAGAAGGGGCCCAGGTGAGGATATTCCCTCAAGGGCCCAGTCCTCTGTTCTCAACGCTACCTCGCTAATGCGGGAAATGGCGAATAGTATGAAAGAAGAAAGAAAAGATATATATATATATATATATATATATATATATATATATATATATATATATATATATATATATATATATATATAAGCTTTATACGCAGGAACTAGACCAGAACATTACAAAGTGGATATTGTATCAAAGTGTCTGCGTTGTCACGCCCAGTCGGCACAGCATCTACTGGTGCAGCCGCCGGAGAGGGTAGTGAAAGGATAAGACAGATTAGAGATAAGCCTTCGCCTATGCATGCAATACACATGAATTATGTAGTATTAAACATATCATCTGTCCATCAGTTCGGCAGCAGAGCTCGTGCTCTGCACCGGCAGAATAGTGAGGAAACGTTCACCATCATACCTTCAGGTTAAAGCAAGAGGAACCACACCCAGCATCCAACCTCGCCACACAGCAGGGGACCTTGTTGCATCATCTCGACTGATTTCAGGATCCTTGAGAAAGATAATCTCTCACTCTTTATTACACTTGTGTATTACCCAGGTGTAGGTTTGCTATGTTGAAACATTTTTTCCTTTCGTTAAGAGATATAATTGTAATTTCTTAGTTGATGTCATCAGTTGCATGGACGAGTAGGTGCTGTGTTGTGGGGTTGTTTGGCCATGACGGGCGTCCTGTGGCAAACTACGGTGATGTGTGTCTCTTGAGTGCCAGTGGAAGTCAGCTAGACTGCCACCAAGATCTTGCTTGCTTCTGTTTCTTGGTGGTGAATGTCAGGCTGGTCCACTGACTGTGCCACAAGGAAAGATGATGTCCTCCCCCCTCCCTCCCCTCCCCCAAGGAAAGGCAGGACCTACCCAGCTCCTGAGGTCGACTCAGCCAACTGGTCTGCTCGTTCATTGCCGTGAATGTTACAACGAGCAGCCATCTAGACCAAGATTATGTCTTCTTTACATGGCTATAACTTACTGATAATGTTGCCCTGAATTTTATTACATTCTGCTCAGTCAGGATTTATACCTTAAGAGCTAATACGCATTCAGTAAATATTACTGACATATGAACCGAGTTATATAGTTTATGGCTTCTACAATGACAGATTATTCCGCGCAAAGAAAACAGAAGCACGGGTGCATTATTTACTAAGCTGTACCTGAGGGAACATTATTCAGACCACATACTTACACCCACACATTCATCCTCCTTGGTGCCATCTGTGTAGAAGTGGACGAATGACACAGTGAAATCGCTGGTGTACCTCATTACCGATGTTCGGTCCTTCACATCTGAACCAGATTTCTCGCTGAGGGTGTATATTCTGAGGGCCAGGGGGCCTGTGTCTCACCTCCTGGTCAGCAGATTACTACCCCACGTACCCGCAGAGGAGGTACATTCGCTTCAACTTCCAGTCGAGGAGACGTGGGTCATGACGGAACTCTCTGCTCTGAGGCAGCGTCACATTGTGTGTCAATTCTCTGACTTGTCGCCGATTCTGTATGAATTTGTGTTATTTTCGTGGCCCATCAAGCAATAGGAAATGGTTCGTATTGATGTTACCACATGTTTTCCGTTTGCTAAGTGAAGGTCTATGTATATAGTTGGAAGTTCAAGTTTTCTTAGTGTATATATACATATACTCGGTTGTGCAAATTTTCACTGAAATGAAATATACTTTAAAAGTATTTAAAGGTTATTCATGTTATAATTATATTACACATATTACAAAATAATTATGTCTCAGTTTACCATAATGACATTGATAACCAGACACATTTCATTTGTTTTGTTTATATTCCTACCAAGTGTGTACATCTGCGCGGTAGACGCGATTTCGCTATGGGTCTTATGGAATGTATAATGTACCATCGTTGATCATGGAATGTATAGTATACCATCGTTGTTCATGGAATGTATAGTGTACCATCGTTGATCATGGAATGTATTGTGTACCATCGTTGATCATGGAATGTATAGTATACCATCGTTGATCATGGAATGTATAGTGTACCATCGTTGATCATGGAATGTATTGTGTACCATCGTTGATCATGGAATGTATAGTGTACCATCGTTGATCATGGAATGTATAGTGTACCATCGTTGATCATGGAATGTATAGTGCACCATCGTTGATCATGGAATGTATAGTGTACCATCGTTGATCATGGAATGTATAGTGTACCATCGTTGATCATGGAATGTATAGTGTACCATCGTTGTTCATGGAATGCACAGTGTACCATCGTTGATCATGGAATGTATAGTGTACCATCGTTGATCATGGAATGTATAGTGTACCATCGTTGGTCATGGAATGTATAGTGTACCATCGTTGATCATGGAATGCACAGTGTACCATCGTTGATCATGGAATGTATAGTGTACCATCGTTGATCATGGAATGTATAGTGTACCATCGTTGATCATGGAATGTATAGTGTACAATCGTTGATCATGGAATGTATAGTGTACCATCGTTGTTCATGGAATGTATTGTGTACCATCGTTGATCATAGAATGTATATTGTACCATCGTTGATCATGGAATGTATTGTGTACCATCGTTGATCATGGAATGTATAGTGTACCATAGTTGATCATGGAATGTATATTGTACCATCGTTGATCATGGAATGTATAGTGTACCATCGTTGTTCATGGAATGCACAGTGTACCATCGTTGATCATGGAATGTATAGTGTACCATCGTTGTTCATGGAATGCACAGTGTACCATCGTTGATCATGGAATGTATTGTGTACCATTTGTTCATGGAATGTATTGTGTACCATCGTTGATCATGGAATGTATTGTGTACCATCGTTGATCATGGAATGTATAGTGTACCATCGTTGATCATGGAATGTATAGTGTACCATCGTTGATCATGGAATGTATAGTGTACCATCGTTGATCATGGAATGTATAGTGTACCATCGTTGATCATGGAATGTATAGTGTACCATCGTTGATCATGGAATGTATAGTGTACCATCGTTGATCATGGAATGTATAGTGTACCATCGTTGATCATGGAATGTATAGTGTACCATCGTTGATCATGGAATGTATAGTGTACCATCGTTGATCATGGAATGTATAGTGTACCATCGTTGATCATGGAATGTATAGTGTACCATCGTTGATCATGGAATGTATAGTGTACCATCGTTGATCATGGAATGTATAGTGTACCATCGTTGATCATGGAATGTATAGTGTACCATCGTTGATCATGGAATGTATAGTGTACCATCGTTGATCATGGAATGTATAGTGTACCATCGTTGATCATGGAATGTATTGTGTACCATCGTTGATCATGGAATGTATAGTGTACCATCGTTGATCATGGAATGTATAGTGTACCATCGTTGATCATGGAATGTATAGTGTACCATCGTTGATCATGGAATGTATTGTGTACCATCGTTGATCATGGAATGTATAGTGTACCATCGTTGATCATGGAATGTATAGTGTACCATCGTTGATCATGGAATGTATAGTGTACCATCGTTGATCATGGAATGTATAGTGTACCATCGTTGATCATGGAATGTATAGTGTACCATCGTTGATCATGGAATGTATAGTGTACCATCGTTGATCATGGAATGTATAGTGTACCATCGTTGATCATGGAATGTATAGTGTACCATCGTTGATCATGGAATGTATAGTGTACCATCGTTGATCATGGAATGTATAGTGTACCATCGTTGATCATGGAATGTATAGTGTACCATCGTTGATCATGGAATGTATAGTGTACCATCGTTGATCATGGAATGTATAGTGTACCATCGTTGATCATGGAATGTATAGTGTACCATCGTTGATCATGGAATGTATAGTGTACCATCGTTGATCATGGAATGTATAGTGTACCATCGTTGATCATGGAATGTATAGTGTACCATCGTTGATCATGGAATGTATAGTGTACCATCGTTGATTATGGAATGTATAGTGTACCATCGTTGATTATGGAATGTATAGTGTACCATCGTTGATTATGGAATGTATAGTGTACCATCGTTGATCATGGAATGTATAGTGTACCATCGTTGATCATGGAATGTATAGTGTACCATCGTTGATCATGGAATGTATAGTGTACCATCGTTGATCATGGAATGTATAGTGTACCATCGTTGATCATGGAATGTATAGTGTACCATCGTTGATTATGGAATGTATAGTGTACCATCGTTGATTATGGAATGTATAGTGTACCATCGTTGATCATGGAATGTATTGTGTACCATCGTTGATCATGGAATGTATAGTGTACCATCGTTGATCATGGAATGTATAGTGTACCATCGTTGATTATGGAATGTATAGTGTACCATCGTTGAGCATGGAATGTATAGTGTACCATCGTTGATTATGGAATGTATAGTGTACCATCGTTGATTATGGAAACATTTATAGTGTACCATCGTTGATCATGGAATGTATAGTGTACCATCGTTGATTATGGAATGTATAGTGTACCATCGTTGATCATGGAATGTATAGTGTACCATCGTTGATTATGGAATGTATAGTGTACCATCGTTGATCATGGAATGTATTGTGTACCATCGTTGATCATGGAATGTATTGTGTACCATCGTTGATCATGGAATGTATAGTGTACCATCGTTGATCATGGAATGTATAGTGTACCATCGTTGATCATGGAATGTATAGTGTACCATCGTTAATCATGGAATGTATAGTGTACCATCGTTGATCATGGAATGTATAGTGTACCATCGTTGATCATGGAATGTATAGTGTACCATCGTTGATCATGGAATGTATAGTGTACCATCGTTGATCATGGAATGTATAGCGTACCATCGTTAATCATGGAATGTATAGTGTACCATCGTTGATCATGGAATGTATAGTGTACCATCGTTAATCATGGAATGTATAGTGTACCATCGTTGATCATGGAATGTATAGTGTACCATCGTTAATCATGGAATGTATTGTGTACCATCGTTGATCATGGAATGTATAGTGTACCATCGTTAATCATGGAATGTATAGTGTACCATCGTTGATCATGGAATGTATAGTGTACCATCGTTGATCATGGAATGTATAGTGTACCATCGTTAATCATGGAATGTATAGTGTACCATCGTTGATCATGGAATGTATAGTGTACCATCGTTGATCATGGAATGTATAGTGTACCATCGTTGATCATGGAATGTATAGTGTACCATCGTTAATCATGGAATGTATAGTGTACCATCGTTGATCATGGAATGTATAGTGTACCATCGTTGATCATGGAATGTATAGTGTACCATCGTTGATTATGGAAAATTAGGATGCCAGCATTTCCTGCCTCCCTGGCAGATAACTGTGACGTCACTACACCTACTTATCCACCCAAGAATCTAATTACTTATAATCTTCACCTTCAACACTTAGCTAAGACCAATGTTCTTGAACATACGCACAAACTCCAGACTGACCATAACATAGCCCAGTGCATCATCTATGCTGACGGTTCTCGCGACTCTGCCACTGGGAGGGCAGGTAATGTGCTGCCATTGTGATCCAGACCAATGGTAATAGATTTGGAAATATGTTAGAATAAACAACTGGTCATCTACTCTACAAACTGAATGGTTCGCCATTTTTATCGCTCTTGAGCTGGTAGAAATCATTGCCAAAGACAGCTTAATTATCTCTTGATTCTTTATCTTCGCTACTTGCCCTCAACACCATGAGATCAGATCGCAACATGCTGGTCTCTGAATCCAGACACAAATACTCAGACATTATTGCTCAAGGGATTCGGATCAAATTGTTTTGGATTCCCTCTCATATAAGCCTCCGTGAGCATGACAAAGCTGATGCTGTAGCCAAACATGCACTAAGTAAAGGTGATGTTGAAAACAACGTTGGGTTGACAATTAGAAGACTCAAAACTTTAATTAGAACAGAATTAACTGACCTCTTTGAAGCACGAAGACGAGTTCAGATAAGCATAAGTAGAAACATTTACCATCACAGTGAGATGTGTAAAGTAAGACATGTATATGGATTTACCATCACAGTGAGATGTGTAAAGTAAAACATGTATATGGAGAAAGTAATAAGATGAGCAGATTACATGATGTTGTAACTGCCAGACTAAGGCTTTGGCCTAACTGGAGATGTTAACCATGTGAGTTGTAAAGTTTGTGGTCAAAGATTTGGACACAAACTAGAACTTTATGTCTTATAATGTGAGAAAATAGAGTCTTTTAGGAAAACATCTGAATATACTCTGCAAGAAATGTCGCAACACCTTATTGTTAATAACAAGATACCTGAAATTTTAAGTTTGTATCCACATTTTGCACTTAGTCGGGAAAACTTACCGTATGTTACTATGTAACGCATGTGCTGAAATACAAATTGTAACATCTCATGTAATATTAACCCACTGAGGTCTGAGTAAGACCCTTTGTGACCCCCTGTAATCCTTTTGCGCTACCGCTCACAGGATGAGCATGGGGTGCACTACAAACTTGCCGGGGACACGGGCACAAATCAAGTGTGTGTACGCATCTCCGCCAGTGTACGTGGTACAGTACAGTGCAGTAACGCTGGCGCTCACAGAAGAGTTCTCTAAGCTCTCCCATGGTACATGTGTGATAATATACCTCCAGTTTCTCTTCGCGCCAGCCATGAGCGCTCCCACATGTTAACATGCTTGGTCCCTCTGCATTGTTTAATACAGACAATAAAGTTAACCATGGGATACTAGAGGGTCAGCGCCGTCTGGTTTTGTGTATGTTAGCGTAAACGAAATGACTGGTCCGTTGGTTCTGCGTGTGGCAGAGCAAAAAGAAAAATAAAGAAGAATCAGAAAATTGATGCTGAAGTGCTTGCGTGACGCTGCCTTTAGGTACAATCATAAGCATTTTAAATGAATTACATCCAACAGGATAGTAAGCAGATGGCACCTCCCCACCCATCACTCCGGCTCAACAGCCAGTACGATAAAGAAAATATGAGAAGCACGACATTCCAAAGAAAATACACTGCCACAGGGATTTGATAGGAAATTATGAACGGGAAAAGTTCCCTGTTCCAACTGCAGTAAGTTCCTCCAGAGCTGAACACTGAAAAATATGATTGCATTTTTCGAGGATTAAGTTTATAAATGTTTCGTTCTCGAACAGAACCATTCACTGATAAAAATCGCTGAAGTCTTTGTTTAACTATGATTTAAAGGTAATGAAAGTCTTTTTATTTACTATATCTAGCGGGCCTGTATTTCCTATATCTAGCGGGTCTGTATTTACTATATCTAGCAGGCCTGTATTTACTATATCTAGCGGGCCTGTATTACCTATATCTAGCGGGTCTGTATTTCCTATATCTAGCGGGCCTGTATTTACTATATCTAGCGGGCCTGTATTTACTATATCTAGCGGGCCTGTATTTACTATATCTAGCGGGCCTGTATTTACTATATCTAGCGGGCCATTATTCTAGTGTTCTGCACCACTAGAAGTACATAACATTTTGTCCACGCTGCTGTTACATCTCCCTCCTGTTCTTTTCGTATCGTTATTTCTGGTATGGTTAACCTGGGTCGTGGTTCTATATGGTTGACTTGGGCCATGGTTCTGTATGGTTGACCTGGGCCGTGGTTCTATATGGTTGGCTTGGACCGTGGTTCTGTATGGTTGACTTGGGTCGTGGTTTTTGAGTAGTTGACTTGGGCCGTGGTTTTCTATGACTGACCTTAGTCTAAGTTTTGTGTGGTTCACGTGGGCCGAGGTTCTGTGTGGTTGATCTAGGCCGTAGTTGTGTATGTTTGACCTAGGTCGTGGTTCTGTACGGTTGGCCTGAGCTATGGTTCTGTATGGTTGAACGGTTGAACTGCGTCTTGGTTCTGTATGGTTGAACCGGGCCCTACTTCTGTATGGTTGACCTGGGTCGTTCTGTATGGTTGAACTAGGCTATGGTTCGGTATGGTTGACCTGGGTTGTGGTTGTGTATGGTTGATCTGGGTTGCAGTTCTGTATGGTTGACCTGGGTTGCGGTTCTGTATGGTTAGACATGGCCTTGGTTCTGTATGGTTGATCTGGGTTGCAGTTCTGTATGGTTGACCTGGGTTGCGGTTCTGTATGGTTAGACATGGCCTTCGTTCTGTATGGTTGACCGAGGACGCGGTTCTGTATGGTTTGACCGGGCCATAGTTCTGTATGGTTGACCTTGATCTTGATTCTGTGTGGTTAGCCTGGGCCATGGTTCTGTATGCTTAGCCTGTGTCGTGGTTCGTTAGCTTTATTTACCGTTCCATGGTTTTAAGTGATTGATGGGGGTCAAGGTTCTGTATGGTTGACCCAGATCATAATTCTGTATGGTTGGATTGGGTCGTGGTTATGTATGGTTGACCTAGATGTAGTTTTGTTCGGTTAGCTTGGGTCGTTGTTCTGTATGGGTGACCTGTGTCTTGGTTCTATATAGTTGGCTTTGATTCGTGACTTTGTATGGTTGACCCAGGTCATTGCTGTGTATGGTTAGCGTTATTCGTGATTGTGTATGGTCTAATTGGGTCATGAATTTTTGTGGTCTGGCTGGGTCGTGATTTTGTATGGTTGGCCCGGGTCATGGCTCTGTATGGTTGGCACGGTACATGGCTCTATACTGTTGGCCCTAGTTGTTGTTCTATATGGTTGGCCTGGGTCATGGTTCTCTATGGTTGGCCCGGGTCATGGTTCTATACGGTTGATCCGGGTCATGGTTCTGTATGGTTCGCCCGGATCACGGTTCCATATGGTTGACCCGGGTCATAGTTCTGTATGGTTGGCCCTGGTCATGGTTCTATATGGTTGGCCCGGGTCATGGTTCTATAAGGTTGGCTCGGGTCATAGTTCTATATGATTGGCCCGGGTTATGGCCCTATATGGTTGGCCCGGGTCATGGTTCTGTATGGTTGACTTTATTCATGGTTCTATATGGTTGGCTCTATTCGTGGCTCTATATGGTTGGCCCGGGTCATAGTTCTGTATGGCTGGCTAAGGTCATGGTTCTATATGGTTGGCCCGATTCATGGTTCTATATGGTTGGCCCGGGTCATGGTTCTATATGGTTGGCCCAGGTCGTGGTTTTATATGGTTGGCCTGGGTCATGGCTGTTTGGTTGGCCTGGGTCATGGTTCTGTTTGGTTGGCTTGGGTTATGGTTCTACATGGTTGGCTTGGGTCATGGTTCTACATGGTTGGCTTGGGTCATATTTCTGTATCGTTGGCTTGGGTCATGGTTCTATATGGTTGACCTGGATCATGGTTCTATATGGTTGGCTTGGGGCATGGTTCTATAGGGTTGGCTTGGGTCATGGTTCTATATGGTTGACCGGGATTATGGTTCTACATGGTTGGTTTTGGTCATGGTTTTATATAGTTGGCTTGGGTCATGGTTCTGTATGGTTGACCTGGATCATGGTTCTATATGTTTGGCTTTGGTTATGGTTCTATGTGGTTGACCTGGATCATGGTTCTACATGGTTAGCTTGGGTCATGGTTCTATATGGTTGGCTTGGGTCATGGTTCTGTATGGTTGACCTGGATCATGGTTCTATATGGTTTGGGTCATGGTTCTATATGGTTGACCTGGATCATGCTTCTATATGGTTGGCTTGGGTCATGGTTCTATATGGTTAGCCTGGTTCATGCTTCTATATGGTTGGCCCAGGTCATGGTTCTATATAGTTGGCTTTGGTCCTGGTTCTACATGGTTGGCTTGGGTCATGGTTCTATATGGTTGACCTAGATCATGCTTCTATATGGTTGGCTTGGTTCATGGTTCTATATGGTTAGCCTGGTTCATAATTCTATATGGTTGGCCCAGGTCATGGTTCTGTATAGTTGGCTTAGGTCATGGCTCTACATGGCTTGCGTCATGGATTTTATACGGTTGGCTTGGGTCATGGTTCTACATGGTTAGCTTGCGTCATGGTTCTGTTTGGTTGGCTTGCGTCATGGCTCTATATGGTTGGCTTGTGTCATGGTTCTACATGGTTGGCTTGCGTCATGTTTCTATGTGGTTGGCTTGTCATGGCTCTATATGGTTGGCTTGGGTCATGGTTCTATACGGTTGGCTTGCGTCATGGATTTTATACGGCTGGCTTGGGTCATGGTTCTACGTGCTTGGCTTGCGTCATGGTTCTATATGGTTGGCTTGGGTCATGGTTCCATATGGTTGGCTTGCGACATGGATTTTATACGGCTGGCTTGGGTCATGGTTCTATATGGTTGGCTTGCGTCATGGTTCTATATGGTTGGATTGCGTCATGGCTCTATATGGTTGGCTTGGGTCATGGCTCTATATGGTTGGCGGGGCATGGTTCTATATGGTTAGCCTGCTTCATGCTTCTATGTGGTTGGATTGCGTCATGGTTCTATATAGTTGGCTTGGTTCATGGTTCTACATGGTTGGATTGCGTCATGGTTCTATATGGTTGGCTTGGGTCATGGTTCTATATGGTTGGCATGGTTCATGCTTCTATATGGTTGGCTTGCGTCATGGTTCTATGTGGTTGGTTCGGGTCATGGTTCTATATGGTTGGCCCGGGTCATGGTTTTTTATGGTTGGCCCAGATCATGGTTTTATACGGTTGGCCCGGGTCATGGTTTTATATGGTTGGCCCGGGTCATGGTTTTATGTGGTTGGCCCGGGTCATGGTTTTATATGTTTGGCCCGGGTCATGGTTCTATATGGTTGGCCCGGATCATGGTTCTATATGGTTGGCCCGGGTCATGGTTTTATGTGGTTGGCCCGGATCATGGTTCTATATGGTTGGCTTGGGTCATGGTTCTATATGGTTGGCGCGGGTCATGGTTCTATATGGTTGGCTTGGTTCATGCTTCTACATGGCTGGTTCGGGTTATGGCTCTATATGGTTGGTCCGGGTCATGGTTCTGCATGGTTTGCCCGGGTCATGGTTCTGTATGGGTGGCGCGGGTCATGGTTCTATATGGTTGGCCCGGGTCATGGTTCTGTGGTTGGTTGGGTCATGGTCCTATATGGTTGGCGCGGGTCATGGTTCTGTATGGTTGGCGCTGGTCATGGTTCTGTATGGTTGGCGCTGGTTATGGTTCTATATGGTTGACCCGGGTCATGGTTCTATATGATTGGCCCGGGTCATGGTTTTGTATGGTTGGCGCGGGTCATGGTTCTGTATGGTTGGCGCGGGTCATGGTTTATATGGTTGACGCGGGTCAGGGTTCTATATGGTTGGCGCGGGTCAGGGTTTTATATAGTTGGCCTGTGTCATGGTTCTATATGGTTGGTGCATGTCATGGTTCTATATGGTTGGCTTGGTTCATGCTTCTATATGGCTGGTCCGGGTCATGGTTCTATATGGTTGGTGCATGTCATGGTTCTATATGGTTGGCTTGGTTCATGCTTCTATATGGCTGGTCCGGGTCATGGTTCTATATGATTGGCTCGGGTCATGGTTTATATGGTTGGCGCGGGTCATGGTTCTGTATGGTTGGCCTGTGTCATGATTCTATATGGTTGGCGCGGGTCATGGTTCTGTATGGTTGGCCTGAGTCATGGTTCTATATGGTTGGCGCGATTCATGGTTCTATATGGTTGGCGTTGGTCATGGTTCTGTATGGTTGGCGCGGGTCATGGTTCTGTATGGTTAGCCTGGGTCATGGTTCTATATGGTTGGCGCGGGTCATGGTTCTATATGGTTGGCGCGGGTCATGGTTCTGTATGGTTGGCGCGGGTCATGGTTCTGTATGGTTGACGCGGGTCATGGTTCTATATGGTTGGCGCGGGTCATGGTTCTATATGGTTGGCCTGGGTCATGGTTCTGTATGGTTGGCGCGGTTTATGGTTCTGTATGGTCGGCCTGCGTCATGGTTCTATATGGTTGGCTTGGGTCATGGTTCTATATGGTTGGCGTGAACCGTCCCTGAAGCCGTAATTCTGATACCAGGTCTCCATCCTGTGTGGCTGGACCTTCCCTGGTGACTTCGTGTCGTTACTGCGCACGTTACTGCGCATATCGCTGCCCTTGTATTGCCCTCTATCTCAGTGCGTAGTGTTCGTCGTTCTGTTATCAGTGTGTACAGTACAACGTGGGAAGTATGTTAATGTGATAGTTATGTTTCTGAGCAGGATTACGGGAGTCTCTGCTGAATCACATCCACGTATCGTGCCAGCACATCATCACGCCCCACCGGGTCTGGTCACCACAGCCTCATCCTGTGGTAGGAACCCAGATAATGCGATATCATCCCGCGGGGGAGACGGATCTCCCTCCGCCACAAACATACGTACCTACAGGTGTCGGGGATAAGGTCGCTCAGGGCAAGTTTCTGGAGACGCTATGACAAGACACGGCTGGGTGCTTGTCACACTGCAGAGAGCAGTAGTTACTTGCTATTGTATAGTAACACTGATGTACTTCCTGACCTTGGGAAACACAGTATTGCCAACCTCACCAAGTCGACCCACCTTGCATACATAACTCTGTACACAACGCTCCTCATCATGTTATACAATATAATACCAGAACGCCTTTTATGGGGCCTCTGTAATTTCATGGCTTCACAGCAAGGAAGAGGAAGTAAATGATGGATTCCGTTTGACGTTCCTCGACTCCTTTCCGTCCCCTAACAATGATACAGCCTTGACAAAGGTGACTTTTCAGTCGCAATGGAACACTCCTTGGCGGAGTCAGTCAGCAAGCCACTCATTATATATAAGGTTTGAGGAGGAAGAAATGATATGGGTGGGAAGAGGGTTGTGAGAGTGAGCGAAGTTATGAGAGTCTTCGTGTGAAGAGACACCAGGAAAGATTGAGTGGAGAATGTCAAAAAGTGAGAGTAAATGAAGTTAGGGTGAGTTTGCGAGGAGGAATGGGAAGTATTTAGGGAATTAGTGCTGGTATGTGCGAGAGATGGATGTGCCATGCGGAAGTGGGGAGGTGCGCAGGTGGAAAAGGATAGCGAGTGGTGAGATAAGGAAGCTAAGCTAACTTGTGAAAGAGAAATGAGAGGTGGGTTTTATTTCCAGGGAATGGGTGCAAGTGACGGGAAGATGTACATATAAAAGTAGCAGGAGGTGAAGAAGAAGGTGCAAGGGATGAAAATAAAGACAAATGAGAATCGGCAAACTTTAGGAAGAATGAGATGTTTGGAAGGAGATGATAGTGTGAGAGAAAAAATGGGAACATCGGTGAAGGAGGCAAATAGGGAAGTAGTAAAGGCAATGATAAGTTAAAGATATGGAGTGAGTATTTTGATAATGGCAGATGTGTGATGTGTTGGACGTGGAGGTAAGCGAAGTTGGAGATTCATGGAAAGTGATTTGGTAAAAAGAGTTGTTTGGTTCGCTAGCATTTTCAGTGTATGTTTCAGTGAATCATGGTGAGGTGCGGGAGGATTGGCAGAATGCATGTAAGTGGCATTGTTTAAATGTAAATGGAACAAAAGTGAATGTTCATATTACATGGTATAGAATGGTCGAGAGTAGTTCGTAGGTTGTATGATGAGTGGTGACAGAAGGTGGTGTCATGCAGAGTGTCAGATTGGAAGGAACAATCACATGCTTGTTTTGAAGAATTTGTACGAGAAATACAGAAGAGTAACAGAAGGAGCTGTATATAGCGTTTATAGATCTGGAGAAAACGTATAATGGGTTTGACAGAGATGCTGTGTAGGTGTTATGAATATATGATGCGGGAGGAAAGCTGCTAGAAGCAGTGGATTTCTTATATCTTGATCAAGAGAGTATGTACAGTATATATGCGAGCAGAAGAGGAAGTCGAGTTGCTCCGGATGAGGATGGGTCTGGGTCAGGGGTAGGTGATGTCGCCTTCGTTCTTTAGTGTGTTTATGGATGGGTTCGTGTGGGAGGTATATGCAAAGGTCGTGGAGAGAGGGGCAGGTAAGAAGTCTTTTGGAGAAGGGGGCTTGGGAGGTGAGTCAGTTATTGTTTGTGGATGACATGGCACCGACAGGTAGCGGGTTCGAATGAGACACTGCAGAAGTTGTGTCCAACTTTAGGAGAGTGTGTGAAAGGAGAAAGTTGAGAGCAAATGTGAATAAAAGTAATGCTATTAGGTTTAGCATTGGCGAGAGACAGGTTATTTGGAGTGTGAATTTGAAAGGAGAGAACCCGGAGGAAGTGGGATGTTTTAGATGCCTGAGAGTGGACATGACAACGAATAGAAACATAGGGAGGGAAAAGGGACAGAGATCCTGGGCTCGTTAAGAAATTCGTGGAGAGAGAGGGGAAAGAAGCGTGAAGTATCGGGAGCTGGACATGCTGGAAGAGATAGAGCGAATTAGAGCAACTTAGTATGCGAGGGGCGATGACTGTCTGTTGGTTGAACCAGGTCATATGAAACGTTCGGGGGAAACCACGGAAAGGTGTGTGGGGCCTGGTTGTTGATAGAACGCGCTGGTTTCGGTGCATTTTACATGACAGGTAGAGATTGGATGTGAGTAAATGATTTCTTATGTTCTCACTGCTATAGCGGACGTTTGTGGAAAATAATCGTATATATATATATATATATATATATATATATATATATATATATATATATATATATATATGTATATATATATATATATATATTGCCGCTGTCTCCCGCGTTTGCGAGGTAGCGCAAGGAAACAGACGAAAGAAATGGCCCAACCCACCCCCATACACATGTATATACATACGTCCACACACACAAATATACATACCTACACAGCTTTCCATGGTTTACCCCAGACGCTTCACATGCCCTGATTCAATCCATTGACAGCACGTCAACCCCGGTATACCACCTCGATCCAATTCACTCTATTCCTTGCCCTCCTTTCACCCTCCTGCATGTTCAGGTCCCGATCACACAAAATCTTTTTCACTCCATCTTTCCACCTCCAATTTGGTCTCCCACTTCTCCTCGTTCCCTCCACCTCCGACACATATATCCTCTTGGTCAATCTTTCCTCACTCATTCTCTCCATGTGCCCAAACCATTTCAAAACACCCTCTTCTGCTCTCTCAACCACGCTCTTTTTATTTCCACACATCTCTCTTACCCTTACGTTACTTACTCCATCAAACCACCTCACACCACACATTGTCCTCAAACATCTCATTTCCAGCACATCCATCCTCCTGCGCACAACTCTATCCATAGGCCTCGCCTCGCAACCATACAACATTGTTGGAACCACTATTCCTTCAAACATACCCATTTTTGCTTTCCGAGATAATGTTTTCGACTTCCACACATTCTTCAAGGCTCCCAGGATTTTCGCCCCCTCCCCCACCCTATGATCCACTTCCGCTTCCGTGGTTCCATCCGCTGCCAGATCCACTCCCAGATATCTAAAACACTTTACTTCCTCCAGTTTTTCTCCATTCAAACTTACCTCCCAATTGACTTGATCCTCAACCCTACTGTACCTAATAACCTTGCTCTTATTCACATTTACTCTTAACTTTCTTCTTTCACACACTTTACCAAACTCAGTCACCAGCTTCTGCAGTTTCTCACATGAATCAGCCACCAGCGCTGTATCATCAGCGAACAACAACTGACTCACTTCCCAAGCTCTCTCATCCCCAACAGACTTCATACTTGCCCCTCTTTCCAAAACTCTTGCATTCACCTCCATAACAACCCCATCCATAAACAAATTAAACAACCATTGAGACATCACACACCCCTGCCGCAAACCTTTATTCACTGAGAACCAATCACTTTCCTCTCTTCCTACACGTACACATGCCTTACATCCTCGATAAAAACTTTTCACTGCTTCTAACAACTTGCCTCCCACACCATATATTCTTAATACCTTCCACAGAGCATCTCGATCAACTCTATCATATGCCTTCTCCAGATCCATAAATGCTACATACAAATCCATTTGCTTTTCTAAGTATTTCTCACATACATTCTTCAAAGCAAACACCTGATCCACACATCCTCTACCACTTCTGAAACCACACTGCTCTTCCCCAATCTGATGCTCTGTACATGCCTTCACCCTCTCAATCAACACCCTCCCATATAATTTACCAGGAATACTCAGCAAACTTATACCTCTGTAATTTGAGCATTCACTCTTATCCCCTTTGCCTTT
This sequence comes from Panulirus ornatus, assembly GCF_036320965.1. Lineage (NCBI taxonomy): Eukaryota > Metazoa > Arthropoda > Malacostraca > Decapoda > Palinuridae > Panulirus > Panulirus ornatus. Next base: position 37,180,458 of record NC_092240.1, read on the forward strand.
GTGCAATGGCACTATGCACGCATTCCGCCAATCCTCAGGCACCTCACCATGAGTCATACATACATTAAATAACCTTACCAACCAGTCAATAATACAGTCACCCCCTTTTTTAATAAATTCCACTGCAATACCATCCGAACCTGCTGCCTTGCCGGCTTTCATCTTCCGCAAAGCTTTTACTACCTCTTCTCTGTTTACCAAATCATTTTCCCTAACGCTCTCACTTTGCACACCACCTCGACCAAAACACCCTATATCTGCCACTCTATCATCAAACACATTCAACAAACCTTCAAAATACTCACTCCATCTCCTTCTCACATCACCACTATTGTTATCACCTCCCCATTTGCGCACTTCACTGAAGTTCCCATTTGCTCCCTTGTCTTACGCACTTTATTTACCTCCTTCCAGAACATCTTTTTTATTCTCCCTAAGATTTAATGATACTCTCTCACCCCAACTCTCATTTGCCCTCTTTTTCACCTCTTGCACCTTTCTCTTGACCTCCTGTCTCTTTCTTTTATACATCTCCCACTCAATTGCATTTTTTCCCTGCAAAAATCGTTGAAATGCCTCTCTCTTCTCTTTCACTAATAATCTTACTTCTTCATCCCACCACTCACTACCCTTTCTAATCAACCCACCTCCCACTCTTATCATGCCACAAGCATCTTTTGCGCAATCCATCACTGATTCCCTAAATACATCCCATTCCTCCCCCACTCCCCTTACTTCCATTGTTCTCACCTTTTTCCATTCTGTACTCAGTCTCTCCTGGTACTTCCTCACACAAATCTCCTTCCCAAGCTCACTTACTCTCACCACCCTCTTCACCCCAACATTCACTCTTCTTTTCTGAAAACCCATACTAATCTTCACCTTAGCCTCCACAAGATAATGATCAGACATCCCTCCAGTTGCACCTCTCAGCACATTAACATCCAAAAGTCTCTCTTTCGCGCGCCTGTCAATTAACACGTAATCCAATAACGCTCTCTGGCCATCTCTCCTACTTACATACGTATACTTATGTATATCTCGCTTTTTAAACCAGGTATTCCCAATCACCAGTCCTTTTTCAGCACATAAATCTACAAGCTCTTCCCCATTTCATTTACAACACTGAACACCCCATGTATACCAATTATTCCCTCAACTGCCACGTTACTCACCTTTGCATTCAAATCACCCATCCCTATAACCCGGTCTCGTGCATCAAAACCACTAACACACTCATTCAGCTGCTCCCAAAACACTTGCCTCTCATGATCTTTCTTCTCATGCCCAGGTGCATATGCACTAATAATCACCCATCTCTCTCCATCAACTTTCAGTTTTACCCATATTAATCGAGAATTTACTTTCTTACATTCTATCACATACTCCCACAACTCCTGTTTCAGGAGTACTGCTACTCCTTCCCTTGCTCTTGTCCTCTCACTAACCCCTGACTTTACTCCCATATATATATATATATATATATATATATATATATATATATATATATATATATATATATATATATATATATATTTTCTTTTCTTTCTTTCAAACTATTCGCCATTTCCCGCGTTAGGAAGGTAGCGTTAAGAACAGAGGACTGGGCCTGGGAATATCCTCACCTGGCCCCCTTCTCTGTTCCTTCTTTTGGAAAAAAAAAAAAAGAAAAGAACAAGAGGGGATGATTTCCAGCCACCCGCTCCCTCCCCTTTTAGTCGCCTTCTACGACACGCAGGGAATACGTGGGAAGTATTCTTTTTCCCCTATCCCCAGGGATAATATATATATATATATATATATATATATATATATATATATATATATATATATATATATATATATATTTCTTTTTTGCTTTCTCGGTGTCTCTCGCGTTTGCGAGGTAGCGCAAGGAAACAGACGAAAGAAATGGCCCAACCCACCCCCATACACATGTATATACATGCACGTCCACACACGCAAATATACATACCTACACAGCTTTCCATGGTTTACCCCAGACGCTTCACATGCCCTGATTCAATCCACTGACAACACGTCAACCCCGGTATACCACATCGATCCAGTTCACTCTATTCCTTGCCCTCCTTTCACCCTCCTGCATGTTCAGGCCCCGATCACACAAAATCTTTTTCACTCCATCTTTCCACCTCCAATTTGGTCTCCCACTTCTCCTCGTTCCCTCCACCTCCGACACATATATCCTCTTGGTCAATCTTTCCTCACTCATTCTCTCCATGTGCCCAAACCATTTCAAAACACCCTCTTCTGCTCTCTCAACCACGCTCTTTTAATTTCCACACATCTCTCTTACCCTTACGTTACTTACTCGATCAAACCACCTCACACCACACATTGTCCTCAAACATCTCATTTCCAGCACATCCACCCTCTTGCGCACAACTCTATCCATAGGCCTCGCCTCGCAACCATACAACATTGGTGGAACCACTATTCCTTCAAACATACCCATTTTTGCTTTCCGAGATAATGTTCTCGACTTCCACACATTCTTCAAGGCTCCCAGGATTTTCGCCCCCTCCCCCACCCTATGATCCACTTCCGCTTCCATGGTTCCATCCGCTGCCAGATCCACTCCCAGATATCTAAAACACTTTACTTCCTCCAGTTTTTCCCCATTCAAACTTACCTCCCAATTGACTTGACCCTCAACCCTACTGTACCTAATAACCTTGCTCTTATTCACATTTACTCTTAACTTTCTTCTTTCACACACTTTACCAAACTCATATATATATATATATATATATATATATATATATATATATATATATATATATATATATATATATATATATATATATATATATTTTCAAACTGTTCGCCATTTCCCGCATTAGCGAGGTAGCGTTAAGAACAGAGGACTGGGCCTTTTGGGGAATATCCTCACCTGGCCCCCTTCTCTGTTCCTTCTTTTGGAAAAATAAAAAAAAATTAGAGAGGGGAGGATTTCCAGTCCCCCGCTCCCTCCCCTTTTAGTCGCCTTCTACGACACGCAGGGAATACGTGGGAAGTATTCTTTCCCCCCTATCCCCAGGGATAATATATATATATATATATATATATATATATATATATATATATATATATATATATATATCCTGGGGATAGGGGAGAAAGAATACTTCCCACGTATTCCTTGCGTGTCGTAGAAGGCGACTAAAAGGGAAGGGAGCGGGGGGCTGGAAATCCTCCCCTCTCATTTTTTTTTAATTTTCCAAAAGAAGGAACAGAGAAGGGGCCACGTGAGGATATTCTCTCAAAGGCCCAGTCCTCTGTTCTTAACGCTACCTCGCTAATGCGGGAAATGGCGAATAGAATAAAAGAAAGAAAAAAAGATATATATATATATATATATATATATATATATATATATATATATATATATATATATATATATATAACGTAAGGGTAAGAGAGATGTGTGGAAATAAAAAGAGCGTGGTTGAGAGAGCAGAAGAGGGTGTTTTGAAGTGGTTTGGGCACATGGAGAGGATGAGTGAGGAAAGATTGACCAAGAGGATATATGTGTCGGAGGTGGAGGGAGCAAGGAGAAGAGGGAGACCAAATTGGAGGTGGAAAGATGGAGTGAAAAAGATTTTGTGGGATTGGGGCCTGAACATGCAGGAGGGTGAAAGGAGGGCAAGGAATAGAGTGAATTGGAGCGATGTGGTATACCGGGGTTGACGTGCTGTCAGTGGATTGAATCAGGGCATGTGAAGCGTCTGGGGTAAACCATGGAAAGCTGCGTAGGTTTGTATATTTGCGTGTGTGGACGTATGTATATACATGTGTATGGGGGTGGGTTGGGCCATTTCTTTCGTCTGTTTCCTTGCGCTACCTCGCAAACGCGGGAGACAGCGACAAAGTATAAAAAAAAATATATCTATATATATATATATATATATATATATATATATATATATATATATATATATATATGATGTATGGATAGTAGTGTGAGAATGTATGATGGTGTAGAGGTCATAGTGAGGCAGATGCCAGATTTGTGTGGGTTGTTGGGGATAGTGTGGTGACGGTGCCTAGTTGCTGTGGTAGAGAGTAGATATGAGGGTGTTGCTGTGGGTATGTTAGCTTGGCTTCTGCAAGGTTAACGAGAAATAGTGATGCGCCACAGTAGCGGCCGAGCTTGTTTACAAGTTGATGTTTTATGCAAGATGGAAAGTGTGGAGGTGGAAGACTCGTCTGTTGTGTGGCCACCTTGTACCGCCAAAATTTTCCTAGTTACGCCATCACTTGTTGCTCGGTCTTCCCCGGGCGGAGATCCCTGCATGGATAGGAATAAATCTTGTCACTCGACCTTCACTGGTGGTTCATTAGTACCTCTGTCTGGTGAGGAGTGTCGTAAAGACGACCACCACTGATAACGGAGACTCTGACTGGAAGGTGTGACGTTAATAAACTAACGGACGTGTCTGAAGGATGTAGACGAGTGGAAGCAGGCGGTAACACTTCCATTACCCACCACAGTGAAGGTGTCTCAAGTATTATAACAAGTGTGGTGAAAGTAACAAGATCGGTAGACAACGAAGAGGTTGTCACTCGTAGATTCAGGCCTGGCTTTACCTACCGGATGGCACTGTAACTTATGTCACATTGTACATCATATTGGTGTGTGGATATGGGTGTGGAGACGTGCGGGACCATTAGGGCTTAGCATGATATAGTCTTATAGAGACAGTCTGAATACAGCCTTCAGGAGACAGCAGAGATCGTATTGTTAACGATATAATACTCAGTACCGGGAACTGGACCCAGTTTTTGCATCACAAGTCTCCAGTATAGATAGAATGTAATTTTATGCATTTTACTCTGTAACGTATAATCTAGTCTTGTGACTATTGTGGCCTTTGTCATCTGTCTGCACCACCACCCGAGGTACGGGAGCGAGCGGCATGATGCCTCAGCCGTCACTGTAACGACGATTAACCGTAAAAACGAACTCTATAATCTAATATAATTTTAGGGGGGTAACGGGGGGAACCTGAGGCTCCCCCTCCACCCCTATACCTGAGGGCGCATCCAGCAGACAACAGACTCATGCAAGCTTCACCTCTCTCTCTCTCTCTCTCTCTCTCTCTCTCTCTCTCTCTCTCTCTCTCTCTCTCTCTCTCTCTCTCTCCCTCCAGGCACAACCCAGGTGAGAGCAACCATCTCCCACAACTGTAGGAAACATCACAACATTATATTATTTTTCAGTTGCCATGAACGAGAACAGATCCAGTAGTTTCTTTCAGTTTATTTATGCTTATCACGGAAGACGCACACGTTCTGTATGACGTGTGTAAGTGGAGAGGGTTCTCTGTGTTGGTGAATTATGTATGTAGATGGAGAGGTTTCACTTTGCTTGTGAATGTCATGTGTAGGTGGAGAGCGTTCTGTGTAAGTGAAAGAATTGTGTAGGTGGATAGGGTTCACTGCTGGTGAATGACGTGTGTAGTTGGGGTTTCACTATTTTGGTGAATGACGTGTGTAGGTGGAGAGGGTTAACTGTGCTTTTGAATGACGTGTGTAGGTGGAAAGTGTTCACTGTGTTTACTTGGAGTGGGTTCTTTCTGTTGGAGCATGATGCGTGTAGGTGGAGAAGGTTCACTATGTTTTGAATGACGTGTGCACTGTGTAAGTGAATGAATTGTGTAGATGGATAGGGTTCACTGCTAGTGAATGACGTGTGTAGTTGGGGGTTTCACTAAGTTGGTGAATGACGTGTGTAGGTGGAGAGGGTTAACTGTGCTTTTCAATGACGTGTGTAGGTGGAAAGGGTTCACTGTGTTGGTGAATGACGTGTTTACTTGGAGTGGGTTCTATCTGTTGGTGAATGATGTGTGTTGGTGAAGAGGGTTCTCTGTGCTAGTAAATGACGTGTGTAGGTGGAGAGGGTTCTCTGTGCTGGTGAATGACGTATGTAGGTGTAGAGGGTTCAGTGTGCTGGTGAATGATGTGTGTAGGTAGGGAGCGTTTTCTGTATTGGTAAATGATATGTGTAGGTGCATGGGTTTTTTGGTTGGTTAATGACGTGTGTAAGTGGAGAGGGTTCTTCGTGTTGGTAAATGACATATGTAGGTGGAGAGGGTTCACTGTGTTGTTGAATGACGCTTTAAGTTGGAGTAGGTTCTTTCTCTTGGTGAATGATGTGTGTATGTGGAGAGGGTTCACTGTGTCAGTGAAAGAACGTTTGTAGGTGGAGAGGGTTCATTGTGCTGATGAATGACTTATGTAGGTGGAGAGTTTTCACTGTGTTAGTGAATGACGTGTGTAGGTGAAGAGGGTTCACTGTGTTGGTGGATGACTTTCGTAGGTTAGTTGGTTCACTGTGGTGTTGAGTGAAGTGTGGAGGTGAGGAAGGTTCACTGTATAAGTGAATGGAGTTTGTAGGTGGAGAAGGTTCACCGTGGTGGTGAATGACGTGCGTAGGTGGAGTGAGTTCTCTGTGTTGGTGAATAACCTATATTTTAAGAGGGTTCTATGTGTTGGTGAATGACATATATAGATGGAGAGGGTTCACTGTATTATTGAATGACGTATTTAGGTGGAGAAAGTTCACTGTGATGGTGAATGACATGTGTAGGTGGAGAGGGGTCAATGTGTTTTTGAATGACGTATGAAGATGGAGAGGGTTCACTGAGCTGGTGAATAACGTGTGTAGGTGGAGAGGGTTCTCTTGGTGAATGACGTATTTAGGTGGAGCGGCTTCACTGTGCTAGTGATTAATGTTTGTAGGTGGAGAGGGTTCACTGTTGGTGATTGACATGTGTTGGTAGAGAGGGTTCTCTGTGTTAACGAAAGACCTTTGTAGGTGGAGAGGATTCACTGTGTTTGTGAATAACGTGTGTAGGTGGAGAGGATTCCCTGTGTTAGAAAATGATGTGTGTAGGTGGAAATGGTTCACTGTACTGGTGAATGACGTTTGTAGGTGGAGAGGGTTCATTGTGTTGGTGGATGACGTGTAGGTGGAGCAGGTTTTCTGTGTTGGTGAATGATGTGTGTAGGTGGAGAGGGTTCTCTGTGTTGCTGAATGATGTATGTTGGTGAAGAGGGTTCGCTGTGCTTGTGAATGACGTGTGTAGGTGTTGAAGGTTCACTGTGTTGGTGAATGACGTGGTGAATATCGTTCACTGTGTTGGTGACTAACGTGTGTAGGTGAAGACGATTCACTGTTGGTGAATGACATGTGTAGGTGGATAGGGTTCACTATGTTAGAAAATGATGTGTGTGGATGTGTCCACTGTGCTGGTGAATGACTTGTGTCGGTTCACTGTTTTGGTGAATGACGTTTGTATGTGGAGAGGGTTCATTTTGTTGTTGAATGATGTGTAGGTGGAGAGGGTTATCTCTGTTGGTGAATGATTTATATAAGTGGAGAGGGTTCACTGTGCTTGTGAATGACATGTGTAGTTGGTGAGGGTTCACTGTTGGTGAATGATGTGTAGTTGGAGAGGGGTCACTGTTGGTGATTGATTTGTGTAGGTGCTCAGGGTTCACTGTGTTGGTGAACGTCGTGTGTATATGTGGAGTGTTCTGTGTAAGTGGATGAAGTGTGTAGGTGGAGACTGTTCACTGTGCTGGTGAATGACGTGTGTAGGTGGAGAGGGTTCACTGTGTTGGTGAATGACGTGTGCAAGTGGAGAGGGTTAACTGTACTGGTGAATGACGTGTAGGTGGAAAGGGTTCACTATTTTGGTACGTTACGTGTGTAAGTTGGGGGTTCACTGTGTAAGTGAGTGAAGTGTGCAGGTGGAGAGGATTCACTGTGCTGTTGAATGTCGTGTGTAGGTGGAGAGGCTTCACTTGTTTTGAATGATGTGTGTATGTGGAGAGGATTTTTTTTTTGTTGGGAAATGATATGTTTATGTGGAGAGGGCCCACTTAGTGAATGACGTGTGTAGGTGAAAAGAATTCACTGTGCTGGTTAATTACGTGTGTAGGTTTAGAGGGTTCATTGTGTTGGTGAATGACGTATAGGTGGAGAGGGTTCACTGTTGATGAATGACGTGTGTAGGTGGAGAGGTTTCTTTGTATTGGGGAATAACGTGTGTAAGTGGAGAGGGTTCATTGTGTTAGTGAATGACGTGTGTAGGTGCTGTGGGTTCACTGTGTTGGTGAGTGATATGTGTAGGTGGGAAGGGTTCTTTTGAGTTTGTAAATGACATGTGTAAGTGGAGAGAGTTCTCTGCGTTGGTGATTAAGGTGTGTAGATGGAGAGGGTTCTGTGTAATGGTGAATGACGTGTGTAGTTGGAGAGAGTTCTTTGTGTTGGTGAATGACGTGTAGGTGGAGAAGGTTCACTGTGTTAGAGAATGACGTATGTAGGTGGAAAGGGTTCACTCTGCTGGTGAATGACGAGTGTTGGTGGAGAGGGTTCACTGTGTTGGTGAATGACGTGTGTGGGTGGAGAGGGTTCTATGTATTGGTGAATTATGTGTGTAGGTTAGAGGATTCTCTGTGTTGGTGAGTGAAATATGTAGTTTAAAATGGTTGACTGTGCTGGTGAATGATGTGTTTAGGTGGAGAGGGTTCACTTTGCTGGTGAATGACGCTTTTTGTGGAGAGGGTTCATTGTGTTGGTGAGTGACGTGTGTAGGTGTGGAGGGTTCACTGTGTAAGTGCATGAAGTGTATATGTGGTGAGGGTTCACTGTGCTGGTGAATGACGTTTGTTGGTGGAGAGGGTTAACTCTGTTGGTGAATGACTTGTGTATTTGGAGAGGGTTCTTTGTATTGGTGAATGTAGTGTGTAGGTTGAGAGGGTTCACTGTGTTAGTACCAGAATGACGTGTGTAGGTGGAAAGGGTTCACTGTGTTCGCTAGTGACGTGTGTAGATGGAGAGGGTTCACTGTTCTTTGTGTTGGTGAATGACGTGTGTAGGTGGAGAGGGTTCACTGTATTCGCTAGTTACGTGTGTAGATGGAGAGGGTTCACTTTTTTGTGTTGGTGAATGACGTGTGTAGGTGGAGAGGGTTCACTGTGCTCGCTAGTGACGTGTGTAGGTGGAGAGGGTTCACTGTTCTTTGTGTTAGTGAATGACGTGTGTAGGTGGAAAGGGTTCACTGTGTTCGCTAGTTACGTGTGTAGATGGAGAGGGTTCACTGTTCTTTTGTAGGTGAATGACGTGTGTAGGTGGAGAGGGTTCACTGTTCTCTGTGTTGAATGACGTGTGTAGGTGGAGAGGGTTCACTGTGCTGATGAAAGTGTGTAGGTGGAGAGGGTTTTCTGTGTTGGTGGAGAGGGTTTTTTTTCTTTTGGTGAATGACGTGTTTAGGTGAAGAAGGTTTTTTGTGTTGGTGATTGACGTGTGTAGGTGGAGAGCGTTCATTGTGTTAGTGAATAATGTGTGTAGGTGTGGAAAGTTCACTTTGTAAGTGAATGAAGTGTGTATGTGGTGAGGTTTCACTGTGCTGGTGAATAAAGTTTGTTAGTGGAGAGGGTTTTCTCTGTTGTTGAATTCCCTGTGTATTTTGAGAGGGTTCTTTGTTTTGGTGAATGGAGTGTGTAGGTTGAGAGGGTTCACTGTGTTAGTGAATGACGTGTGTAGGTGGAAAGGGTTCACTGTTCATTGTGTTGGTGAATGACGTGTGTAGGTGGAGAGGGTTCACTGTGCTGATGAATGTGTGTAGTTAGAGAGGGTTTTCTGTGTTGGTGAATGATGTGTGTTGGTGGAGAGGTTTCTCTATGTTAGTGAATGACGTGTGTAGGTGAAGACGGTTCTTTGTGTTGGTGAATGATGTCTTTAGGTGGAGAGGGTTCACTGGTCTTTGTGTTGGTGAATGACGTGTGTAGGTAGAGTAAGTTTACTGTGCTTGTGAATGACGTGTGTAGGTGGAGAGGTTTCGCTGTGTTGATGAATGACGTGTGTAGGTGGAGAGGTTTCGCTGTGTTGGTGAATGACGTGTGTAGGTGGAGTTGGTTCACTGTGTATGTGAATGACGTGTGTAGGTGGAGAGGTTTTTTTGTGTTGGTAAATGATATGTGCATTTGGAGAAGGTTCTTTGTGTTAGTGAATGATGTGTGTAGGTGGAGAGGGTTCACTGTTCTGGTGAATGGCGTGTGTAGATGGAGAGGGTTCTCTGTGTTGGTGAATAACATGTGTAATTGGAGAGGTTCTTTGTGTTGGTGAATGATGTATGTAGGTGGAGAGGGTTCACTGTGATCGTTAGTGACGTGTTTAGGTGGAGAGGTTTTACTATGTTGGTGAATGACGTGCGTAGGTGGAAAGGGTTCACTACCATTTGTGAATAACGTGTGTAGGTGGAAAGGGTTCACTGTGATAGTTAATGACGTATGTAGGTGGAGAGGGTTCACTGTGTTAGTGAATAACGTATGTAGGTGAAGTGTGGTCTCTGTGTTGGTGACTGATATGTGTAGATGGGAATGGTTCTTTGTGTTTGTAAATGACAAGTGTAGGTGGAGAGGGTTCTCTGTGTTCGTGAATGATTTATATAGGAGGGAAGGGTTCTCTGTGTTGGTAAATAACGTGTGTAGGTGGAGATGGTTCTCTGTGTTGGTGAATGACGTGTGTAGGTATGAAGCGTTCTCTGTGTTGGTTAATGACGAGTGTAGGTGGAGAGGGTTTTCTTTGTTGGAAAATGGCATGTATAGGGGGAGAGGTTTCCCTGTGTTGGTGAATGATGTTTGTATTTGGAGAGGGTTCTTTGTGTTCTTGAATGACGTGTATAGGTGGAGTGGTTCTCTCTGTTGATGAATGGCGTGTGTAGGTGGAGAGGGTTCTCTCTGTTGGTGAATAGCGTGTGTAGATGGAGTGAGTTCTCTCTGTTGGTGAATAACGTGTGTAGGTGGAGTGGTTCTCTCTGTTGATGAATGACGTGTGTAGGTAGAGAGGGTTCTCTCTGTTGGTGAATAACGTGTGTAGGTGGAGAGGGTTCTCTGGACAGTAGCGACTGAAATGAACTCTGTGGAAGAGGGAGAGAAGAGGAACATCATGGCATATAGAGGGCATGGTACACATAAGGTCGTCAGTCTCACAGTCTTAAGTTGACTAGTGAGTCATCCAGACGAACACATACAGTACACTGTAGCAGACCCGTAGCAGAATATGCTCACTCCTGGTGCCATAAGGCATGATGGCCTGATATTTGACCTGCTCCTTAAGTTATTTTTTTATGAATATGTGACGCAAGGCGGAAGGATTGGTTGAGATCTGTAACCTGACCTGGGGTTCAGGTGCGGGTGGTGTCCTGTGTCACCTGACCTGGGGATTATGGCAGCGTCTCAGGGTCATCTGGCTGTCTCAGTGACACATCACGGTGGCAACACTGACCTTGACAGCCACATCCTTGGATCGCATGACCACAAAGGAGGCAACACTGACTTCCCAGCCACCTCATGACCACTGGGTACCACCCTTGAGCATGACGGTACGACCTTCAGGTGTGGGTCAGGTCACAGGCTACGCCCTTGTACCCAAGGGTCGTAACGACTCCCCATAATTCTCACTGTCGTCCTCAGATACAGTACATCGTGGTCAAGGGTCGTAATGACGTGGCCAAGCTTATTGATAACATGTCGAGCAGTCGTGATGACGTGGTGAAGAGTCGTCTTGATGTGTTCTAGCATCATTCCGTCGTGGTTTAGAGTCGCACGATTGAGGTTCAGGTCGTGTGTCGTACCGTCATACTCACAAGTCACATAGTCGTCTTCAAGGGTCGTACGTAACCTTGTACTGCAGTGGTGGAAGTTTAGATGTGTGACGTGCTGTATTTGTTACATAATGCATGTATGTACTTCCCTGCTTCACCATCATGTATGTACTTCCCTGCTTCATCATCATGTATGTACCTCCCTGCTTCATCATCATGTATGTACCTCCCTGCTTCATCATCATGTATGTACCTCCCTGCTTCACCATCATGTATGTACAGCCATGCTTTACCATCTTGTATGTATTGCACGAGGAGACGTTACTAGAAAGACCAAGAATGTTGGTATAGTGAATAGAAAATGAGGCAGGTCTACCAGAGGTGCTAGAGAGATGGTGTACAACAGGTCTACCAGAGGTGCTAGAGAGATGGTGTACAACAGGTCTACCAGAGGTGCTAGAGAGATGGTGTACAACAGGTCTACCAGAGGTGCTAGAGGGATGGTGTACAACAGGTCTACCAGAGAGGGGAAGGTGGTGGGAGGGGCAGGTACTACTACTGCCAGAGTCCTCCCTCACACTGGCAGTAGAGTCAGGCAGGAACCCATGATGCCAGGGACTGGGGGCCATAGATTTGACGGCCTCGGTCATGATGATACTCATAAGTGTTTGAGTGGACAAGAAAACAGTAATAATAACAAGCAAGGTTTGAGTAGGTGTATGGTACTTGTAAGAATATGGTAGGATGAGCCCGGTTGTTCGTTTTGATGAGACAGAAAGTAAGACCAGCAATCCTAACATAAAAGATGACGGACTGTCACGTTAGAGAAATAAACAGTGGTACTGAAGCGTCCGTCTGGCTACACATGACGAGCGGGGTGCCCCAAGGCTCACTCCCAGGACCCATCTTGTCCATCATGTACACCCGTGACCTAGGGGGCAGGACTCGCCTGTAGAATCTTGAAATTTGCCGACGAAATGAAATTGGGTTGAGGGATGGGTGATTGGCTGTGTTGAGGGAGTGTATGAGTGGGATGGATGGCTGGGGTAAGGGTGGGTTGATGGGTTAGGGTGAGGGAGTGTATGAGTGGGCCGGTGTAAGATTAAGGTGGTGTGGGCTGGGGTGAGAGAATGTATTGGTGGGATGGGTGAGGGTGGAGTTGAGGGCGATGGTGTGGATGGGGGTGTGGGGGATGATCCAGGTTAGAGTTGTACTGTACACTCCTGCCAGGTGACCAGTGGGAGACACCCGGGGCAGCGATGACACAGCTGGTGACGCAGCTGTCACCTGTCACAGCTGCGTCAGGACAGGTGTTGTGGGTCCTGCAGCAGTGGTTGCTGTAGAAGAACTGGCCCGAGTGCGGAAGTTGGTGATTTGGGGTCATAGGATTGAGTGGGCCGTGTGGTGTCATGTCGGTGTCGTAACGGGTCTGTAGCTGTTGCTGTAGTGAAAGGAAGGCAGCCCCAGAGCTGCCGCAGCACGTCTGAGCGGCCGCAATTGTAGGAGATTGTGGGTTGGGCGGCTCCCTGGCGGCCTGGCTCACAGTCTTCGGCCGACCTGGACGTACGTGCTAGGCATCCAGGACGCACCCAGTCAGGTCTTGCCGGACCCACAGAACGCACTCATGATATGTCGTGTGGGGAGCACAGGACGCACCCAGCCATACACGACCACTGACATGGAGATACGCTGGGTGACAGCCAGACATATTGTAGTAACAGGAAATGACACTACTATCACCAGCTAATAACTGTGGGAACGTATTGTTTAATGGAGAGGAGGTTAGTGTGTTGGGTCGAGAGAGAATGGAAACGAGAAAGAGTGGTCCAGGTTTGGAGAGAGAGAGGAAGAGGGAAGGAAGTGAGTGTGACACCAGGGGTCAGAGGTTGTGACTGCATCCACTACGGAACAAGACCCTCGCCCTACGCCAGGTACCGGCCCCACACGGCCACCAACACACGAACCTCTCACTCAAGTCATCTTAAAACCTAAAGGAACGACTCTCAAAGTATGAAACATGACTCCAACATTCGTTTGATGACACATCATAGAGTATGGCCCTCAGTCATCGTAAAGTGAACGGTGTATGTGTACACGACGTAAGAACATACCAGTCTTGATTAGTATTCCTTCAGGTTATAAAAGTCACCCTCCCCTGCCACCCCCATGTTCAGCCGTGCGCCCCCAGGGTGTTCGTGGGAACAACGTCTGCCCAATCTGTTCCCAGCCGCTATCATCTGGTCACAACCACGCTGTGTTTACTTTTATTGATGGAAATGAAACTTGTTTCTCGTAGAATGACGTTTTATTATTAGTATTTGTAGCACTAGTAGTCGTAGCACTGTAGATTGTTATCATCATTATCATTGTTGTTCTTGTTGTTATTCTTGTTGTTATGAGGCTTCAAGACAGATAAAGGGTATGTGCCTCAAGTGATGCCTTTACAGGCTTTGTGTGAGAAATACTTAGTATAAGAGAGGGATCTGGAAAAAGCGTATGACAGAGATGCCTAATGCAAGGAGGTATGAATATAGGTCGTGGGTGGAAAGGAGCTATCACCAGGAGAGTGAGGTGTGTGTGTGTGTGTGTGTGTGTGTGTGTGTGTGTGTGGTGTGTGTGTGTGTGTGTGTGTGTGTGGTGTGTGTGTGTGTGTGTGTGTGTGTGTGTGTGTGTGTGGTGTGTGTGTGTGTGGTGTGTGTGTGTGTGTGTGGTGTGTGTGTGTGTGGTGTGTGTGTGTGTGGTGTGTGTGTGGTGTGTGTGTGTGTGTGTGTGTGTGTGTGTGTGTGTGGTGTGTGTGTAAGAAAGGAGGAGGGTGAGTGGCTCCAGGCGGAGATGGGTCTGCGTCAGGGGTGTATGATGTCACCATGGCAGTTTAATCTGTTCATGAGCGGGGCGGTGACGGGCGGTGACGAGGATAGATGAAAAAGGTATCGGAGAGAATGATGGGTTTAAGGTATGCTTGGGATGAAGGGACTTGGGACTGTTGCTGTTTGTAGATGAAGCAAAAACCCCAGAAACTGTTGTCAAAGTTTGGCAGAGTTTGTAAAAGGTGAATGTTGAACAGAATTAAGGTAAGGAGATGTTCCATGAACGTGTGACGAGATAATTTGAAATTAAGCTTAACTTGGGATGTGGGGCAGAGGTGTGTGAAGTAGCTGAGTGTAGCAGGGGATGTAACCATAGCTTAGGGCCTAAGTGGGCAGATTTATGCTAGCTGGTCACAGGTTTTCCTATACCTGTGGTTTGTGTTCGGGAATTGTAATATTTACGAAGCTTCTCTTTAATTTCTACAAAAACATGATTGAATTTATCTACAGATACAACATCCTTCAACTAAGGATGAGTTTTGATGAAGAGCAAGACACAACATCCTAATATACACCTCCCCATCACCTTTAAGTGAACTGTAACCTGGAATTCAGTATTCAACAAGGAAATCTCTGCTCTCAATTCTTACAATGTAATTATCTCGAGTAAGTTGTTACTACGTGTATTAACACGGAATGTTCTGATGTATGACTGAGTCTGGTTGTGAGGGGACGAGCCCTGTGCACACAAGCTGCGTTCCTTGACCACAACACACATTCAGTGAACATTTATACGTTCAGATTTAGGCCGTCAGTTGTCTTGCCACAGTTTTCCCAGGTCGCCTCGCTCTCGTACACTAAGGATCAGTGTTGTATCACTAACTGTGAGCCTTGCTGAGCATGGTGTTGCCGGTGTGGCTACTGTGTAATCCTCCCGTAACTAAAAGGTTATTTGTGTCGTCTCTAAAACGATAAACGAACCGACGATGTTTTTCCTATGATCTCCTCTCTCTCTCTCTCTCTCTCTCTCTCTCTCTCTCTCTCTCTCTCTCTCTCTCTCTCTCTCTCTCTCTCTCTCTCTCGCTGTTCCTTGAGAACGTAGTCTGTCGCAGCAGGACACACGAAGACGTTGATATTGTCATCACCAGCAGCGACATCTACCTCGTCATCTACATCATCTACCCTGCCAGCTGGTGAACAAAATGGTCTACGGTTCAAGGATTCCTGGCGCACAACACCACCAGCTGACCTTGGACGATCCAGTCATGATCAAGCAGCCCTCACCTTGTGCTCGTTGTCCTCACCATCAACCACAACTTGAGGACGAGTTTGTCTGTGGTCACCAGCAACACTGGCGTCAGTGTGAGTGGCGCAGTAACTCGCCACACAACATAGGGGTGTTGCTCTACTTGATTTGGAAAACTCTATTTTGGTGTTGGGTGCCTCAGCATCACCAGCGCTGCTCCTTAACCTCAGCTGTTCAGTTTTTGAGACCCAGGAAGTTGGTTCCAGCAGTCCCCTGAAGCACGTGTGCCTCGTGGGATTAGAACATTTCCCCTGCAGCTGTTGTGGTCGGGTCCCGTCACTATTGGCAACAACCTGCAGTCAAACACACAGTCACGCTAGTGAAAAACTAGACTCCCGAACTTCCCGGTACACCACACACGCACACACACACACACACACACACACACACACACACACACGCGCGCGCACACACACACACACACACACACGCACGCACGCACGCACGCACACACGCACACACACACACGCACACACACACACACGCACACACACACACACGCACACACACACACACACACACGCACACACACACACACACACGCACACACACACACACACACGCACACACACACACACACGCACACACACACACACACACACGCACACACGCACACACACACACACACACACACGCACACACACACACACGCACACACACACACACACACACACACACACACACCCACACACACGCACACACACACACACACACACACACACACACACACACACACACACACACAACTTGCTGCCATACTGATGAGAGAGGAACAGCTTGTATTAGTGACGAGGAAGACATTGTGTTATCATTATCATTATCAGTAGTAGTGGTAGTAGTAGTATATTCTCGTTATCATTAGTAATAGTATTATCATAATTAGTTATTATCAGTATTAGTAGTAATGTATTGATTGTAGTACTAGTAGTGTTGTTCTTATATTACCATTATTATCATTATGATTCCTGATATGTCACACCCAGACAGACAGGTCCCCCGGCCTTGCACCGTCAGTGTGACGCTAACACGTGGAGAAAGTACCTAACTTTATGTCTGAGTTGCAAATAGTGTTGCAAACGTGCGTGTGTACGGCGGTGTCCGGTGCAGCCAGTGTTGCTAACAATAGAGAGTCAAAGACATTTTTGTTATGATGCAAGTGTGGTGGTCACGACCCGCCGCCATGACTGATCATATCAACCATTGTTCCCACCCACGCTCAGTGTTCACGCCTACCATGGTACAGTGTTCTGGGTCATGATGGTACAGTGTTCTGGGTCATGATGGTACAGTGTTCTGGGTCATGATGGTACAGTGTTCTGGGTCATGATGGTACAGTGTTCTGGGTCATGATGGTACAGTGTTCTGGGTCATGACGGTACAGTGTTCTGGGTCATGATGGTACAGTGTTCTGGGTCATGATGGTACAGTGTTCTGGGTCATGACGGTACAGTGTTCTGGGTCATGACGGTACAGTGTTCTGGGTCATGATGGTACAGTGTTCTGGGTCATGATGGCACAGTGTTCTGGGTCATGA